>NW_020799095.1:116517557-116571702 GCF_003259725.1 Athene cunicularia
GTGTTGGGGCACGCCCGGCCCCCAGCTCCGCGCATCCTACCCCCAGGCGTCAGGCCCCCAGCGCCGGGTGCATCCCTAACCTTGTCTGCGCTGTTGTTTTTGGAGAGGGAGAACTTAAAATTCCCCAGCCACGGGTGGAGGTTACGCAGCGGACATCTCATTTTCCCGCTGGCATCCAGGTCCAAGCTCCCTATCTGATGTTGCTCCACCATGGTGAGGAGCTTTTAAATTACAAGCTGGGAACAAGCCGCATCGAGTCACCTCCTGAAATATCTACGCTGACAGGGAAAAAAAAAAAAAATAAAGGAAAACATCATAATTTCATCCAGTTCCCAAATGCTGGGAGTTGTGTCATGCCCCTTTGGTCCTAAATGCTGTTCCCCCACATCACCAGCAGCCCCTGGGGCCAGCAGAGCCCGTCGGCTCCCGTGGTGTCTGCAGGAGGAATCCTGGCTGGTGGGAGGAGGAGGTGGGATCTGCCTGTTTTCCATGATGCTGCAGCAGAAGAGCCTCGTAGCCTTTACCCCACGCTTGCTCTTGTCTCCGCAGAAGGACCCCAGAGAAGACAGACAGGGCCCGAAGGGCTGGGACAGGCTGTGTGGTGCAGCACAGAGCTGATCTGTTCAGAGGGATAAGGGCAGCTCCGAAGGTAGCAAGATAGCAACAGCACCTTGTCTGCAAGGTAACCCCCACTCCACTGTCACACAGATACCTCTCCCATTATGACATGCCTGACTCACACCTGCACGTTGGTTCCTGCCCCAACACCTGAGTTACTCTTAGTCTATACCCTGTATCCTCTTCCTGCAGCTCAGCCATCAGAGACAATGCTCTTTGGACTGTTGAGAAGGGCTTTGCCTTTGAACCTATACAAAGCACCATGTTGGTGCTTCAAGAAAGGAGACCAGTGTCCTGATGACTGTGGTCTCAGTCACTTGGTATGCTCCACAACAGCCACAACGTCTCAGAACTTCTTTTCTAGTTGTTCCTTGTCAATTAGATGCAAAATGAGTTTTGCTTTTCCAGAGAGAGGCAGGGAACATCTCACAGCTTCGTAACATTTTGGATTCAGCCTCAGGATTTCTTGGTGACACTCACTGCCTGCTTTTCTGAGCCCTTCACTGACCTTACAGCAACCAAAAGTGTTGATCCATCACTGATAATAACCTGCATGTTAGGGAGCTGCTGGGGTTTTTCCTGATGTTAGCCTTTGCTTGCTGTTAGATTTTTGGCCTGACACTTGTCCATCCAGCCTTTCATAAACAGGTCTGTACCGAAGACAGCCTGGCTACTGAAAACAAACTGCATATTTAGCCCCAGCTTCATTAGGCAAACAAACAAATAAAAGCCAGTTAGGGAGCTGTGGACATTAGGGAACATGGAAAAACATAAATGACTCTCCTTTCCATTCCTTAGGAGCAGGATGGGATTCACATAACCTGCTGCCAGGAAAAATGCCAGCAGCTGTTGGAGACAGACATTAATCACCACAGCCCTATCTGAACATTGCTACCGTTCCTCCCTCAGCAGCAGTGATTTTGCCAGACTACTGTGATAAGTGATGCCTTTTGGCTTGACTTGCTTGCGAGCACTCCTTCAAGTCATGGACCATCTTGCAGAGTGCTGAAGGTATTACATTTTGGATAGCAACAAGGATTTTGAGAGCGAAGTTTAGAAGGAGAATGAGCCAGTTTATCAGCTCCTTGCTCTAAAGTAAAGAGGTCCCACTTCTCCTTCCCTCTTTTCCACTGCACCCAGCTACACAACTTACCTTATCCTTGTTCTGGTGGTCTATGGCCATTCCAGGCACCTGAGTCAACTTGATAACCCAGCAAAGATGTGGGTAATTTTCTAACAGTCTGTGAGGTGAATTGGCTCAGCTGATGCAAATGAGGGGACCAGACCTTGCAGCCAGGACCAGCACAAGGAAGGTAAGAGGTACAGGCTGCCTCATCTCGTTGACCAGAGCAGCTCAGTCACCTGCAGTTGCTCGTGGATCTGCAGCCTGAAGGAGATGTGTTGTGCTGAGACAATGAAGCAGAAGACAGTGGGAGCAAGGTGTGAGAAGTGGAGCAGGTATCTGGTAGGTGAGAGGTAGAGCCACTGTCTGCCTCCACAGACACCTCACTTTCAATCTCTTATTTCCATCCTCCCGTCATTTTCCTTCCTGATCTACTGAATTTTTGCAGGTGCTAGTAAGGTGGGTGGTGAAGAGAGGCCAAATTCCTCCTGATTGCCTCAGGCTAGTGTAGAGGGGTAAGCACGAAGGGAAGCAGCTCCTTCATAAGCAGAGACTTGCAAATATCTCCTCTTTTGCAGATGTGTTTTGTTTTTTTTTTCCCTGAATGAATTATGAAAAACCACAAAGTGAATGAAAGGGGATGAATATGTCCAAATGGCTGGTGGGCATATAACAACAGGAAGAATGTAATTGCAAACAGGAGTTCACAGAGGTGGAGGTAGTATCTTTTTCTAGTTGGGCAGCTTGGACTTGCACTTGCTCCCCCAGTTGGAAGCCAGAGAGATGATCCACCACATACCTGGGCCAGGCAGGATAGAGAGCTCCCATGTATTTGCTCAGAGATCCCAGGGATCTTACCCCTGCCGCGATGCTGGGACAAAGGATGATGTTAGGAAAGGGTAGTTTCTCAGATTTCCATGCACTTCTAACAGAATTGCTCTGAGCAAACAAGGCCACTGAGTTTTGTCTAATGAAGCGCGTACTGCATGCAAGAACAGCTACTTTGTGGTGCCCTGAAATTCAGAAAGCAAGTCCAAGCGAGACGGGCCCTGCTCGAACTCAGGAGAGGGCTGAAGCCAAGAATGATGCTTTGAGGCAAAACCCTGGTCAAGCGGGGAACCATCTTCATGCCTGGAGAAAGCTGGAGCCAGAGCTGGGAAATCAGGCTAGTGGTCTGGGGAGAGAGTAAATACAGGTAAGAGCTGGAAATGGGAAGGGGTGATACATCTCTAGAAGACACTTCTCCCTTCCTGGCTATTACCTGTCCAGGGAGGGCTGCGGCTGAAGGAAGGCACATTCAGTAATGCTTTGGGTATTACAGAGAACAAGCTGGCAACTTGGAGTGCTTGTAAGGTGCCCCAAGCTCTATGTGGAGATTTACCACATCCTTTGGCAATGAAGGAGTCATTAGTATCCAATTACACTGAAATCATACTTAATTCAAGACAGGTTAAGACAAAAAGCAACTAAAAACATTTACTCACAGCTGCCAAGATAGATAAATGTATAAAAGAGGTAGGTGGAGAAATGAGAGAAAACCAGGCTTCAGTTACTGGCTTTGAAGATTAAATCAGTAAGGCCATTCCCTCATATCCAGGCATTTTGCTGCAGGCTCTTCTGACACGGTGAGGAGCAGAGAGCCTATCTTCTTCCACACCTTACACCTCAGTCTGTGCTGACCAAGAAGTAGTTCCTCATCGGGGAACAAAGCACCTCTCATGTCTAATTTTCTCCCAAAATCTTCTTCCCTTCCGGGGAGTTCCACCACTTCAGTATGGATCTCATCCTATTTCTTCCTTATCCAGGAGACACGCTGGCCTTTCCTCTTGGCAAAAATAAGAATTATTTCATTCTTTTAGCATTACCTGGCTAGCTAACAATATCTTGGTTCAAGTGCTAAGCCAGAGTGCTGTCATGGCAAAGGCACTGGCTCAATGTGTGAACGCCACCATTTTATTTTTCTCTTCTTTTTTTTTTTTTTTTTTTTTTTCTGTAATAATGTAAACATCTCTTGTTTACCCTGCCTGCAATCATTATTCTGGTGGGCATACAGCAAAGTATGTGTGCCTAATCAGCCTTGGTTTGAAGGGAATATCTTGCTTCAAGCTGGTGATGGGGTCAGGAGCAAGGGAAGCAGTCTCTGCCTGCTCAAGGAGGCTGCTCTTTGGTTGGTGGGACTTGCTTTTCAGGGAAAGGGTGAGACAGTCCACTCCCTTCATGGAAGAGGATAAAGTAGTTGAAGGTTGATGTGGGAAGGATGAAAAGCAGGTTGCTGTGGTGCTGCAAAGTAGAAGAGGAGGTGGGGGAGTTGTGCTGGGCTTGAGGAGTCACTTTGAAGGGCTTGTTCCACGCAGAGAACATCCTGGGACTTAGCACTGTGCATGCTCATGTGGTCTCCTTTCTTACCTTGTTACTGTGTCTTTTTTCCTTTGCATCTTCCACTTGGCCCTGCCAACTTTCTCCTTCCAGTTTTACAAAGTGGCTTCACCTAGGGACCACATGGAGATACCCGTTAGCCAGTTAGCAGCAGAGTTTCTCCCTTAAACTGGAAGGAAATATCCCAGCACCTTTTTGCCCTCCCTGCACGGATCCTGCAGCACATGGAGCTGAAGGAGGAGTGTGGACAACACTAGCCCAGGGCCAGAAAGCAGAGACACTGATCCTGCTGCCTCCCACATGAGAGATTGTCCCCAGGCTTGACTCCTGACCTTCACCAAGGTGTCTGTCAGGGGTCCAATAAGAAGTCCCGTGATGAGCAAGAACCTTCCTCCCCACCCCAAAACTCCCTCTCTTTTGAGCTGGCATTGGAACAAATGACTAAGGGTTACCCTGAAAGCACCTCAGTCCCTCACTCTGGGAGCTGAGCTATCAAAAGATGAGAGATGTGGTCCCGAGAGAGACTCCTGGCAGAATCCAGCAGCATCCCCAGTCACAGGAGTGTGATGGCAAGTGGCAGACACATCACTCTGGGATAGGGGGAACCAGGGCCTAAAAGGCAGCTTGAATACAAATTTTTTGCTGCAAGGCTGTTGCCTCATGTGAAGTGCTTCGTAGCAATAATTAGGGATGGAAATAGCACCAAGGCCATACTACTTAGGTAACTGGAAGAGATGTGATTTGTAGTCTACCCATACGTAAATCTGTTATCACCACTCTCGAGTTTGTGTTACAATCTTTGGGATTATCAGAAGCAGCAGAAACATGCTGTGTACTGCTCCAGCTTGTCATCTCCCAAGGTTTCCCTGAAGTTAGATTCCCTGCACACCTGTAGTGGGGTAGAGATGAGGGAGAGCCAACCCCACAGCATTAGAAAAACAGCAACACAAGTGACGTGAGGAGGCAAGGCTCGCAACAAGCGCACCCATCAGAGAAATGACTTTGCACCTGCACCAGAGCAGCCTCCCTCTCTGCTGATGGCTGGGTCACCCTCCAGGCTGGGGACAAGTTGTGCTTGGCTGGATGAGGTGGAGGCATGGGGAGAATGGAGGGAGAGGAGGGGAGAGAAAGCCTCAGACTCTTTGTCTTCTCCCTAGATCGTGGTATGAGATTACTGTGATGCAGTTTGTGGCCATGATCTACTCGTTCATATTGCCCAACCCTGACTGCAGGGGGTGGGACTTCACGGTGAGACATGTGCACCCTCAGGCAGCTGAGGCAAAACACAAAGTTCACTGCAAAGCTACCCCTTCTACGGCAAGGTCAAAGCCTTTGACGAAGCACCCAAAAGCTGATTTGTTTTGTGGCCAAAGGCCTTGCTGTCTGCCCTTTCTTTCCTTCTGTTTCCTGAACTCAGCCAGAATCAGAAAGGCTGACTCCTGGGGAACAGCCTGATGGGAGAGGGGGACACAAGACCGCATGAGCAAACGTGGGCTAGTGTGCTTGAGATGCTTCCTGAAGTCATAATTCAAAAGGATATTAATCTAACAGACTTACGCTTGGTACAATGAGCACAATGTCACAGCGGATGGCATCCCTGATCATAGCTAAAATGTGTTCATTCAGCTCCTGCCCAGCTTGAAGGCATTTCCAGCTGTTGTTGTCCTTGCAAACTCCTGCATCTCTCTCATGCATTGTCCTCCCCTACACTCACGTGAATCTCACATGAGGGAGCAGGGGAAAGAACTTGGCTGGAAAATGGCCAAAAGGCAATCTTGCTCTTCTAATCTGACTTTCAAAAGAAAAAAAGACATTGGCACTCAGAAACGAATAGTCATGCTGGCTTTGTTATATGCCTAAAGAGCATTTACAGGGCAAATGAACGCATGAAAGGAAAACAGAGGAACTGGAGGAAAAAAAAAAAGCTAAAGGACAGAGGTACTACCTCTGTTACCAGTCACGTGCTAAGCAGGCCCACAGAGAGTGTTTTTGTTTAGCTGTAATATCATAGCATTTAATCCTTTATCTTCCAGCAGTGAATCTCTATTCTGTCCTGGAGGAATGACCCTCAAGGTGAGGATGGACAAAAACATAACCTAGACCCACCTAGGGAGGTGGGATGGAATCTCAGCAGGTCTCTGATGTGGTGTAAAGTCATGTGCTGAGTATAACCTTAAAACCAGTCTCTCCTTTGAACTACAGACCTCAACATTGTCCTGGAGAAAAAAAGAACCTGTGCTCCTCTGCTCTGCCAGCTGAGCTATGGAGGAGATATACTGAAATAGCATCAAGAGTGGCTCACGTTGAGCAGACCAAGGCTAGGGAGAAACCTGACACTGGGACAGAGCTGTATCTCTGCGAAGTGATGAGCTGACACCAGCTGGGAAGCCTGAGCTGGACCTGTGCTATGAAACGCAAGTCATGTCTCTATTGAACATCACTCTGCTTTCTTAACAACAGAGCTGGTGTTGCAGCAGCAGGGTTTAAAGGGGAGTGCTACAGCCTGTTAAGGCCAGAGCAGAAATCAAATCTGACCCCCAGTCAAAATTCCTACTGTTAAGTCTGCAATTGCCTTTTCCTTGAAATCTGGTATGCTCGGGAGGCCCCCTCAGCATGTACGTCCAGCCCTGTTGTTGCAGCACTGGCTCCTCCGCTACTAACCCAGCACTAAACACTCGTGTTATTCCATAAAATGCAGGAACTCGGGGAGGAGCCATCATTCCTTCCTCTCTGCTAGCAGGGGAGACATGTAGCAATGACCTACAAACAGGCTCCCATGGGATGCTGTCACAGCAAAGTAGAGGGGAAAGGTTCAGGGCTGCATTTGAAAAGCAGGGGACTGTGCTAAAATAGTAAAGCACTGGGTCACTTACTCTCCAACAGGAAGCAGGATTCTCCCACTTTCTAACTGGTGCATTCTCCCATTTTTCTAACTGGTTTTGTTTTATTTATATCCTTTCTTCTTTCACATCTCATCCTCACTGCAGGGCATATTTGGGGGTGTGAAAAAGCAAGCCTGTGCCTGTTATCTATGAAACTTGTCCCTAGCCCTGGAGAGGACCTATTTTTAGGTCGGCAATAGTGGAGCCCTATTTCTTCCCGACATGCAGTACTTCCTCCATGGAGTTCTTTGGACATACTTTTATCTACTTGTGAAATGTAGATCCCTTTCTAGCAGTAATGTGTTGAGGAGATGAGGGTTTGGAACCTCTGGGCTTGTGAAGTTGTGCATGGTTTGGAGAGATGCTGGACCACTGATCTCGTGTTTGTTATTGCACAGCACCAGCATGAGCAGCCTGTTTCTTCAGGCTCGCTGATTTTGAAACTTTAGAGAATACAAATAATTTCAGGGAAGATGATAAATACCTTGGTTTAATTACCATTCGGGATCACCCTGCCTCCCTGAAGGGTATGGCCCAACCACCATTTCTCATCCTGATCTCAAGGACTGTGAGAAAACCGGGACTTTCTTGTGGGAGGACTTTCTATTTCCCTGTGGTCCCCCAATCCGGGTTACACTTGGGTCCACACATGCCTGCTGGCATTGCTGGGGGAGCAGCAAGAAGCCATAGGGCCCTTCTTCTCCCTGTCAGGCAGCTGGGAACAGCAACCCCATGTCTTGATGTCCTGCCAGTGGCAAAGCCATGGCACACAGGGGTAACTCCCCAATGGAGTTTGTCCACAGACTCTCCCTGTTTAATCCAAATTCTGAGGTTTGTCTGATATAATTTGTGTTGGCACTGCTGAATCTGGAATAGAAATTGTAATCTGCCCTTTTATCCCATGTTTCTATCTGTTTGCTGCAAACCATGGAAGTTCCTTGAGCATGAATAAGTCCAGAGAAGGCTGCTTTCGAGCACTACTCAGCTCAAGTCAGTGTCCATTCCCTATTCCAAAGAAAAGGGCAGACATCATTCCTCTCTGTAGCTTGTCACTGAAATCCTGTTCTCCTGCACATTTGACGTCCTCCCAGTGACTCACCCTTAGAAGTGCTTTGAGCCCTGCTGCAGTGATGTTGTATGTGTAAAAGGAAATTGTGAAAGATGTCATTATCTCCTGCATTGGTCCTTGTTTTCCTGGAGATCTGAAACCATCTGTCAGATGGTTTTCAGAAGGACTCTAAATACTGACCACATATGGCCTATCATCATGTATGAGATACAGAAAGACAAATATATATGTCGAATGGTAAAATGACAGTCTCAAAAGGCAACTGTTTTTGAAAGCACTTGTCTATTGCAAAGGCTCTCTTTGCCGGCATACATTGAGTCATGTACAAGTGTAGTTTCAGTATTTATCGTGGGATGTTTAGCGATCACAATAAAATCGTGAAATGCGAGATACCGTTTGCAGTTTGCACTTGTATAGGTAGGAGGGCTTCATATTATAGCTGGCTCATTGGCATAGTAAGTTGTTGCAAATGTAAGTGAAATCTGAGTTTTCTGCAACATGCTGGCCGTAGGTGGGAATGCCGGTGCTCACCATCCACTGCTGAGGAACTGCTCACTGCAGGGTAAATGGGCACAGATGAAAGGTGAGATGAATGGCCTCCCCTCTACCTCCCCAAGGGATTCTTGGCTAAAAATACAAATATTTTCAGTCAAAACAACAAACAGGATGGGGAGAGGGGAAGGCCACATTGACATTTTACTCTAAAGCTCATGTTCAGGTGGGCAGAAGTGGAGGCAGCAGCCATTTTTGTTGGGATATTGTGTTGCTCAGGCAGCCGTGACGTCTCGCCAGAGGTGAGCAAGGCAGGGAAAAGCTGGGGGTAGATGGTCAGGTGGGTCCAGGTGTCCTCCCATGCAGTGGCAGTGGCTGCTCCCCAATCTTGCCCTGCAAGGGCACCCACCAGCCCTGTCCTCTTCCAGCAGCTGAGCTCTGGCGCAAAGCGCCCAGGTGAGCCCCGATGGCCTCAGGAGTGTGGGGAGCTGCTGGAGGCAGCGTGGTGGGGGTGGGTGTTGATTCCTGCCCAGGGCACCATGGGCAGTTGCCCACCTACTTTAGGCAGCTTCCAGTGGAGGGGTCTGCCTGCTCGTGGGCTGGGTGGCAGGGGTGACAGGGTTCTTGCTCATCCCTGAGAACAGGCAAGAAGTGGGGTGGCAACCGGCATCCCATAGACTGGGAGGTCCACATCACCCACCACATCCAGGTGAGGGTGTCTCAGCAAGGAGCCTGGTGTTTGCAGAGTGGGATTTATCTTTGTTGGGCTCAGTGGGGAGGTAAGTCAAGTGGGAGTTATCCTCTAGCAAAAATAAGCTTTTTCTCTTTGTTTCTCTTTGTTTTCCAGTCATGCAAGAGAGCCACAGGGCAGATTTTCTGTGACTGACACATGATAGCTTCACAGCACTGGTACAAGATAAGAGGTTGCAGAGGGGAATTCTGTGAATGCAAAACCCAGGGATGTCATTATGGCATTGAAACATGAACCTGGACATCGCTCAACCTCTCTTTCCTCCTCCAAATCCCTCTCCTAAACCCACTGCTTTGCAGCCAGCCTTCCAGGCTCTCCTGGCTGTCAGTCCACAGCCTGCAAGCTGTTACTCGCCTGCAAAAATAGAGGAGTTAGAAGCAATGTCTGTAAAAAAAAAGCATATCTCTAGGAACTAATATCCTGGTTGTGTCAACAAAGCCAGGTAACGTTCCTGAGCAAGCAATACTTCGCAAAAAATATAATTAAAAAATTATATTTTCTTCTTTGTGATGGCTGGCAGACATCCAGAGTTTCTGTCCAGAGGTAGGTTTAAGCAGGTCCTCTTGTCCTTTGTTAGTCCTCTGAGAGATGGCTTGGCTTGGTGACCCTTTGGAGGTGGACAGCTGTGCATGATGGTGGTCTTCCCTTAAGGGTGTGGAAGGGGAGGAAGGGCTGCCAAGGAGAGACAGGAGGGTGCCAGGCTCTTTCTCAGTGCAAGTCATTCGAAGTCCAGCCTAAGCTATCTGTGCTGAAGACCAGCTGCAGGACCATCCTGTGGCTCTGCAGCCTCTTGGGCTTTGCTCTTCTCTTCCTGTACAGTTGTACAACTTGTGGCTTTCCTGGCACTTCTCAACCAGCTTTCACAAGCATGGCTGAGCCTCCATAGTTCCTTACCATGCAATTACTGCTGTGGTTTGTAATACTTTGACAGAAAAACCTGTACTAATTTTTCACGTGTCTGAACTACATATTCCTTGTGAGAAAAATATTTCAGCTTAGGCCTTGCTGCAGAAGGTGGGTTTATCTTTGTTTTGTCAGTTCCTTTTTGTGGTTGTGCTGTTTATTATCTGTTCCATATTAGTGTGCTTCACCACACAGAAAACCAGCAGCAGACTGTCCCTCACCTTGTTGCCATCGGATGTCCTCTGCAGATGAATCAGGTGTCATGCTCAGCCTGTTAACAGAAGGTTTTTGTGGGCTACAACAGGTATAAATCCACCAGAATTACATCCCAGAGTCACATTACAACCTGAGAGGTGCTTCAGTTCATTGTCCAAAGGGCTATCACAGCAGCAAAATCCCCCAGCTTTTTTCCATGCTGTGAACACCCCCGTCCATACCTCACCATATGCATGTGTTCCTGTGGACTGACATTTCTAACCTTCAGCTTTTCCTCACAGAATTTCTCTGTTTCTGCCTGTGGAAGTGCCTGCCTTGCCAGGCAAAGACAGCTTTCCTCATCTCATTCAAAGCCCCTTATTAAAGCAGGTTTTTGATGCACGAAGGGCAGCTGACTCAGAGTTAGGAGGATAAGAATGAGGCGTTCAAATTCCTCCAGATGCGAAAGTCACCTCTGACCTGGCCACAGAGGGGAGGGGAAGAAGACAAATATCTCTGGTTGCTGCCAGGAAAGGCTCCCCGCCAGCCCTGCCAAAGTCCCAGCTGTCCGTGGCTCAGCTGCCGGAGCCACTTCTCCCACTTGGCTCTGGGCTGTTGTCTGCACCAGGCAGTGGAAGCAAAGGTGTGATTTCAAACGGGTTTAACTAAACTAGCACAGATTTCCCATGAATACAAGATTCTAGATAAATCTATTTGGTTTTATGTGACTGTTGACAAATGTGTATGTTTACATAGGGAAAAGTCCAGCCCTATGGACTGCAAAGGGGTGCAGGATTTCACTCAAACACTTAAAATGTATGCAAGGCATTGAAAATAAAATAGTCAATCATACATTTAATGTGATTCACTGCCATTGCACGCAGAGAATAGTATTAATTTTAATATGGAAATCAATGAAAACCTTCCCTTTTATGTTTCTCTGAAGTGCAGAGTTTCCAGACTGGTGTTGCATGCGGATAAAGGGCCCTGCTTTGAACTCGGGGTCTGTCCCTGAACACATAGGGGACTCACTCAGCTGCTATACAGCATATTTCAGATGCAAGTTTTGAGGTAGAGCTTTCTACAAAACATTTAGCAGAGAAAGTATTGTAGTTATTGATTAAAAGAGAAGACAATATTCTCATTACATGTACAGTACAGTGGCAAAGTGATTTTATACAGTACATGCAGGTACTTTGGCTTAAATTTGAGGAGGAGATATTTATTACTTGTACAGTTGTGTGATAAATTATTGGCAAGTAGAAGCACAGATGGCTTTCCCTTAAGATCAGGCATCACATGCCACAAATTATCTGGGAAATTGTCATTTTAAAAATAACTCTGGAACAAGTGCCAAGCTGAGAGGGATATCAGTGTCTAATAAACAGATATAAACAGAGCAGTGCCCAAAACTAAAATATATTTGAATTAAACTATGCGGAGAGAGAGCATATACAATTAGCACCTATTCTCTAGCAGTACAAATGAAAGCTTTTCATACTGTATTTCTTCTGTCTCTTTCTCATCAGAAAATTCAAATAATGTTTTTAGTGCATATTTAAGCCGTTGGGGAGTTAATGGCTTGAATAGTCATGTTAGATTCTTATGTTACAGCTCCTAAAAAAAATCATACCGGAAGAAACTTAAGCACAGTTATAGGCAGGCAATTTTTTTTAAACTGGTTTTCAGGGTGGTGACATGTTTATTCCCTGAAGTGGCTGAGCTCTGGCGCAGCCATTGTTCCTATTGTCTTCTTCAGCAACCATGTGTGCTTCACACCTTGGAAAGGCAAGATCCTGGACCCTGCCAAAACACACAGGCAAAGTTCCATCCTGCATCTCATGGCTACGGCTGCTTGCTCAAAACAAAGTATTTATTAGGCTGCTGCATGTGGCTGCGCAGATTGGGGCAGCCCTACACTCTCCACCACAGTGCAGAGATAAGAGCAGGGAGCAGGTTGCATTTGCTTATCTCTCGCCCTCCTCCTTGAGGGGTGAAGGCTGCCATGTGTGAGTGAGGAGAGCCAGGGCCCCGCCGGCTGCACCCCCCCTCCCTGTCCCCCCACCAGCCGTCACCTGTCCCAGCCTGTCCTCTCCTCACGCGCTTATATGGGCACGGCAGGATGGCATCTTGTGACGCCGCGCTGCTAAAAACAGCCCCGGCTCCCTTCAGACCCTCGTTTAAACGATGTCCTCCGGCCAGAGCAACCCAGAGAGCCTCTGATCGCAGCACAGCCTTGGACTTATTTCAAAGGAAATTAACCCGGAAACCCCTCCGTGAGGCCGTGATCCTGAGCGTATGCCCCTGGAAAAGCTAGGGATGAGCACCTCCCTGAACTACAAGTCCTTCTCCAAAGAGCAGCAAACCATGGATAACCTGGAGAAACAGCTGATCTGCCCCATCTGCTTGGAGATGTTCACCAAGCCTGTGGTCATCCTGCCCTGCCAGCACAACCTCTGTCGGAAATGCGCCAGCGACATTTTCCAGGTAGGTTTCTTCCCACAGAAAGCACTGGCTGAAATGAATGGAAAAGCAGAATTTTTTACATGTTTTGGTTGATTGCTTTTGACAGTCAGTACGAGGGGAATGGCGGGGTGTGGGAATGGGACACAGGTAGTCATCTAAAGCAGAAGCTGAGTGTTCCCGAGGGCCATGGTTGAGCCCACAACAGTGTCACCTGTTAGCTGCGGGGACACGGCCACATGCGTGAGCTGAGGAACTGGCTTCTCATCCAGCAGTTGCCAGGTGCTTTCCTGGGGGTGACTTGTCAGAGCTCCCCTCTCCTTGGGCATTTTGACAATTTCCTATAAGCATGTTTTTGCCCAGTGTTTTTGAAAGAGGTTTTCATGGTTTTACATGGCCTGACTCATCTCTCCTTGTGCTGCTTGGCAAGAGCAGGCCTCCAACCCCTACCTGCCAACCAGAGGAGGCACAACCGTGGCGTCGGGAGGCCGCTTTCGCTGTCCCTCCTGCAGGCACGAAGTGGTCCTTGACCGGCATGGCGTCTACGGGCTGCAGAGGAACCTGCTGGTAGAGAACATCATTGACATCTACAAGCAGGAGTCCACAAGGTAACAAGTGAATGTGTGCCCTTCAGAGGTTTGCCACAAAAGCAGATATGGCTTAGGAGGCTGCTGGCCGTTGGTCTTTCCGTTTAACGCACGTGAGGTTGATTTAGTTTTCTCTCTTGGAAATGCAAAAAGGGATCATGCTGCCATGCATACCTGTCTGTTTGCTGTGCAATGAAGTCAGCTCTCACCAAGCACAGAAAACTGTATCCAAATAGATGCCAAATTTCCCTGCTTCCACTTATAGCAGAGGATTGTGCGACGCTTATTCACATGAGCAGCACTTATCCATGCTAGCAAAGCCCTTGAGGTCAACATGGCTACTGTGCACGTGAATAAGGGGAAGGTAGCTAGGTTCACATCATTTATTTTAAAAAGTGTTTGGATGATTCTTATTCGTCTTTAACCTGTGTGTTCTCATGCTAAAGAAGGGTAAGAAATTTCAAGTCTTATTAGAAAATCCTGAGGGACAAACAGTGCAAACAAGACAAAAACTAAATTTAACTCAGAAGATATACTGCATCATAATGTCAAATCAAAACTCAGTAAAAAAAAATAAAATATCTAAATTCCTGTCAACTTGGGATGTGAACTCATGAAATCAAGTCTTATTTAGGACTCCATAAAAGAGAAGGAATAGCCAGAAATAATATGTGTCAGTGCTGTGTGGCTGTGCACAAGAATCAGGACCTCAGGGCAGAGATACGAGTTCATCCTAAAAAGTAAGAGTACTCCTGAATGTCAATTGCCTGCATAGGATGGTGATGGATCCAGCAATAGAAATGTTTCATTCTCATCTTTTGTTCCCTGGGATGGGTTGGACACGTGGGGAACTTAGTAGGGGGAAGCTAAGCCTGACCCCAGGCCACCAGGCAAGCAGTTCTCACCAGGGGAAGCTGCCAGCTGTCACCAGTGTGTATCCGTAGGGCCAGTTTTGTATGTCAAGGTGTTTTGTACACAACCATGGGAGCCTGGTTCCTGGGATGGCTTAGGGCACTTCTACCCTCCTCCGGCAGGGGACAGACACCAGCACAGAGAACGTTTTGGAGCCAGATGGTAGCTTTTGGCTATTCTCAGCTGTTTGAATCTCTTTGCGGACTGTTGTAGCCGGACATAGGTTGAAGATCCAAAGCGTCAGAGAGCACAAAGGTGGCTTAAAACTCCTTTCTGCTGCCCTCCATGCTCAGTGTCAAGGGAAGGTCAGCTACCCTTGTGTGTGTCATTGATACCCAAATATTATTTTAGTCAGGAAAATCTTAGTGGAAATGAATCAGTGGTGGAGTGGTGGAGTTTACTTCTGACCAAATAAGCTGGACATGTATGGTCTCATATCTTTCTTGGTTTGGGGGCTTTTTTCAGCTCACAGTTGTATTTAACTTAAAAAATAATTAAATACAGCTCCTTTTCCCATGTAGTTAATGGGAAATTGGAACAAAATTCAGTTAAACAGAAATGTAAGAGATTTAGTAGATATTTTTAAAATTTTGTGAAAGTAAAACACATGATGAATAAAAGGGGAGAATAGAAAAAAGTACAGATATGAACATATATTTGCTAAGATATTTGTCCAGAAGATTAATTTATTTAGTCTGTTAAGGTGCTTATTTAACCTTCACTTATGTCCTTAGGATCAAAGTTATCATCAGAGTTACGTAGCAGCAGCAATGCATAGCAGCATTATCTAAGCTATTTGGCACTTTGCAGGCCTCAGCTGCTTATCTGTCTCCGCCTAACCGTTCCTCAGGCTCCCATGAAAGTGTGAGCAAGATTTGCCGTGGCTTTACCCTATACTGTCCCACTGAACAAAAAAGTCAAGGGAAATCAAGTCTTTTCCACTTCTTCCTTTTGTACCAGTCTCTTCCAAACTGAGGGTTGGGATCTGGCAGAGGACGGAGGGTGAGATGTGACCTTTGACTGCTTGGTTCTTGCCAAGATGACCCTTCAAACTGGCAGCACCTGAGATTTCCAGACAGGAGCCTCTTCCCCTCGAGTCATCCTGTGGGTATAATTCACCATAACTGCGTGTGCCAGAATAATGCCAGCTCCCGGCTGCATTTCACATGAACTTAGGAGAGTGAGGAGAATTCAGCTAGGGAGCAAGCTTTGTCTCCTACTTAGGCAAAAATAATTTATTTCAAAAATATTTTTTTTAAATTTGAGTGTCTATTTGAATTAAGGAACTGGGCTGTTTTAAATAAAAGCTGGGGCAGGAGCTGGGCTATGGGGTTGGGAGGGTCTGCCCAAGCCCTCACATGCAGCCCCTCCTATTTCTAAAAATCACATCATATGGTCTTTTATCCCATTGCTCATCAAATTCCAGCTGATGGCAGCGTAGCCTGTTGCCTAATTTAGAATCTATTAGCAACACAAGAAAAGAAATCTTCAAGCAGGACGTGGCTCCTACAAAGCTTTAAAGGACAGCAAAGGACTCAGTGGAAATAGAGTTGGCTAAAATATTAAACCAATCTTTGAAAGTCTGTAGGCCACTGATTACCTGAACTATCTGAGGAACATCAGGGTGCCTGCTGCCACTAGGAAAAGGTAGCAACAGCAGTCTGTGACTTCTCACAAGCTCTGGCAGCCTCTAACAACCTCGGCTGGCTATTCCTGATCAAAAGGTGCTTTGGGCTTTGTTACCATCAGAAACCTGATCAGGGCGGGCTGAGTGGTCTTTCTGCCTCGCACCTACCAGAGAGAGCCCTAGGTACAGGCTGTCCCTGCAGCCCCAAGCACAGTGCGTGCAGCTGCATGCACAGCAGGGACCAGTTGCTGTGCTGAGGGCACGGTGAGTGGGCTCTGTGACAGCGGTGACATGCTGCAGGACAGGGTAGCCAGCACTGCCAGAAGCAGCTATCCCTGACACCTCAGAGGCCTCAGCCACAGCTCCCCAGAGAGGACATGGCTCTCCAGGATGGGCTGCAGGGTCGCCTGGGCATCTCAGATAGGCTGGGCCAGGGAGATGGGCTCCCTGCTCACAGGTTGCCAAGCAAAGCAGCTGCAGGAGGACCCCTGCAGACTACCCAGTGAAAGAGATGGGGAGAGAGATCACCTGGATCTTCTCCAACTCCCCATGGAGACAAAGCCCCAAGCTCACCTGCACCAATGGTTTTCTTGAGCCAGGCATTCACAGTAATAGTGTAATGGAGCTGCAGGAATCCCCATGCCCATATGATCTTTTGTAGTGTTCTCATTTTTTAAGCCTGATTTCTACTCTGGGTACTGATAGGCTTTTCACTGCTTTTGGCAGAGTCCATCATTGTGGTTGATTTTTAAGGACCACCTCCTCCAGGCTCAAGAATGGTCTATCCCCAGGAACTCAAGCAATGGTGGCAGGATACCTGCACTGATTAACAGGGAGCTCCTGATAAAAACAAAACATTAAAAAAGAAGCAAAAAGAAGGTGGACAGGTGACTCAGGAATATTTTGAGACACAAACATGTACGGATGAAGTTAGGAAAGCCAAAGTCCGCTTGGAACTGAATCTGGTGAGGGACATGAAGGCTAAGAAGAGCTTCTAACAGGTACATTGGCAGCAAAAGGAAGATTAGGGAAAGTGTGGGTCCACTGCTAAATGAAGCAGGGGCTCCTGTGACAAAGGGCATAGAAAAGGCCCAGGTACTCAATGCCTTCTTCACTTTGGTCTTTACTGGTAAGATCAGTCTTCAGGAATCCCAGGCCCCCAAGACCAGCAGGAAAGTCGAGAGCAAGGAACTTAATTTCAGTGGAGGGGATCGGGTTAGGGAATATTAAAAAAAACCTGGACATCCTGATGGGATGCACCCATGTGTGGTGAGGGAGCTGGCTGATGTCATTGCAAGGCCACTCTCAATAATCTTTGAAAGGTCACAGTAACCAGGATAGTTTCCTGAGGACCGGATGGACTGGAAAAAAGCAAATGTTTCCCCAGTCTTCAAGAAGTGCAAGCAGGAGAATCCAAAGAACTACAGTCATCCTCACACTGGTCCCTGGAAAGTTGTTCAGGGAAACCCTCCTGGAAATCATTTTCAAACATGAAAAAGACAAGAAGGTGGTTAGAAATATTCATAATGAATTTATGAATGGGAAATCAGCCTGACGAACCTGATAGCCTTTTATGGTGAGATGACTAACTCAGGGAATGAGAGGAGAGCAGTGCATGTTGTTTACCAGACTTGTAACACTGTCTCCTGGAACATCTTTATTGACAAACTGATGAAATAAGGTCTAGAGTGGACAGTGGGCAGTGAAGTGGACTGAAAACTGGCTGAACTGCCAGACTCAAAGGGTCATGGTGAACAGCATGAGGTTAGGGGGAGGCCAGTCATTAGTGGTGTATGCCCGAGATTGATACTGGAGCCGGTACAGTTTAACCTCATATATTCGTACAGATTCTCTCCATTTCCTGACCAGGCACTAGGTGATGTGATGGTACAGGAATGGCTATCTTAGGTCCTCAGTAAGAATACTATCGAAGTTGGATTTATAGAAATAGAATTCAAATAGAAACCTTTATGGATTTGTAAAAATCCTGATGAATACATGCCTTCTAACTAAACAGCAGTTTTCCTAAGGTCTTACTATGTCTTTAAATAAAGTGTGCTCCTTTACATGCCCAACAACTTTGCATTTCCTCACCAAATCTCAGAATCACAGAATGACTCTGGAGGTTATCTGGTTCAGCCCCCCAGCTCAAGCAGGGCCACTCAGATACAGGTGCCCAGGACCATGTCCATATGGCTTTTGAGTGTCTCCAAGAAAGCAGACTTCATAACCTTTCTGGGCAATCTGTGCCAGTGCTTAGTCACCCTCACAGTGAAAAGCTGTTTCCTTATGTTCAGAGGCAACCTCCTATGTTTCATTTTATGCCCACTGCCTCTGGTCTTGGCATGGGCCACCTCTGAGAAGAACCTGGCTCCATCCTTGTTATATCCTCCATTCAGGTATTTAGATACCTGAAGGTATTGATAAGATCAAAGCCATTGTTAAGATCCCCCTGAACTGTCCTCCCAGCTCTCTCAGCCTCTCCTCACAGAAGAGATGCTCTAGACCCTTAATCATCTTCAGGGCCCTGGGCTGGGGTCTCTCATTGTCTCTTGTGTACTGGGGAGCCCAGAACTGGACCCAGTACTCCAGATGTGGCCTTCCAGTGTTGAGAATTCCCCTCTCCATAAAACATGCACAAAGCTCCACACGTTAAGGTCCAAACCCAGTTTTAATGGAAAAGGATAAGCCTGTAGCAGACAAACATAGGGTTAGCACCTCAAAGTGCAGTCAGAGAATGAAGGCACAAAGCTATTAGGCTACTTCAGCAACCTGTTGCTTCTTTGGTCACAATCACATCTATGATGAACCTTTTCTTCTACTAAAGCCACGCTGTCGTTTTCCTGTCGGGTACTCCTTAATCTCCTGTTCCAGGAGCAGCCATTTTAATGGCTTAATTTTAATTTTAAGAGGTTGTGTTTCAGCCTTTTGTACACGAATACAGACCTAGAGGATCCCCTCTGAAATCAGGGAATATTGTGCTAAAAATCTCTCATTTAGCACAGCCTAGGAAGGAGACTGTAGATGTTTACTTCTAGTATTCTGTCACTTCAGGACCCCACTAGTTCAGGGAGTTCTGCCAGGTTTCTTCCAGCTCTTCGCGGCATCTTTGAAGGTTGGCTACTTCTGGCTGAACTTGCTTGACACTGTTGCTTTTTTGCCCTGTGTGATGTGTCTTTCATGCTAGTGGCACGATTCCAGTGTCAAATAACATTCTAGCAGTTTCTGGTTCTGGTCTATTTGCAGAAAGAGCAGCTATTTCAGGCTTAATTAATCACTTTCAAATTCATTGTCTGTTATTGCCCTCACATTGCGGGCCCTCCCACTGGTGCACTATAACATGAATATATTAGGGGCTGTTTGCTGTCATGTGCAAACAATGTAAAGCATTTTTTATAGTGGACACACACACACCTCTTTTCATTAGCATTGAAATGATGCTGGATTTAACACACAGCCTGCCGTATGGAAATCTGACCCAAATAATACAGGCTTTCTTCAGAAGTGTCCATCTTGTTTTATTCTAGTATATTGTGTTATATTGCAGATTACATATTATCCTTATGAACCCTTTAAATTCTAGTGCTCTCTTGAAATTAAAAAATATGAATCCATGAGACATTTTCTTTGTTGCTTAATCTTTTATTAAATGCATCTAAATGATCACATTTCATTCCCTTCAGAAGAGAAAACCTGTACTTTGTCATTAAAAATGTCATGTTCGCTCTAACAAACTCTATGGAATAACTCTACTGTAATATAATCTAAAATAATGATTTTTCCATAAATTTTTAACCTTGAATAGAATGACTAGTTGCCTCCTTACTACAGAGCTCTGTGGAATGGCTTTTAAAAAATGTTCCCATGGAATTCCATTAAATTCTATAGTTTTAGAAAATATTTTCTATCTAATGATGAAAAGATATATTTCTGTGATGCCACTGCTCCACAAGTAAGTAATAATTCTCTTTCCAAATGGAAGCAGAAGGGAATAATGGCTTATGTTGGAAATACTTAACATTGTCACAGTAGGAGTGGCAAACTTCAGAGGCTTGAACCTCCAGGCACACTCCCACCGTCAATCTACTGACCCTGACCTCTGGTACCACATCTTCACACACTCACATGCTTGCCACAGATGTGCTCAGGGTGCTAAGCCTGAAGTGTGGGCTAAGAAAAGCACCAGCCTGCCCACACGGACTGGACCAGAGCTTTCATTTACACTGGGAAGTGGCTCATTTAAAGGAAAATACAACTAAAGTAGTTCCTAAAATATCAGGGATTGACTTGTATGTATGTGGCTAAAGCATTTTGGTGAAGAGAAGACCAGGACTGAGCTATAGTCTGGTGACAGTTCCTGGCTTAGCACAAGAGAGGAACGCTTCTTGTGTGTCCCATGCCCTTGGTGACGAGTACAGTTGAGTTACATACTGTTAAAATGTTTGACACTGTACAAGCTAGACGTGTGCCACCTAGCAAAAATTAATTTGTGTGAGACATTATTTTGGTTGCTGGCCTAGTGTAAAGGCTTTAAGGACCCAGTCCTGTTTGATATTGACAGTCCTGACCTGGGCCTCACAAAGCTTATCAGCAGAGATAAAAAGGTAAGGGCATATAGGTCCATAAATACCTACAACTCTTGCTTCAAATTAGTCCCCTGCATAAGAGCTTTGCTGCCTTAAGGCTAAGGACCCAACATTTTGCATGATGAACTCAAAAGAAATTACATATGTTTCATATTTCAGACAGATGTTAGATAACATGTTAATTAAAGTACACAAGTAGTCTGAGATCAGTCTTAGTGAGGTTATTTACATTTTTAAATATGAGCAAGGGTTCAGTCACACTCACAGCTGGAATTCCCGTATGAAGTCATGTTGCTATATTGTCATCCTGTTGTGTCACGTCATTAAGCTGTACCGCTGTCTGTTTAGTCATCCTGTGTGGCAGGTTAAAGTCTACGTTGCATATTCAGGTCAGCCTTGGACACTGCTATATGAATGTACCATATTGCACGCTGATACACTAAGTGTTGTCATCACAAACTCATTAGCACCAAGTTTATTTTAAACTTGTTTTCTTTTGCAGACCTGAAAGGAAGTGTGACCAGCCAATGTGTGAAGAGCACGAAGATGAGAGAATTAATATCTATTGTTTGAACTGTGAAATGCCCACTTGCTCCTTGTGCAAAGTCTTTGGCGCCCATAAAGACTGTCAAGTTGCTCCTCTCACAAATGTTTACCAGAGACAGAAGGTAAGTATCTTTTTGTATCTCATAGTCCTTCCAGCAATGGACAGAACCAGTGACAGGAAAGTATTCCCATGGGGCACCTGTGAGTTTCCATAGGGGCCTGGGTGTGCCTCTGCCATTTCTGTGTGTGAATGAAAGACTCACACAAATCTGTAGTAAATGTCTAGAAATACAAGAAAATAAATTTATGAGAGCCCACACAGAAAGATATTACAGTGTCCCAATTTTTGTCAGTATAGTGAGTAAACATTTTAGGGAGTGATTTGATGTGAAGCTGAGGATATCTCTTTCGAGGTTCCTAATCTCTTTTTTTCAGTGATTTTAGACCAGAAAAACAAGCGGGATTTCCAACACATGAACTGGAAAGAGAACAGACCAGTACAAATCAAATAGTCATCTATCAGGCACTTCGGCTTTTAAGCATCCCTTTTTAAATAAAAGTTAAGTGAAAAACCTCTTCCTGCAACTGAATGAAGGAATATTCAATAGTTGGCAGCACAGGATGTACCTAACATCCTCTGCCCTTGCTGTCACCAGTAAAATACTTGTTTATTTTTAATACAGTATTAATTTAAAACCTGACTCACTGGGTTATCCTCCTGAGATAAACAGCTCATTTTTCTGGAGGGCCTCAGTGGGGCAAGCAATCAGACAGGCCAAGTTTGCAATCCCAGCCTTCACAACTTTGTCACACAGATGCTTGTGTGTGGAAACTACAAATGAGAAGATGCTTTAGGAAAGTAGTTACAAGCATCCCTTTCAATCAAAAAAATGAGGGAGAAGGGGGAGAAGTTTCTTGGACCGAATCCATGCCTCTGATCACTCCCTTTGTAAGCAGTGGTTTCCTTCCCGGAGTGCCTCTGGGAAGGGGCTGTCATGCCCAAGACTGGAGGTGTAACCTGGAGGCTGCAGGATGTGTGCATCAAATGGTCCTTTACAAAGCTGTGGAGTCCACAGACACAGTTGCCTCAGTCACTGCAGCTGTGTGCCCAGGGCCCCTCACCCTCCCCAGCACCCTCATCAAGTTTCCTAGGGACCATCTTCCCTGTCTCTGGTCTTCTAAGAATACCTCACAGTCATCCCCATCGCCACACTCAGGCTGTTTCCTTCTTCCACTCATTTTGCTCATGCCAGTGGCTGAGCCTCCACCTTCTCCTTTTCCTTTCTCCCTTCCCCTCTAATCACAGCCCCAGCCCCACTGCCCTCATGCCAGGGGCTCTGGAAGCACCCTGGTCCCTCCAGGTCCATGAGCCACCTCTTCTCTCCAGGGCCAAGAGCTACAGTTCTCAGGGAAATACCAGAGTGGCATGGTTAGACCTAGACACTAAAAAAACCCAAACCCTCAAGAGAGTCTTTTCTCTCAACAAACCCAAAAGGAATATTTTGGTCTGTTGAAACATAACGCTTCAGACAAAAGCATCTAGAAGAACCTCCTAGAACAAAGTGCTTCCTCCTTTCCAAACCACAGTTTCTTCTCCATGAAAAGTTTCAACACATTAGTGTTTTCATAGTGTTTTATGAGAAGAAATAAATGTAAAAGAGCTAGTGGGTAACTTGAAGGCAGGTAAAGCTCCAATTTTTCTTGGTTCTGGTGGAAAGAAGAGGTTAGTACCCTGGTACAGCTCATTCATCTCCTGCTCCTCACTGTTAGATGTGCCACCTTGAAGTGGGACAGTGTCTAACACCCTCCTGCTTGCTCTCCACTTACTGCCTAGTCCGAGCTGAGTGATGGCATTGCAGTCCTGGTGGGGAGCAACGACAGAGTGCAAGGGATAGTCACACAGCTGGAGGAGACCTGCAAGACGGTTGAGGTAGGTACCACCTCTTTACATACAGTTATTTCAGTGTGAAGTCATATCTTTTGAAATGCTGGTCATGACAATTCTTTAACAGACCTCACTCTACCCAAATGTATTTCCACATTGTTTTGCTAAACCGTTACCTGTGGCCTTGTGCAGTGTCAGCTGTACTGCCTGAACCAAAGGATACATCCTGCTCAGCACCCTGCCTCTGACATTGGCCATGTGGTTGAGGACAAAGAGTAAGGATAATCCATATCAGCACATCATGTTCAGCATTCTTAGTGGCATAGAATACCACTGAAGTTAAAAGCAGATCCACCAAAATGCTAGCAACTCCTAGCTCATTTAACATCTAAAATCAGGCTCTAGAGCTGTAAAAGACCAGTATTACTCTAAAGCCTGCATAGCCCTCTGAACAGAGCCTTAGTCTCAGCCATAGGTTAGCCACAGCAGCTCCCAAGTATGTCAATGAGCTTTGTATTTGGTTATTGTGCCCTCTGTGCATAAGTAGGTTTTTAATATACTTACATTGTTCTTTAAGGACTCTTGTTTTGTTGCTTGTGGGAGAGAGAAGTTTGGGTTCTTACTGGATTTTCTGGTAAATGTCTTACTCTGACAGAGCAGGAATTAGTTTTGTGTCATTCAATAGCAGAAATGGATTTCATTTTCTCCAAGAGGTTTTCACCAGCAAAGCAAATATAAATATCAGCTCTGACCAATCTGAGCATCACAGAGCAATACACTGAAAGGAGCTCATGTGAATTGATTTTATGATCAGAGTTTGATGAAGCATCTGGTGAAGGAGTTGCATCCCTCGCAGCCCAATTAGAATTATATTGACCCTTCAGAGCTGGAGCAGAAAAGGGAAACAGTAGAGCAAAAGAAGTTAATCCAAGATGTATAGATTGTAATTGGTAAGAAAAATGGATTCCATAATCTATGTAAACAATTTCCCAAGGCTCCTATTTCTTCAGAGCAAGGAAGAACAGAAAATGTCCAAGCTTGGTTCAAAGAATGTAAAGCCATTAGCCCAAGTAAATGAGAGAGCGCATTAGCAGCACGCAGAACTTTGTAGTCAGGATGCCTTTTTGTCACAAGGATGAAATTAGTTCCTATCAGGACTTTGCAGACAGAAACAAGCCTTTCAAGTAGGTTAACTGCAGAAATTTGAATGATATAAAAGCAAGAGCTTATACTCATTTAAGTTGAACTAGCTGAACCAGAAACAAAACTTCAAACATCTAGTCTGAAGTGTGAAAAAAACACTGTATTAAAAATACCTTCAAAAATACAATGGTTTCTGAAACTAGCTTCCTCAGAGTCATCCATTCAGTTTAAAGTCCAATCTTTAAACTAGAAGCCAAATCTTTAAAGTCAAAGATTGCAGAAAATAGAGCTTACCTTGTGACTTCCATGTTACATTTCAAGCAAATCACATTTCCTACCATACAAGAACTTTGTCTGAATTGACATCAGTTTGTCCTTGAAGATGAAAATCTACAGCTGGAGCTGAGAAATGTGCACACATGGAAATAATGCTTATAATCCAGAATTCTCTTCTCTCTGTTTAACACTTTGCAGAGAACAATAAATGTCTGCTTTAGCAGAAAACACAAAATATTTTCCTTTTAGCTGGAGTAAGCAATAGTCTACAATTCTATATTTAGCTATTGCTCCTATCCAACCATAAAAAACAGAGAAACAAATTTATTTATAATATTGTATAGCTTTTAACTGATTGAAAGCTAGACCAAATTCACATATTATACTGAAAAAAAAAAAAAAGGAATACAAAATACTAAATAGTGGAAAAAAATTAAGTACTGTTTAGCCCTGTAAACTATATGAGTCAAATAATGAAGGAAAAATTACAGTGTTTCTTTCAAATGCTAATAGTGTAGGCCAGTCAATACAGATACTTCAGAACAAGCAGTGCGACTCATGTTCAGTGGCAAGGACTCTTTTTTTTTTTTTTTCCTGTAGCCATGCTTTAAAAAACAAAAAGGCTGAGAACTTTTTAGAATGGAATGTCATGTATTTCTTAACTTTTTTTCATTACCCAGAATTTGATTAGGGTAATTCCATCAGACAGAGGCTTCATATGGGAACATTCTATACAGAAAGAGAATATTTTACAACTATTTCAGTATTTGCAGATAGGAATATGTTTCGTACTCTCACTCTTGAAGTTCACAACTCTGTAATATCTGCTGGCAGGAAATATTATATATTAGAGTTTAGAGATATGGAAGGATCTCTCAGGGCACCCTGCTATCACTCTCTTCCTCTTCTTCCCCTAACACTTGTCCTGTGTCAAATGGCAAAGATAGCACACACCTGTCTTGAAATCAAGGTTGTTTTACAAGTGATCTCGATGGCATTTCAGAGGAGGTCATTGTAGACTAAACCAAAGAGGTGTCTGGAACAAGTGGAAGTGCAGGAAACACTGGGAGAAACATAGAAAGAGGAATGAAAGAGGAGAGGAAGATCATTTGATGTCTGGACAATAGAATGACACTTGATTCAAAAGCTTCCTTATCCTCAAGTTGTAATTCACTAATAAGGAATTCCTGGAAAGCGGCAAAGACCTCCAGAAGGGCAGGATAAGCTGGCTCCCCCCAACTCCACCCCAAGAGTTTTAAATTAGGAGTGCTTAACCTGGTCTTCTTCATTAGGTAGCAGAGGTGGATTCTTGAATCGATGCAATAAGATCTGTATTTGTTCCCTACCCCTCAGTGTAGACTGATTTTTGGCCACACGTCTGTCTTTGAAAGGCTTTCTCCTTTGAACGATACAGAGCAGACTGTCACCACTTGTAGCAAAGAGCTCTGGCTGAAAGTCAGGGAGAAAGTGGGATTCTCTCTGGCCAAGTGCTGTGAATAATCAGTCTTATCACTTCCAAAAGTACTGTGGGACTGTTAATAATCCTGTGCTGCCAGGATCTCAGCATTATGCCTCAAGGGACAAAGATGAGGAATCGATTCAGCCTCAGTTCCTAGGAAAGAGATTTAAATAATCACCATCATCCACAACCATATATAACCATAATAAGGTTATGCCCATCTGTGTGCCCTGGGGCACACAGATGACTCAAGTACTTCTATTTGGTAGACCTCAGACATTATAGATTACCTGTCTCTGATTTCCTCCCCATAAATCCTTTTTGCAAGCGCAGTGTGTTCTTGTTAGAGAGCGCTCAATGAAGCAGTCATCAAACCCACCCTCCTTACTCAGTGAAATATGCTGTGTTGTCTGGTCGGAGGGACAATAAAAGTGTCTCAAAAAATGATGTGAAAATCAGTGCTTGAAGGTAGAGTTGGAACCTGATTCCTCCTTCTTGTCTTAGTGCTTTTGTCACACACCATTTTCTTCGTGGTACCTGTACCTCATTCAGTGCACAGTAAATGGAACATAATGGACACCTATTGTCGAAATAGAGTCTAAGAGAGTGTATGTGAAAATCAAACCTAGCCAGGATAGTTCCAGGTTCTCTAGTAGAAAAAGAAAATTGTCCAGAACTCATTTGAGATGATCACTCCTTTAAAAACCACTGTTTGTGCAAATGAACCTAGCTGCTAATGCGGTTGGGGATTTTACTTCTTTTGCGGACTTTGATGTGTCACTACAGACATCATAAATACCTTTCACCATTTTTAGCAGGCTGACAAGTTATACAATAACCTGTTTGGGGGCTTTCAGTGGCTTGAAATTCAGAGTTTGAAAACAGTTTTAAAACTTTTGTTCCAATAGCTTGGACTTTGAAAATTATGAAAGTCTCTAGGGTCATTCAGAATCCTTTGCACTGTTCAGAAAGAGGAACTTCTTTGATGAAAATGCTTCCAAGTAACTGTAAAAATAGAAACTCTTTTAAGAACATAACATGTTTAACATAAACCAAATGATTCACAGGAATGCTGCAGACGACAGAAAGAGCAGCTGTGTGAAAAATTTGATTATCTCTATTCTGTACTGGAAGAAAGAAAAAATGAGATGACACAAATAATCACTAGAACCCAAGAGGAGAAACTGGAACATGTCCGCTCTCTGATGAAGAAGTATGCGGATCATTTGGAAGCCGTGTCAAAGCTGGTTGAATCAGGAATCCAGTTCATGGAAGAACCAGAAATGGCCGTGTTTTTGCAGGTATAAAGTCTATAAATAGGGATAGGAAAAAAAAAAAAAAAAAAAGACAGGTTTATCAAAATACTATTTAAGCATTTCTCAATTTTAGGCACATTCAGAATTTGGTCATCTTTGAGTGAACATTTATACAAACTCATTTTTTAAACACTTTCATCAGCACAGACAAATGACTAGTCTTCTTGTGAATAGTATCCAAACCAAGAACGTGAGTATTTGCTATTTGCACCAAAATATACTATCCTGTGTATGAATTTCAGGTCCCTAAAGAAGAAACAGGATTTTTAACATTTTCCAGTATATCTTTATCGTCCCACCACTATAATGGATGTGTGTATGACGTTCTGTGAGTTATAGGTTTCATTTGCATATTGACAGAGTGATAAACTTTCCAAGAATTAAATATTTATGTCCAAAGTCACAATTTTATTACTTTACTACTTTTTTTTTTTCTTCTTCTCTTTTCTTACTATAAACTTAGGAGAGCTGATTAGGAAACCATTAGCAGCTTGTCTGCTGAATTCATTGGCATAGAATTTCTGTCCTGAAAGTTTGCGATTCCTCTATATTAAAGGCTGGAAAGTTGTTTTTTATTAAAACCCCCTCTCTTATTTCCATCAAAGAATTGCCTTTGAAGAGTACAATATTCTTTTCAGACAAATAAAATTTTGTGGCTCCAGAAGCACACCCTTATGGATAGTCAAAAGATATAGTTACTGTGACTAAAGATGGTAACAGAACAATTGCTTTTCACCACAAACACACAAAAAAAAATGAGCAAGACTATTTCCATTTCATTTTTTTAGAAATTGTACATATTTCCTATCACATTCAGATTTTAATTAAAAAGTCTTCAGTGAACTAAAAGGTTTACTCAGCTGTATACTAATTACCATCCAAATTTGATCTCATTCATAGATCTCATGGCTGTCATCTATGAGATCCATATTAGTGCGTTTAGAAGCAGCCAGTGTAAGAATTAGATCTCAATGCATAAAATCTCTGAAAAATGGAACCATTTAAGAAGTCAGTTATTTCCTTTTTGTTTTCACAGAATGCCAAAACATTGCTTCAAAAGTAAGTATTTAAACTTGAAACCCTTGATCTTTATAATGAATTACAAATTACAAATTTATCTGCAAATCCAAATGCCAATAACCAATCTCTCTGTTTTAGAATTACTGAAGCATCTAAAGGATTTCAAATGGAAAAAATAGAGGATGGGTATGAAAATATGAACCAATTCACAGTGAACCTCAGTAGAGAAGAAAAGATAATACGAGAAATTGATTTTGACAGAGGTATGTAATTTATTTCACCTAAACTGCTTTCTTAAATTGCAGCTGTATGTGATTTACATGATGATACTGAGTAGGAAAACTCAAATCAGATATTTCTCTCCATCCCAAAGTGTAACTAGACCATTTTGTATAAATTATAATCAAAAGCAAAAATCCAACACAGGTAAAAAAACACATAACCTGTTCACACCTTTAATTTTATATTTTATGTGGCCTCAACAATTTCTTAAGCCCATGCATGATCTTTACTGAATCCTCATGTGAAGGCACCACAAAATTATGCTTTTATCTCATTCTTTTTTTACTCTAAAATATTTCATTATTGTACAGCCTGTCTACTCTAGCAAGTCATTAAATAAAGTGTTTATTACTAAAAGAAGTACTTATGCAAGATACTTTTTTAAAACTCTTTTTTATAATAATAGAGAAATATAATAGAAACATAATGAAAATTCAATTTCACAGAGTTATAGCAGGAAGTAAAACTTGTCATCTTTCATGCATTTAACATCTTTCGTCATGTCATCATGACACCATGACTAAACAGGTTTAATATATCTATATAACAACGCAAAGTTGTAATTTTACATTTACCAAAGTAGCCCGAAATCTAGGCTCACCTATGCTACAGAATAAGCCACAAGAAGTTAATAGAGCTAAATGTTTCAAATAAACAAATTATTAAAAGGCAACAGTAATAGTAATCTGGATATCTCTAATTTTCCTGCTAGTACATTTACCATTATCAGCCCAGTTAAGTCTCATGCAGATGCCACCATCGCTTACTCCCCTGCCACGACTTACACTAACTTCAGAGTGCGTGTCTGCTCCCTGCGAGGGACCCCGCGTGCCCGCTGTGCAGATCTTGGTCTGTAGGTTGGGATCCGTAGACTTGCTGTACTTGGCAGAGGATCCATGTAGCAGAACAGCAGCTGTGGCACCAGTCAGAAGCAGAGGAGCAGGTGCCATCTCTCAGGCCATGAACCTCCAGGGATTTGTCCTGAGAGGGGGCAATCCCCAGTCACAGCCTCGTGCGCAGTCTGTCCCTGTGATCAGCCACAGCTGCCACATCCCTGCCACACATGTGCATCTGCCAAGATCATGACCTCGTGCTCTGGGCACTCACCCCACCATGTGATGGGGAATGTGACACCCACTCTAGGGGACAAGGCATGACCAAGGGCTTTGGCAATCAGGAGTTCAGTCCTGTGTTTGAAACGCCTACTGCAGTCAATGAGGTCCTCTGCAGCCAGGGGACATGGAAGCAGAGATTCAGCATTCTGCTTATAGGAGTGTATTTGCCTGCAGAAACATTTCTCTGTTATGAAGGCATTACTTAACTTGCATTCCTTAACTACATTCCTTCTACATACTCAGGCAGAACCGTAACCTGTACAAAATGCACAGCCACTCTGGAGCTTGGGTTAATGCATCTATCTAAGTTTGTCTGAAGTGCTAGGATGGCTCTGAACAACATCCCACGTTTGTGATGAATAGTGTGATTATGCAAAAGAAAATGCATTGTTAGAGGGCTCCCTCTGGAAACAGGCCGAGCCATGAATACTGACAACAGGATGTCAGATGACGCAAAAGCAACAATTTGACCAAGTCTGACAGTCTGGTTTTACAGAAGTTGGTATCCCAAACCTCCAGTCATGTTTTGCAAAACACTGACCTGGTAAAGATTTTTTATGATGGCTTCAATGGTGTTTAAAACAAACATATACCATTGCAAGAGGCACTTTTTTCCTGGCAAATTGTGCCAGACCAAATATCTTCTCCCCAAAAAGTGCAGGGCATGTGCTGCATATCCCTCATGAGGATAGCCTCATTGGCAAGACCTTCTCATGGAAAGGACCAGCTTAACATTTTAACAAGCATGTGTCTTCTGTGCCCTCCCTGCTGCGAAATGCCTGCTGGCAGCTCCACAGCAGTGCCCAGTCCAGGATGGTGGGAACAGGCTCCTCACCAACACCCTCTCCCCAGCCTGCATCCTCTGCCAGGCAGCAGATTATTAGTAGTTTTGCCATGCAATTGTAAATGGCTTTTTAATGACATAAAGACTGTAGTCTTCTTCATGTGGTGCTCAGCCCTGTCCTTTACACGTGTCCTATCAGAGGAGGAGAGAGAAGAGGAAGAGGAGGAGACGGTGGACGGTGAAGATTTGGATGAAGTCCACACGGAGTCATCAGGAGAGGAGGAGGAAGAGGTGGAGGAGGAAGAGGCTGAGAGAGCACCACAGCCACCTCAGCAAGACCCTGAACCGCAGAGCGCAGCAGGAGAGCCCGCAGCCGAACCCACTCCCGTGCCACTGCCCACTGCCCCAGCTGGTCAGGTAAGTGCCCCCGGTGTCCCGCTGGACTGCCAGCTACGCTGAGTGTGCCCTGGCACAGCAAGAAAATCCTCCCTTCTGGTCCAAAGGCACCATACCTCAGGAGCACAGCTAAGGGAGTTGATGCGCTGGAGAGCAAAATTATTTATTGCCCTTGTACACATATGTGCAACTATATCCTGTCCACCTGACCTGTGTATATATGACTTGATATGCAAAAAATTGGGCTGCTAGATAAATTGGGATATATATGGGATACATAAGATATAAAGAAAAAAGATTCAGTTTGGGAGTTAAGTGCATTACAATGGATGTTCTGCATGCTGTGATTTAACTCAGACTAACTTATAAATGAAATGGTTGTTAAAATTTTTTTTCTAAAAGAATTTGGCATTCCCTCTGGATTTAGTGAGCTTTCTACCAACAATTTTTAGATCACACTTCTAATCCATTTTCTGTGAATGGTGTTTGCTGCCTTCTGCTCTGATCATCCTAGGAATATCATCTAGGTAGATGCAGGGATATCATACACCAAGCAGGAAGGGGAACTGCCTCTTACAACCATGAGCAAACAGATCCAGGGTGTGATCCCAAAGTCCAGCACTTTTTTTTAAAATATTCCATTAGAATGAGACCACAATTGCCACATATTCTAAAAGACTTACATAAAAAAATACATTTAATGTGTGTTTTGCAAATTATTAGGCCTAGCATAAAGGACACAGCCAGCATAAAGATGAACCAATAACCAAATTGTATTTGATACAAAAGGGTCAGTACATGGGTGAGCACTGGGGGTACAAACAAGTCAGTCAGATTATACATAATCAATATCAATCCCATTGACCCCAACAACCACACCCCACAACCAACAATGGGTGGAATAAATGGTGAAATGCAGTCTCTCATAGAAGGGACAGGAGACAACCGAGTCAACAAACCAAACACATAAGACCAAGGAAGCCACATACTGGATCTCTACACAGCCCATGTGTACAAAAGCCAGACCTGACTGGAGCCCAGTCCCAGGGAGGCAGGAGGTCCTTCCCCAACAAGGAACTCTGCACAGGGCATCCATCTCACAGACAGTGACCCCACCTGCAAGTGGTCCCAGCTTTTATCCCTCAGTGGGACACCTGACCCTTGTTTACTTACTGCAGACACCTGGGGCTCCTTTACCCAATGGCTCTCCCTGCAAGGCCGGCACCACCCTGGAGGGAAGCTTAAAGGTAAACTCACCCCCCCTTTGTGAAGGGCTGTGGGAATCACCCATATGTCAACCTTAATTTGGGGCTTGGGGTTGAAACCCCAGCATTTCAATGTGTTACTTTAGCTGGCCTTACATACAATTAACTTAGCAAATTCTCCTCTTACACAATTTACCCAGTGAAATTCCTGAGCGAGTAAAGGCTGCTGTGAAGATATTTGAGGAGGCCAGTGTGAAAACAAGAAAGCATGTAAATAATCTTTGATTGTAGCAAGCTCCCCACATAAACTAAGGGAAAATAAATAGTTTCATTCTTGCTGTGATTTAAAAATGTACATGAGTTTGCACCAGCTCTGTGAAGATGCTCTTAAATAAGGCTTTACTGATTTAACCAAAGTTTGTATTTTGAGGATTTGCACTGACTTAACTAAACTTATGTCACCTAACTGATGTAGGTTTTTATGCAAACAAGAACTAGACATAAGCAATTCTGCCCACTAACGTTAAGTAGCAATTGTAAAGTGCCATTAGGACATGGTCAGACATGGAGTCAGACATGGCATGTGGGTGTTGCGGTGTGTGGGATATCTGTATTTCAGCTTTTGCCTTCTGGTAGAAGAGAAGCAAAGCAGAAATTCTGTGGTGATAGCAGGTACCATGTGGGTGAGCCCCATGAGCCTGATGCAGGTAGAGAGGTGCAGTTCGGCCAGCTGCTTCTCTTCCTGGCAGAGCAACTGTGCTTGGCTTACAATGTCCATAGCAAGGCTGGCGGGCAAATGTTTCTCCCCAGCGTCTTTGTATTCCCCTTATTCTGACTGTTCATATGGCACTGATGGGTGCATATGACCCATTGGCAAACATGTTGTTCTTAACCCAAAACCCAATAAGCTCTTTGAAGTTACCTATACCTGTCGTTCATGGCTGGTACCAGTTCATGAGGCTCTTACACAGAATTTCTTAGATTTTTAGGACTGAATTGGGTTCTTATCTGATTAAGGAACTGCTTGCTCACTCCTTTGTCAGTCAGCATCCCCTTCCCAGATAATTCTACCCTCCTATTATATTTTGGGGGTAACTTATTTTCTTTCCCATATCTGTATTATTCAAATAATAGCTGCTTTTGCTTTGCATTTTGATTGTAATTCTTTCAGAACATATATTAGAACAAATCTATTCCTTGCAGTGAGATATAACAAACAGGGGATGCAGAGCAATGTGGCTACGGCAGGAAGGTAACATGGTGCACTCTGCTTGTTCTTCTCTTTATCTGTCCTGATTAAGGATGAGGTTGTGACACCAAGTGGTCCTCAACAGACTCCAGAGTCTGACACTCACGTGGCGGCCACAGCAGAAACCATCGATCCCTTGTTTTACCCTAGCTGGTATAAGGCTCAGTCACGGCAATCAAGCAGTCCAAACTCAACCCCGGTGAGTGGGTTGGGGAAAGTAGGGCCTCCTGTTTCTCTGGAAACAAGTACAAAGAAGGCAGAAGCCCCAGCAGCGACAGCGATCGAGGAGAGTACACTGGGGAGTGGTAAGGAAAGTCATGCCACTGCAGCGACGTCCAAGGTCAGTGCTACCGAAGTCACCGCAGAGGGCTGTGACACACAGCAAGGCGGGAACAGCAGTTGTTAAGGAAAATATGACTTAATTTTCCTCTGCATGCTAAAGAATAAGAATACTTTCAGAAATATGGAAACAGCATAAATTGTCATTTCAGAAAATCCGCTGGATTTACAGATGGTTTCAGTATGTGACAGACTGACTTTTCAGCTTCAGTGTAGCATGTTGACGGTTGCTTGTGCTTAACTGCCAGTGCACCTTGCTTGTGCGAGCTGTTACCCGAGTTGCTCACACACACGCTCAGGAGCTGTTGGAGAGGTCAGAGATGTCTCTGCACATCAGATATTGCATGCGTTAGTAGCAGACAAATCCTGTGCATGAAATTATTCTCATCACCTGTTGAAAGCCTGTGTACAGCACATGTCATCCTACCACTGCTGGTTGAGCAGCTGTGGCTTGGCTTTGCCTTCTGCAGCTCTGTGGCTACACCTGGAATGTACAGCTTCCCCATGGGAACACAAAGCTATGCAAATACCTGGAGCCTTCTCGGGTGTTTGATTGCCTCTCAGTAAGCAGTGTGATTTCCTGAGTTCAGGTCTGTTGCAGAGTTTGCTCCAAGGATTCTTGGGACTTGATTAAAGGAGAGCATGAAGATAATATATTCCAGTTCTGTGTTAGACTACCAGCAGCATGATGGGATAACAGAGACTGATGTGTTGGGTACAGGAGGGTGCTTTCCTAAAATTGTAATGTTAAAACTGGTATAACTTGAATGCGAATACTCCTCCTTCTGCATGTGTATACAAACACCACACGGTTCAAAGATCCAAGGAACTGAGGGAGCTGTGTGTGAAGGATTTGCACACTACACCAGCTTCTGCTCTAGTGCCTGGCTACCAGCCCATGAGCAGTACTCTCTAAATTAAACCATCCTGATTTACAGACTTAAGCTGTATCTTTCAACAAAGCAATTATCTATGTGTGCAACTAGAGGAGTTTATCTATGTGTGTGTGAAAAAGCACAAGTAGGTAGTAAGTGTTTTATGCTGTTTCCTTTAAAGTTGGAATCTACCGTTTAGCATACGTAAGCAGCCCTACCATGATAAACCATCACATGGCAGGCAAAATGTTAGAAGGAGAAGGAGTTCATACAAATACGATAAAAGGGGCACTTACCTTTTAGCTGGAGGCTTTAGTTAGTGACACTTTTAATTTGGTGGTGGAAGGATTCTCACTGACTTAAGTCTTAACAAAAGCAACATTTGACCCCCAATTTCTATAGCTATTTTTCAAGTCAGGGTTTGATTTGAGAATATTTGAGTGGATTTTTTTTTTTTAAAAAAAAAAAAGTATGTTAAAATTATCAAATCTGCTATGAGCTTGTCTTCTTAAGTATATGCCAAACGAGTAGCAAAAGCAGGTAAATTCACAGTGAAACTAATTGCTGCTGTTTCTTTGTATCAGCTCCATTAATGACTGGGCAGACAAACCTCATCATAGGCAGGTAAAATCCTTACTGAGTAAATTCCCTGGGAGCTTGCTTGTCTGTGGTCTGCTTCCCTGGGTCCTAATTTACCAGCAGCAAGTAAAGGATCAAAATTAAGGTTTGATGTTGCCAACTATCTGATCAAACAGTGGCAGTGGTTTTCAGCAACACCAAAGCAGCAATCTGGTACCCAGCTCTCTTCATCATCAGGTACTGGGAATAAAAACAAGCACGTTGGAAAGATGTCAATTCCTGTTGGCGTGTGAATTTGGGGGTGCTGGGTTTAATTTTCCAGGATCATGGGTGACACTGACATTTTGGGAGGAGGAGGATGTTGAGAAGAGTAGCACATGGTTCTGGGGATGGGAGGAGGAAGGAGCAGGGAATGCAGCTGAGGATGGGTTGCCCCTGGGCTGGAGTAAAGGAAAGCTCGGGAAACGGAACGGTGCCAAGTGTGATGAAGAACAGAAAAAGCAGAGTCACCAAGCTAGGAAGGGTGATGCCATGAGATGATGCCGTGGCCAGATTTGCAGATCTGACCAGAAATGTGTCTGTGTCACAGGCAAAATGGCCTCTGTTGTGTGACAATGATCATTTTTAAGTATGTGGAATTCAACTTTGTTTTTTTCCTGCATGTGATTTTTACACAACCCACTCCGAAATGCCGTATTTGTTTATTTTTTTAAAACCTTGGCTGATGTTCCTCACACCACTGTTTTTACTTCCTTCCTCCAATTAAAGGATATTGTGGAAAAGTGCTGTGCAAACAGAGCTTTTTCACTGAATGTAGTGATAATGACTAGTTCATGTCATGACAACACTGGTGAAGCACTCTTCTTATTTTCTCACAGGAGTTAGCATTCTGCATATCACTTTTGGCATTTCTTATACTACATCAGCTTTGGAATCTGATTCAATACATGATTTGTACTTTCATGGGTAGGAAATATTTTGTTTTACCATTAACTAACAGTTAAAATAGTGTCTCTGGTGATGTTCCCACATGGTTTTAAAGGATTTTTTTCCCTTTCCTCCCATCCAAAAACATCATGCTAGTTCACAATATAGGCTGCCTAAAACATTTCTTCCTTGCACCTTTGAAACGCCATCCTTCAGCTTACTCCTGCATGGTTAAACATTGCATCTCCCTGGTTCAAAATGAAAAGAGACAATTACTCCCTTAGACATATGGGCTTATATTTCAGTTGCTGTTCGGATGATCAGCAGGATGGAAAATCTGTGGGTTGACAAGAGATGTGGAGAGCCCCAAGATTGATCAGTCCAACAAATGGGAGAGAAAGATCTGGAGAATAATGGTTCTCATCAGAGGGGTTAAACATCAGGAAGAAAAATCCACTGCATAATCCTGCTGCCAGGATTTCCACTTTGAGCAAATCACCAGTGCTCCCTCAGGGGATGGCTGAAGCCCTGCTCCCTGGAGGTCCTCACTGAGATAGTGGAGAAAGTCCCCTCACACCCCAGCCTACAGAGCACACCCCACATGCTGGGGACTCACCTTCAGGTCCTTTTTCCACCAAAAGACATCCAAAGCCATCTCTCCCACATTGTCACTGAGCACGAAGTACCAAACATGTCCCTCAAATGCATCCCTATGAGACTGGGGGGGGATCTCAACCCTTTAGACATTCAAGGCCGTGTATGTGCTTTTAAATATCTGTGCTTTTAAAATGTTTTCCTGTAGGCAAAGGCTTTTTTTTTTCCTTAGGTCACACTAATTAAGAGCTGAAATATCTACAAGATCAAGGGCCGAGAACTTCACTACCCAGTGAAGTTGTCCTGAATGCAAATACTGTAAAATAAACCTTAATTATTCCATAACATCTCTTCTGGAGTAGATGCGTTTTGGTAGACACTGTCCATGATTTAGTTCTTCCAGCTCCAAATCCACCCCCCTCTTAGGCAAGACATATGTGTATATTCAGTTTCCAAAGTGATATGGCTGATCTACAGAGAATTCTCTGTTACTACTGGGGTATTTAATCTTATTTACTGAAGACCTCTGACACAAAACAACTGTAGTTACCTTTAGGTATTGGCTCTAATGACAAAAAAAATTCAATTTTTGTCTATTCTTCAATACAAAATGCTTGTTTTTCCCTGCTGACTTTCAGTACTGCACTCTAAGTACTGTACAACATGATATGGCACATCTATGAAAAATGATAAATTATTATTCAGCTTTTATGTGCAAAAATTCCAGCGCTATGACTGAAGTATATGTCTCCATAAAAAAAGGGAGAGGGGAGAAGCTATCACCTACGCTTTAGCTGCATAAGTTATGCAAAAAGATGTACTGTCTGGTGGTAATTTGAATTTGAAAAGCATTGGGCACTGTGAATCTCAATTAAATTTATGGATCATAGTTTAATTTTCATTTATTTGTGTTTGTTTTTGAAAATTCGTTATATTATTACAAGAGGACATGGATCTTGTTTGTACCTCTGGGAAATCAGGCATGCAAAGAGCATTAAGCTCTTTTTTTCCTCTCTTTTTTAATTCAAAATACCTTTTGAAATTAAAAATAGACAAATGAAGAAAGCTCTCATTTCTACCATTCGAGACCTCTTTCTATGTGGTCTCTAGTGACAGCTTTATGATTTATTTAATCATGCGATAGAAAGGAGGTGAGGGAGAAAAGGCATTCTGGTCTCAGACTCTATTTGCATAAAAATTATTTTCTTCTCCATGTGTAGTGGGGTGGCTGTTTAGACAGTTTGTGTGTCTTTATCTTTCATGTGAGGTATCAGGTCACTGCTCTTTTTTCTTTTTTGCGTGATAAGCCCCTGAAAGCCAAATAACAAAATTACTTGAAATAACTGTAATAATAATTTATAATAATACTATAAATCATCACGACTGTCATCATAAAAGCAGCATATAATTTATTTTCAGCCTATTTTAATAGAATGCACTGATAGGGATTTCCTGTTTTTTCAGCAGCAAAAAGAGGTTAGTTCCACCAACTAACCCCCCAAATTTACTTTATTTAAGGGCCACTTCACTCTAAGAAACTGTATCAATGCATGAAGAAATTTGCTCCAGAGCACAGAAGGGTGTATCGGCAGGGATACAGCAACAGGAGGTGCAGCCCACAGGTGTACAGATTGCTTGGTCTAAAAAAGGGATGGCAGGAGATGATTCAGCACGAACGAAATAGGAAACTCCACACTAGAGAGATGCATCCCACTTCAGGGAGAGCCTAAGTCAGAAGTATAGTCACCGCAGGCTGCTTCTGCATCTGAGACAGGACAAGAGGCATCTCCAGTAAGAGAGACAGTTCACCAACTGCTTCTTGTTCACAAGTGACACCTCTACACATCTGCCTGCTGAGTGTAAGGTGACATCGCTCTTAACCCAGATGCCTCTGCTCAGTGTCTAAAGTTGTGAGGGTCTTTTGAAGTGAAACTGAGCCTCTGCAGATGACAACAGGCAGCAAATTATTAAAACACAGGGAGCAGGAATATCATCAATGAGCTGCCTTGCCACCATGGGGAATAATGTATTAGTGGAGGGTGACAAAGACATTAACAAGCAGCTCTTTCCAGTGCATGGGAGAAACAGAACCTGGAGTCCCAAACGGAAACTTAGAGAGCTTAGAGACAGTCTGTTATGGGTTATAGAAGGAGGTGAAGCAAGCCTTAAGCTGCCGTCTTGTGTTTGGTCTCAGAAGACAGGCTAACTAAGTTAGGAAGAAGAATGCATATTTTGTGCATTAGACTTCAGAAACTCAGTCACCCGATTGGCATTTCAAGACTCAGACATGTGGTTTTGTTCTCTTTATACCTGAAGGATGCTACCAATGGCATATAGGTGTGTAGATTTAGGCACATGAAGAATGATGTCTGTGTTTTGTAAATGCTCGTGACATCTAACTGTTGGACTGGAGCACCTGAAGGGGCATATGGTCCTTCAGGCTCTTGGAAATCTGACTTTTAAATATGCATTGAGTCATTTTTAGTAGTAAGATTAACTTCCAGGAGTGCTGAACATGTATCACTTGTAACAGTGCAAATGCTCAATACTCCAGCTTACAAGCCAGGTACGTAAGTCACTCTTGCTGCTCAGCTTTAAGCAACCAAACGTGAAAAGTTGGCCCTAAATCCTGCCCTTCATTTCTCTTGTGTAGACCTCTGATAGCTAGAGAAATCTATGCACATCAAGAACAGTAAAACCACTTTACAGGAAAGTGTAGTCCTTAAAAATATCTTCACATGCGGAACCACTCTGTCCCTTGGTTTGTGATAGGGGAATCTCAAAATCAGCAGTGACAAGTATTTTATAGCAAAACCTACTTTTGTTGTCACTGGAAGAAGGCAGATCCCATGATACCTGATAACTGCTCTAATTATTTCAGTCTGGTTAAAATACAGAAGGCAATGGATGCATAAGGAAAAGTTTGTTCTTTTTTTTTTTCCTAATCAGATTTTTTTCTCTCATGCAGTGACACCATATAAATTTGTGACAGTATATGAAATCTTGTATTCACCTGGGTCTCTGGTTATCCAGTTTATTTAATCTAAGATGAAGTACTGGACCCTATATTCTGTTGCTGAAATTCCCTGTCAGAGTAATGTCTGTCTGTGGTTCCAAAGGACTCAAGCACATACATTTAGTTTGAAAGGAAATACAAGTTAATCATCCACAAACAGCATTCTGACATAATCTTCCTTTGCTGCCAGTAAGTACAGTGATTTAATTCCAGGAGGATATAAAATATAATCAGAACTGAGATGTTTGGGAGAAGAAATACTAATAGAGTGGCCTGTGTTAATCTTGTTTCATTAGTTTTAAAATTTTCTATTACTTGCTTGCAACCTTATGCCATCTGCTAGAATTACCATAGGGACAGTCCTCTCTGTATTCATGTACTGTAGTTCTATTTGCTCTGCTGCTGAATACTTCAACTTCAGCTGGTGATCCTTCAAATATTTTTCCATGAGACAGCTTTAAATCACATGTCAGAGAGGTCATACTTAAGCTAAGTTTTAGCTGATTGGTTGTCATGTCAATATGCAGACAACACAAACAAAATAAGATCATTTAAAACCACAATAAGCCTGAGATATGCAGTGTTCATAGCCCATGTACCTCTGTTTTTCTACCTCTCTATAAAAGGTACAGTCCCACATTTTAGTGCAGCACTGCTCTGGAATGATTGCATGAGTGTGGCAGTGGTATGCAAATGATAGTTTTCTTTCTCTTCTCCAAATTGGAAACTTAGTCTTGCCAATATGCTTAGGTAAGGAAACTAAGTCGTCGTCCCCCCTCCTCTTCAAGCCAACTGCTTCAAAAGAGGGGATTGCTTGCTCAAGAGAAGGCAGTCTTGCAAGGCTGTATCTTGTGGGGACAATGCTAAGTGAGAGTGCCCATCCCCTCTGGCCCACTGGACACAGCCTTCCCAGAGGGACAAGAAGTTTGTTAGCATCAGCAGCAGGTGCAACCCAGGCAGCTCTCTCCCAGGAAGCCAGCTGCTGCTCCAAAAGCTCTCTGCTCCCTACAACAACCGTGTTTAGTGCTAACAAAAGATCTAGGAACACAAAGAGCAAAAGTCAGCTTGATATTTCCCATCTAGGTCTTGATAAACTTGTGCTGTATCTTTTCTTAGGTAGAAAAATGGATGAGTTTATTTCTGTACCATTAAAAAATCTGTAAGATTTGACAATGAAAAATGGGTCATCCTCTGTGAAGCTGAGCCTTTTGTAGGAGACCCATGAATCAGCTAGCATACAAGCCCAAATAAAATTCTGTTTGAAGCTTCTTCCTAAACATCTCTTAAATTGCACTTGGAAAAAAAATTAAGTGTCCAGCCTGTAACTGAAATACAGGGCAAACACTCGGTGCAAGAAACTCAGTTAATGGTACAAAAATTCTGCCTTTTCTTCTCTGTAACTTGACTTAGTGAGCTGAGTCTCAGTTATAGTAGCCAGGTCTGAGGCCACGCAGGCTGATGTTCAGTTGGTAGCAAATTCTGCCTGTAAATTTCCATTTTGTATCTTGACTTTGTGCTTCAGGTGAGATTTTTTTTTTCCTCAGTATAGCAAATACATGCAGAGAAAATCAGGAAAGCCTTGATTGTTCCTCTTTTAACACCTCTCTCTCTCCCTTGCTTCTGACAATTATATGGGTGATTCAGAGTCAGAAGCGATGAGTCGTGAGGGCAATACATTAAGACCAGCTTACAGTTCCTCATAATTAATATGAGTGGCAAATACTTCACCTGAAGTTTTACCTCAAATAGTCTGCTCTGTGATTTGTCTGGTGAGTCATAGACACCATACAATTTATATATTTTTCATTTTTTTTCAGTCCATTACTAGCAAAAGGACCACCACAATGACAGTGTGGACAAAATCATTTCTCCTGTTCAAATTAATACAAAGCCAGGCTCAACCTAGTCATTGTCTTTCTGCGACTAGCTCATTTAAATACGGAATTCTACCTCCACTCAACCTCCTCCTCCTAGCATCGCTTGTTCTGCTCATTGTTAAGGAGTTCAGAAAGGAAAACAAAGTGTAAACAAAAAATATTTCTTAATCATGGATGAACTGTTGCTGTTTTACATCACATTATGGTAGATTTATGTCAGAACAACACAAGCCATCTGTTCGTGAAATATTTGCTTAGTCGTCATCCTACTGCCTTGAGACAGTTCAGGCTTTCAGTGTAGTCATATGCTCATCTACGGAAAGCAGTTATCGTAGTCCTGTAACCTTTACAGATGGATCAACATTTAAATACAAGCCTATCTGATTGAAAATCCCACTGGTGGTAAACTGGGCCTGAGTCCTTGTGTATAGACACTGTAAAATGCCACTTCCAGGTTTTCCTGAGTTGTGAGCAGAGGAAAGGTGCTGGACTGCAGCACCCTGCAGGATTTGGTGCCCACCTACCCACCGTTTGAAATGGAAATAAAGGTTGGGGGGCTGCATGTACAGCCAAAGTGAAATGGAAAAAAAATGAGAAGGATTTATCAAACAGCACTGATTCAGTATTAGATCCCTTTTCATGTGATATGTATTCCCGACATTTTTACAATAATCTTCAGGTCATTAAGTAAGAGACCAGTGACTAATTCAGAAAACCTGTTATCCCAGACGGCTGGCCAATGCAGATAGATAGGTGTTGCGATGTTCAAACCATGCTACAGATGTCCAGCATAAATGTCATGCCTTTGAGCAGAGAATAGGGATCTCACAATCCCAGAGAATAAGCTCTCTGAATTTCTCATTGCTCTTTTTAATTTAGAGAGCACCCTATAGAATCTGCCGGGTGATCAAAATACAGACCCAGTATCTTAGAGCACTCCTGGCTCAGCACTTCTGCACACAGAAGTGTCGTTTTTTCATGATGAAACACTTTCTGTATGACTTGCTCTGTTACAAAATGCCTTACTGAGGAAAGGTAGCTGTTGTTTTCCCCATCAGTGCTGGTGAGCTTTTTCAATGTCTGGCACTAGAATTATATTTTTAATTTACATTTCTATTTTTAATTATAATACATTTAATCAAATAAATTCATTTTATATTCACACAAAAATTCATAAATTAATCATGAATTAATTATAAATTAATTATATTTTGTATATTATTAATTATAAATTAATTTTATAAAATAGATCCCTTTTTAAAAAAAAATTGAACTGGTGCCTGTCCAGATGCAGGTCAGTTCCAAGCTTGTCTCTGGTGACAGTTGCCTGTGATCTGTGCTCTATACTCCTTAATAACCTGGTCAATAACTGTGATTGAATTGGAGGCTTTAAGAGCAGCATTTATCACAGCTTCCGCGGACTTCACCAGGGAACAGTGCAAGATGGACAGAAGGAAGCTTAATTTAATATCTTGCACATGGGTTGGCTGAATGCTATGCAAGCAAGCCAGCATTGCTAATGGGAGAGCAGAGATTACAATGTGAGATATACGATACAACAGACATCTGTCTGGGAAGTCACGGTGCTGCTCACTGAGCAATGTTTTGTTGGAATAGAGTAATTTCTTGGCTACCAGCTTTATTTGCTGTTGTTGTAGTAGTAAGGAGAAGACTCAATTAACTGAAGACATGGAAAAACGAGCCCAGAAAGGAAAAGGGGCAGCAGCAACAGGTGATGAGGGAAAAAATGTTTTAACTGTGGCCGAGACTATATTTTTATGTTATATGGTGGCTTTAAAGAATGGCAACTGGCTGCTTTAGCTCACATTCCAGCTTTTCTTCCTGCATCTCCATCAGTGTGGGTTCTGTCTCTCAGAGGTGTGCTGTGTCCACAGCTCACATACACACACTACACACACACACACCACCACCACCACCACCCCCCCTCGCATACTTACAACAGCCCAAGTCAGTCAGTCAGTCAGATGTGAGCAGTGCTCCAACCTCCAAAGCATGGTATGTGTCTACACACCTCACAGCTATGCTGGCTCCGTTATCTGATCCTGTGAATGGAGCTCTGGGGTGAGTCACAGTCTGAACTGGCACTCTGTCTCATTCATTGGATTTGCAAAAATACCATTTGCAGATGAAGAAAAAGCTTTAACTTACAACAGTCAAAGGAAAGACTACCTGACAGAGACAGAGATGATGTTAAACCATTTTTAGGTTTGCTATTTCTCTCTGAAAGCTAAAAGCAAAGTCTCTCTTACATGGATTCAATGGGTTACTGCCACAGAGAAGCTCTTCAAAGGTCTTTGCTTCATGTTTAACATGTTGACCTGAAGTCATATCTGCTTGTCTGATGAAGCAGCAGTAGGAGGAAGAGGGGAGAACTGGTAGCAGTGAGTAGCTTTCTGGCACTGGTGGCCAGCGCATACCACTTGCTCCTACAGCCTCTCAAGATGAACCTGTCTTTGCTAGATAGTTGTCCAGCAGGGCTGGAAGGGAGCAGAAGTGATTGATGATTGATAGATAGATAGATAGATAGATAGATAGATAGATAGATAGATAGATAGATAGATAGATGAATGAATGATGAGGAGTTCCTCATAAACTTCACTCTGAGAGGAATAAAGAATGATGTGCAGATAGATCCAGGAAAGACTGTTCTGATCATGCAGCCCTAACATTCAGGTGTTTGTGAGACTCTTCTATTGGGTTTCCTTCATTTTCCTGGACAGTGAAGGGACTAGGTTTTATGCAAATCTGTAGTTAATCACTCTCAACAAAAAGTAATGCCAGTGAGGTGCAGCAATGGGTGAAATATTACCCAAGTATGTTATTTCTGGGGTTTTTTGAGTCATGAAAAAGATATGTGACATCGATAAGGGAATTATATTTCCTTTGTCCCAAGTAATAGACGAAAGCTGCTCACTCACGCCAGTCTCTAAAACTGTTTCCACCACTGGTTCAAGTGTCTGGACCTCCATATCCCATGGGAGATGTGTGGATCCTATACCAAAATAAGCTAGCCAGACTGTTTTCCTCTTAAATATATTTGGTATCTTTAAGGTCATTATGTAAGAGACATTGTATTAGACATTATCCACATAATGCTAATTGTAATGTAATGAAAATCTATTGAAGGAGGGCACTTCCTTCCAACAGACTTTTAAAATTCATTACTGACCACTATTAAGAGAGTAACATATCTAGTACTAGTGACTGATGGAGCTTGCCTGTGCATATTATTTTGTCTGCTACCATATGTATTTTTGTGGCAGGTAATTGTAGCAATTATTTTAGAGAATATTTTGTTGGTTCCCACTAATAAAAAAGATCCACACAAAATAGGCAGCCTCTTAGCTTGAAACAATATTGTTGTGATATATGTGACAGCTGCCAGGTGTTATGCTGAAGGAGCTAGACTGCATAAAAATATGAAAACAAAATGCTTGAACTAAAGTTTAAACTATTTAAAAATAACCTGTTGTGCTCCCTTTGTTTCCGCTGCCTGGAAGTGTTGAGTGCCAGAAGTGTAACACTTGACATTTGAGGCAGACAAACATAGCCTACAGATTCTGTGATTGCTTTGCGACCAGCTAGCATTTTTTAATCATGCCTGTTCTTGTCAACACTAGGGGTTGTTTCTAAACAAGCCAGCAAAAATATGGGTATTAACTTCTATTTCTCACACATTTTCTGAGGCTACAGAAACAGCAGAAGTTAGAAGTTTGCATTCTCACTGATTCTCTCTCCAAGACCCACATTTTCTAATAAATTCACACTCTTGCTCTCCTGCTGGATCAAGAGGAGGCAGCGAAGGCATTCGGTAGTTCACATGCCTCTAAGTGTGTTGTTCTTTTTTCTTTTTCTGGCAGCAAAGGTGATTTAGGAGTTGTTTGCCAAGTGGCCTTGCTTCTTATTCCTGCCCAGATGCCACCACTCACGTGGCTTTTGTGCTGAGGCAGCTGTTTGTTGGGCTGTGTTGGAATCAAATCATTCACATAGTCCAGGTTTAAAAATACCTTCCTCCACTTCAAAAACAATGAAAAATTGATATCATTCCAATGACATTCTCATTCTTAGCATGGACCTGCAAGCAGCTGCAGCAATGCAAATGGATGGTGAACCATGGAGGCAAAGCGGGAAGAGGTAGATGGGGAGCCAAGGGGCAGGACCTGCTTTGGTTAGCATTGTTATTCCAGAAAATATTCACCTAGCTGCACAGGAGGGCTATTTGTAACCAATCATCCCATCCATCTGCATAACTGTGAAAAATAACCCCTATCCTACTGACTGCTATTAAGCCACATACATTCTTTCCTTACTTATTTCACTGTAAATCTAGATCTTTCCCATTAATTTGGTCAAAACTGAAACCATAACTCCACAAGATGGTAAATATAGTTTTAGACAATTCAGCAATAGGTCAGAAATAACATACTGAGGTGACACGAAGTGTTCAACTACTATAAATTCTCTAGGTAGAACCATATTTGAAAACAGTGAGGATGTCATTTTTGCTTTACCGAGAAAGGTATAATCTATTCTCCTATGGCCATTATAAAATCAGCAACCACTTTTGTTTTCTGATTAAATACAAGAAATTATGATCATTTAGTTATGCTCAATCTAGATAAAATATACTTCTGGGTGATCTACAGCCCTGGAGAAAATTACCATTTTAGTCCTCATTTCTCTTATTTCTCACATCTCCTTTCAAGCTGGTGTGATATAACCTCTGAGAGGGACACTATAATAATGGTTTGTCTAGATCCTGCCCTATCAGAAGTTATCAAAAATAAGTAAAAAATTTCCCAACCAAAAAAAACAAATTAAAGATTATGACAACCCTTCACCTTTCTTCCTCAATTCCTAAATTTAAGAGTTACTGATCTTGTAAAAATAATAGTGCAAAGGTCTCAATTCCTATCAAGGAGTTTTCTGATATCCTGAAGTATTTGGCTGGAATCTTTCTTGTGTAATTACTTAAAAGCCAGATCTAGTCTAACCAAGTCACTGAGAGTGTCTCTAGGGTCAGTAGGAAGAAAAAGGTACCTCCAGAGGGCAATCCACCCTATAGACACTTCTTTTAGAATGGAACAAATCACCCTCTGGTTGTGCCTTTCTCTCATCACTCCCATTAGAGGGGATGAATAGAGTTTTCTTGAGGGGATACCTCATTTATGGATGACTCAGGTTTGGTAATATGGATCCCAGTCTTTGTACCTAAAGGCTATGGAGATTAGTGGTGGTAAAGCAGAAAACAATGTGTAGACTCCGTTGTGTTTCAAATATCTAGAAAGAAAGCCTAGACTGTCTACTTTTCCCCAGCATAAACATGATAACTGCTGGGCCCCAATAAATTAAAATGCTATGACAAAGCCATCCCACTCACCCTTTTCCTCCCCTCCACATTACATGAACATTACACAGATTTAAGTAGTGCTCTCCTTAAGGAAGCAAATGGTGAAAGGTGCTGAATACCTACAACTTTGATACAACTCATCAGGTTAAACTCTTGAGATCCTTATACAGTTTATTCATGCAAATTCTAGTGTGCCAGATGCTGAGGACTGCTGAATGGCTGCTCAGTGGGAGTTGTGGTTGCTCAGCACCTCCAAAGACCTGGCATGTATACTCGAGCCTGGACTTTGCTTATCATAAGAAACAAATCCAACCATCAGTCATGCAGGGTGTGCTTCTCTCGCTGCTTCATGAGCTGGCCTGGTGAAAATTCCTGGTGCTTACTGAAAGCATCATCTGATGTCACTCGACACCACAGGGGAAAATATAAATCAAACTGTAAGTATTCAGCACTCTCTCAGCATTGGCCTAATGTGATTAATGTAATCTGAGGTAAACACTTTAGTTATTCCTTATTACTGCTAGAGACCCAAATCAAGGGTTGGGACTTGTTATTCTAGGTAATGTGGAAACAAGCCCTACCCATAAGATCTCCAAGATCCTGGGCACAAGCTTGACAACAGTTACCTAATAGCAGTGGACAGACACAATGAAGTGTTGAATCTGAACCATCTGAAAGGCATGTGGCAAGGGCTGTGCCATGCTCAGCAGAAAGATTTTCTCTGGCAGCGGAGTGGGGCTGCAGTAACAGGGAGAGAAAGGCAATACAGGATTAGAGGGGTCGAATGCCCAAATTCCACTGACACTGAGGAGACCTGCTTCTGTTTTCTACCTTTCAGAATCACCTCCTGGTTCAAAAAAGTTGTTTTGCAAAAGTCTACAGATGAAATCTTTGTCTCAGATAATCCCAGCACACTGTATAACTCTGAGTTGTGTGGGTTGCTGTTTCAAGGGTGGAAATGGACTTAACAATGTGGACAGAGTTGCTCCTGGCACCTTTTGATGGTCTCTTGCCTCATATGAGGATAGAGTGCCTCAGTCACTGCATGACTCAGAGCACAAATACTAAAGTGTCACAGGTGGGAAAACATAAATCTAAAAGCCGAGGAATGTGGCGCCATTGTCAGTTTTGCGCTTGCTTCACTCCCAGGCCAGGTGTGATGGCAAATGATTGCTCTTGGAAAGGCACACTGAGGTAGTGCAGACTGGCAGCCTGCTGAGTCCAGCAAGGTGCAGGGAGTAAATGCTTCATCAAGCCAAACCCAGCAGGAATATGTTGGAGCTCCAACATTGTTTTGCTGACACAGGAAGATGTCATCACAGCAGAATATGAAGGAGTTAACACATTATGAAATACAGTTTTGGCAGTGATGCAGACAAAGACTGTTTTGTTTGAAATGCAGCACCAGCAGTGTTGGTTAACAAGGTAATGCAGTCACCTTGCCAGTTTAAGTCATTACATTGTGCTTTTTTTCCTCTAACGTGTTAGGTCCAAATCCCATGAAACAAGCTGCTTAACTTTAAGCCCATAGATAGTTCTTTGCTTCAGAGTTAACCTTAGTTTAACGTGTATTTCTGGATAGTGGCTGGTTAGAATAGCCAGTAGAAGTGCTAAAGGAACCCCGTCTGGCACAGGAAGAGAAATGACAAGGTAACAGTGTGGTTTTAAGTAAAAAAGAATAAAAATACAGGAAATTATTTTTTTAAACCTCTCGACAGTCCTATTCCTTTGCAGGGTGAGAAGTGAGGAGGGCTGTCTCATGCCTTCTTACACACACTACTGAGGGCTCAGTGCACAAAATTGCACAACCAGTTTCAAAATTACTCTCAGCTAGTCCGGGCACTCTGACTGTCCTTCCAAAAATAAAAGGCAAAATTTTCATCATCACAGAGGACTAATAAACCACCTATGCTCCTGCATCTACCAAAATCAAGAGAGCACAGAATCCCTTACAACTCAGAAAGTCTAGCCATGTATTTACTGCTGACACCTGACTTTTGTAATTGTGTTGAAAGGTCTGCATTCAGCACTTTCCAGGGCTGAGAGGCAGACAGTCTGTAATTGGGACTCAATTAGTTACCTGCCTTTTCCGCTGAAGATCTGGCCCCGTGGGCCTGATTCTTTACAATACTTTTGCACAAGCCTGGGAGGCCACCCTTCTCACCAGCATTGCTGAAAATGGACTTTTGTATTCAAGTGGGCAGCTGTTTCTCCTGGATTTTTTTACCATGCTTGTGTTCTCATTAAAGTACATGATAAAGTTAGCAAGAAAAAGCTATATTCTTTTGCAAGATCCTTGTCCATAAAGGTCCTTTCTGAGCCCCGTATTTTGCAGTGAGCAGCAGTGAGTGCCTTGCTTTGAAAATATGAATCTAAGTCAAAGATTAGTCCACATTTCAAATATTAAAGCAGATTCTCAGATACTGCTCCATTGGACCAAGTAGGTCTATTCCAGTCTAGGGCAACTGAAGATCTGGGTCTAAAAAAGGAGCTACGAACTCTAATTAAATATAAATAAAGAAACAGAGAGCTACTTTTTTCATACCTCCATGATGCCTTGTTTCTTGGTGACATAACACTTAAATAGGTAGTAACTGGAATGAAGCCCAGTAGCCAATTTATACTTAACATACCCTTAGTTCTTACTAATTCCAGTGGTACACATTAACACTAAGCACCCTAGAAAAATACTTAGGAAAATTATCCATCCCATGCTTCAGTTCCTCACAAGCATCCCTGCTTCATTGCTTGATCCTGGATATGTCTGTTAGCATCACTGCTTTAGTAACTTGCTAATTTAGGACAATATTACAAATGATTTAGACATGTTAAAACTCAGAGACACTGCTCTGTCATTTTCCTTCTATAGGAAAGGATAATATCTATCTTGATATTAAATCATTTTCCTGAGATCATGCTGAAAGTCCTCAAATAAGGTGAAACCCTGCACAGAGAAGGCTTGCAGTATCGTTAATTTTAAGAATGTACAATAATGTATGTGCATATCTAGGAATATAGAGGAAAAAAATATTCTTGTATACTGCAAGTTAAATTGTGGTTTTAATGATGAAGGCACAAGGCATCCCTTAGCTACCAAATCACCCATTTTTATATAGTTTATCTTTAAAAGGATTTCTGATACTATCACAAAGCCAGTCTTCATTCTCTGCCAAAGGGACCTGAAAACACTGGAACTAGTAAAATATTTCTGCATATTATACTGGTCTGTTAAATAGTCAACTAATTTAAAAATAGTAATAATACCTGTGATTGGCAGGTACAGCATATCATGTCCAGATTCCTTTTTTTCCTGTAAGCATAGGATACTTATGCAAACAAAATCAGAATTTGTCCTATTGTTTATTTCCTGTTCTTGGACTGAGTGAAACCAAAGTGAAATAAATATTAAAAGACTTTAAAGGGAGAGAAAAAAAAAAAAAAACAAACCAACAAACCAACAACAAAACCAACAAAAAAAAAAAAAAAACATCCAAAGCAGATTTCATGACAGCAGAACAAGTATCATTTTGAGTGGCACTGCACTGACAATAACTTTTGGCTTTGGTCCACATCAATCTGGAGGCCCAGCTACACAAGCCAAGCTGGCTCAGGATCACTTCTAAACAGGCAGCTATCACCTTTGGTACAATAATATTCCAGAGGTCCAAATCAGGACTAAGCCCTTTGCACAGGTGTGACACACTCACCCAGCATAATCCATCCTCTGCCATTGTCTGTGGCAAAAGTCACTCCGACTTCTCTGGCGTTAGAAGTCTGGCTGTCTTCCCCGAATTTTCATGCTCCCTGCCTTTTCCCCTCTTCCCCACATCATTCTGTTTTTCTGCATGTTGTGAAATCTTAAGGATTTTAATGAAATTCATCTTTTCCTCTTCCACTTGTCAATCTTTCCTTCCTTTACAGACTGGTTCTGAACCATCTCCCCAAGGACGAGTGGAGGAAACTCCCGTGAGCAATGAGAGGGGTGACGAGCCGGCTCGTCATGTCTTCTCCTTCTCCTGGTTGAACTCACTGAATGAATGATGACTCACTCTGGCTGGCTTCTGGTGTGCTTCTCCTTGGAGGGACTGCGAGCGCAGACAGCCTGGCTGTCATCAACAAAGAAACTGGCCTGGAAAGGGACATCCAAGCAGGTTTCGTTCCCAAGAACACAGCTGACCTCCACATCGTACCCAGCCCTTGAGATGACAGTCCTGAGAGGGATGGGAGCATGGGGACAAATTACTATACTGTATTGTAGTCAGAGTGTTTTCCAATAATTTCTTGTTTCCAAGGGGAAAATAGCATCCCTACAGCTGTAGGCTGAACACTGCTAGCATTCTGTTACTCACTTTTTGGCATGTCCCTGTGTAGGTGTAAATGCTTCACCAATGTAGTTAGCTAAATGCTGGTATGATATTCACTAGTAGCATCCTTTGCCGAAACAGTGTTTCTCCTCAGTACCCTCCTGCGTCCCCGCTCGTCAGTGCTGTTGACTTTAGTGACACTATCATGCCCTTGGCAGCCCCAAGTCAGGGTTGTGTCTAAGCACCTCCCTACAGTCACTCGTAGTCCTCACGGTACCGGTGCCTCCCTGGCTGCAGAGACTGAGCATGTGAGGGGAGAGGGAAGCTGCCATTTCTTCCTTTGCACTTGCTCTTCCTGCTATGCCACAACAGATGATGCTCACAGAAACAGGTTATTTGTAGGGAAGGTGCCCAGCAGCAGGATGAGGAAGATGCACACGCAGAAAGCACTGGCCAAACCCCCGCACATGGATGCAGGACTCAGCTCTGAGCGTGTGGAGCAGATGCTAGAGTACTGCCTGCATCTGTCCAGCTGTTATCTGTGTCTGTGTCTTCTCAGCCTCCTGCATGTGCAGGAAAAGGTGCATGTTCTTGCATGAAACCAGGATGCGCTGAGGCGGTCACATGTAGTCATTCAAGGTTTAATTTGAAGGCCCCATGGTGCGTTGTAGAAAAGGCAAATGCTGAATGTCCTGTTCCATGTGTGTGGCAGATGTTGAGCCATCTGATAATACTAAATTTGTGTCTTAAAAGAAGCACTACAAGTTGTACTGAAAGTGACACTGCAAGTTTTGTCACTGGGGACAGAGATTGGCAGGTTGCCAGGCGTGCTTCATGCCACAGGGGACCAGGGGTCAAGCTCTGTGCTAGGGTTAAGTACGGATCTCTCCAGGACCCCTGATCCAGGCCCTAGATCCACCGCTTTGGCGGGGGCCTGTGTTGAGCCATAGGGCTGCACCGCACCCCAGGAGGACTGGGGAGCTGGCAGTGCAGATGCAACACAGCGCCTGGTTACCAGGCTGCCAGGGGTGAGCCCCAGTCCTGGCCATCCAGCACTACCAGGGCTGTGTCACAGCAACCCTCATTTCTACCTGTTTCCCCTGAAAAACGCTCCTGTGAGAGAAGTTTTGGAAGGCTGCATAGGCAAGCTCCGTGCAAAGCTTCGAGACTCTCACAGCCCAGAGCGAGGGCCGCTCCGCACCACCACCACCACCGCATCGCCTCCGGCTGCTGGAGCAGCTGTGCCCTGGGATATGGTTTGGGCTGAGGGATTTCCTATTTTCTCCCAGTCGTCCTGGAGGATTTCCCCCAGTTCCTCCCGGGAAGTTTCTCCACACTCACCGCCACCTCCCCAGCGCCCCCGGGAGGGACACGGCTTGGACATCACCGCTGGGACGGGGGGATCGGGAGCGGGGAGAAACCTGTCCTTTTGGGGTGCTGGGAGGACGAGCAGAGCTAGCACGGAAAGAGAGCTAGAACACAAAAGAGATGCAGGAGCACCTCACCGGTTTCCCATCCCTGCACTCTGGCAGGAGCAGGCTGCCCGGCCCCGGCCGCAGCGGCAGGAGCCAGGGCTCCCCCTCGGGGGGCTGCTGAGGTGGGAGTCGGCAAGGCTGGGGGCGACCGACGGTCCCCCGCCACCCCCCCACACACCCGTCCCCGTCCCCAGGAGCAGCCTGGGCCGAGGGCGGCGGCGTGGGCAGCCCCTGCCTGGGGCCGGCGGCACGTCGGGGCGCACCTCTGGGATAGCCCGCAGGGATGGGGGGTCCCCGGGACGGACAGGGGAAAAACATCTCCCGGGGGTGATTTTAGGGCTCCCTGCAGGTTCTGGGTGCTCGCGGGTGCCCCCCCGCCCCGGTAAGCGCTGAGGGAGGCAGAGCAGCCCTCAGGCTTCTAGGCAAGAAAGTCTATCAAACCATCGTTACTTTGCAGCTTTTATTAAAAATATAAATATTAAACATTCTCTTACACAACAAAATCGACCGAGCGCTGAAAAGATGTTTTATTGTGAAAATGTTTACAGGAAAAAAGTGGATTTAAAGTAGCTCACAGAGATTCCCCCTCCCACCTCCCTGCCCCCAGCAGAAAAGTTATCTGTCTTCTTGGCACCATTTCTTCCAATGCTCACACATCCCTACGTAGCGATGGCACTAGAATAACTGGGAAATGGAGAAATAAATAAAGGTAGGGGAGGTTACGAACGACACTCGTGTTTCTGCACTTGGTACACGGTTGTGCATGCTAATCAAGGGACAGAGGCTGTTCGGAGTACACCCTTCTAGGTTTAAAGCTATATAAAAATAAAGAGATGACATCAGAGCAGCACTATGGTACATCGGACGGTGTAATTATTCTTGTGCTAACTGCGGAATCTCTTTGGCAAGGCGGGGAGGGGCCGTTTCATTTCCCGATTATCTCCATCAGTTTCCTGTTGCTGTGAGCTTGCTGCGCCAACTGCTCGGCTCGGGCCATCTCCAAGACTTCTCGCAGGAGGTGGAAAGTCAGATCCAGAGAAATAGGGGGCTCCTCGGATCGCTTCTCCCTCTCCACGGCCTCACCCTCGGCTTCGCCCTCCTCGGGGCTCCCCAGCGAGCGCTCGGGCAGCGGCTGCAGCTCTTGCACCGCCGCCCGCAAAAAGTTGCTGGCAGGGGCTTCGGGCTGTAGGTGGCTGGTGCTGCTGGAAGAGGCGGGGAAAGAGCCAACGGGTCTCTTGTTGAGGTTGCCCAGGCGCAGGAAATACTCTTCTCCCATGCGGAGCAGGACGGGCAGAGTTTGCTGCTGCTGCTGCTGCTGCTGCTGCTGGAAGAAATCTGGCTGGTGCAGAGCCCCGGGGGCGGCTGCCGGGCTCTTGCTGAGAGCTCTGCACTCCTGGCAGGGCAGGAGGGCGACCAGCAGGATTCCCGTGGAGACCAGCAGCGGGATCTTCATGGTCGGGGCCCAAACCTGCGGGGCAGATGGGGGGGACGTGGGGGAACAGGGTGTTACAGAGCCTGTCTCTTATAC
>NW_020799095.1:116571752-116615426 GCF_003259725.1 Athene cunicularia
GCCGGCTCGGCCCGGCCCTGCCTCCGCCCTGCCAGCTCCCACTCCCTCCTTCTGGCCCTTGCTTCTCTCCATTGCCTTCCCGCTTTTTGCATGGGGGTAGCAACTGCTCTTTGTCCCTTTTTTTCCCCTCTTCTCGACACTACGAGCTGTTGTCCCCCACCTCTTTGCCCCCATGGCCATGTGTTTCCCTGTTTGCCCTCCTCAGCTGAAGCCCTACCCTCCAGAGTGTCCTAATCCCAGGTCGAGCTCCCCTTGAAGTGCTCTCCCATCTCCGTTATGTCTGCAGGCTCCAGACCATACTCCACCTATGTCTCCAGCTGGGCTGCTTACCCTCCGAGCTCCTCTTCCAGGAGGTAGCGCTGCCTACAGAAGTAACTTCTGCCCAACGCCCATTCCATGAGTAATGCGCATTCTTTAGTTTTTGCATCCCATCAGCCTTGCCACTGTATCTCAGTCCTGCTTCTCCACTGCCTCAGTTGCCACATTAATCACGTCCTTCCCTTTAAATTGGAAAATTTTACAGAAAACCTACAGGTTTCATCCTGCCTAGACTGTAAATGCTGGAGGTCATGCACTTGCGTGTCTCCCACCACAGCGAGGAGTTTCAGCAGACCACCGGAGGTGGTCATATGCTGTCGATGCTAAATAAGCGATGAACCTGAAATCCATTTCCTTAATAAAATAACAAAGTTCAAACAACTTAATATATGAGATTGGCCACAGCCCAGTTCTGAGCATCTCCTTAGGGATGCTATACACTTTAATTTTTGTTATACCTACCTCCAGCCTCAGATGCTGTTGGTGAAGTGCCAAAGAATCAGATCTTGTGCATTATAAAGAAAGAAATGGAAAAACAAGTTGTAATACCAGAGACTTATCTCTACATTACCTCTGTTAGCTCAGGCATTCATGAACTGAAATGCGTATTACAACGAAAACAGAACAGAATATATTGTGTAGATAGTCACAGCAGAAGCTATTTGTATGCTTTTAAAGCATGTCAGCATGGCTTTTGGTGAGAACAAGAGGTTCAAAGAAACAGGAGTTAAGTTCAAACAGTTGAAGGAAAATGTAAGAGGCACTTATTAAACTCAAACCCTCCAGATGTGCTCTGGGATGGGTTTTATCATAGTGTCTCCATTTTTAGGTTCAATATTCCTTTTAAAGACATGAAACCTCTTCAAATAATGTGACAATAAGTGTAAAGAAGGAAGAATTTTGTTCCAAATACATTTTATATTTGTGTCGTGGTGTCGTCGGTGAAATCTGAATAACACATAGAGCAGCATCTCTCACAAAAATTGATGCCAGTGAGAATTGGCTCAGATTATTTTATATTTTTCATCATTTGCAATATAATTTAGGTCCCTTTAGGCAGACAGTTTCATCTCTTGAAGAAATCCAAGGATAGCAAATACAGCATAGGAGTAGGCAGGAGAGCTCCTGCAATTTTCACAAGAGCTGTACAACCTGCCAGGTTCTTCTCCTTTTTTTCCAGACCCTTGGCACTGAGCAGGGCCTGCAGTGTCTCACACACACTTATTTCTAATCCAACATGGTCATACTACCCCACTTTCCCCATAAATCCTGAGTGATGTGTGAGAGGGCTTGCAACAATTTAAATGCAGGGAAGACTGTGAGACATTTGGATGCCTTGATAATGAGTAATATAAAATATCACAGATATACAAACTAAAAAGTATTTCCCTCAGCATTTCAAATGCAGAACTGACTGCCTAGGAACACAGAAATCCTTTCTCCAGAGTCACCAGTTTCTGAGTGAAAAATCAGCTGTTACTCCTGAAGGAGATGACAACAGAAGAAATCCTCGGTTCTCACCAAAGGGATGAAAGAGAGGGACAAGGCAGATATCAGGTATATCTCAATTAGAGATTTATAGTTTGTGATATAGTTTGCGATTCACATAGCCTTCATAAGGGAAGTATTCGTGTTTGACTCATTCTGCAAACATCATGGGCAAACAGAATTTTTGCAGTGAATCACAAAATAACATTGTCTAGAAATAAAAAGTGCTATTGAGGCTCATCTCCTCTCTGCTGACTTGGGTTGGGTGCACCTGCCCTTTAGCCTTAGTGATCTCAAACTCAGGCACCTTCCAAAAAGCAATTATAGCTACTCTGAGGTAGCTAATGGAAAGCAAAAGCATGCTCAGAGCATGATACAGCCCATGGCAAAATAGTACCTTCAGGCTCTGCAGAAGCTCACCTCGTTCCCTTGTCTATAAAGGGAGCACAGATAACTACCTTAGCCTAGTCACTGAATTTTTAGATAGCTAATGTGAGGCAAGAAGAATCCCCTCCTCAATGACTGACCATAGCAGAAAGATCACACAGTTCTAAAAATAACAATACAGGAGGGATGATGTTAAACTGAGGGCATGGCTCTTACCCCAAGTATTTTTGAAGATGTCCAACTACAAACATGGAAGAACACACACTAGATGTAGATCAGCTTTCTACCACAGTGCGATATTTCATTACCACTCCAGCTTTTGCCACAAGGAGGTAAAAATTTCTGGTATTGTTGCATTCAGCAAACATTTCCATGTCATCATTTCATGTGATCACCATCGTTACTTGGTGCCTGTGGTCAGATGTCTAACATGCAATCTGACATTCTATGACTATTACAGGTGAATTCAGAGCACCTCACCCACTCGGAGGTGCCAGCAATCATACACTGACACATCTATACATTACATTTCCATTTCACCTTATGGTACTCCTGATACTAAGAAATCTAAATCTGATGGTCATAAATGTTAGGCATTCTAGGGCAATCTAGAGAAAAAAAAAAAAAAAGTCAGAGTATCTTACTATGCCTGAACATGATAAGTCATTTTAAGAACAAAATACATTTGCCTATTATTCCTCAGAAGACTGAACTTGCTAGAATAATCATAGAAAATCTCAATTAAAGCGAGTTATAAAAATCAATAAAAATAAATCAGTTAAATACAAAAGAGTATGTTCTAGGTTAGGACAAAGAACAAAACTGATAAGGAGCTCAGCTATCTGCCCTTTCTTCTGACCCCAAAAGTCTTCAAAATTCTTTCATTGGGCTTTAATTTGTCTTTCAATTTTTCTATGACCTCACTTCAGGAAGGGAATCACATGCTCCTGTTACAGGGATTGTCTGTAGTATGTCTCTCATCGTAGAAGAGCTCCACCTACGACAGGTTTTCCTACAGTCCTGTGAGAGAGAGAGGAGAGCACCTTTATTTCCCAGACTTTCCAGTGGGGAAAAGCAACATAAGATGGTGAAGAGATTTATCCAGTATCCCTCAAGAATTTGTGTATGAGACAGGAGTGAATCCTGCATTTTCCAAGACCAAATTTATAAGTTCAACCAGAGGACTATTTTCATTCACAACTTAATGATCATTCTCTTGATCCCAGACGGCTGCCCACAAGACACAATTTTATGGGCTGGGGGTCCCAGCAGAAGGAAAAATTCCTCAGGAATATCCTCTTGGTTCCACTGTGTCTGGGGAGAACACAGCCGTTCACAGCAGCTCATGCATGGGTGGATTTGCAGGGATGGTTTTCCTCCCAAAGCCTGACCCCCAGCTGAGCAGAGGCCAGTGCACGCTGCTCAGGAATCTCAAGCATGGACTTTCTGCCTCAGCAAGAGCCTTCCCTGTGCCCAAAGCCCTGCGCACCAGAGGGGTATTCCCACCAGCACACGTAATAGAGAGGATCTGTGCCTGTACTTTCTTAGACATCACCAACAAGCTCTTTTGGAGGCCTCACAGCCTCACTCTCTCCTGAGCAGCGAAGGGAAATTGCAGATGCAGGCTGGGAGATGCATGCAGGCGGCAAGGGGTGCGTCTCTCTCCTTCTGACAGCCCTCATCCGTGGAGGCAACAGCTGACCTTTATATTTACCTCACAAGACTTGTCAGTTGCTATTCTTGCTCTCGGATAAGGGCTTGGAGAAGTCTGCGCGGGTATGTGTGTGAGCCCTCTATGCCATTAATAATAATAATGCTACAGGAACTAATCTCAAAATTATTAGCAAGAAGGAAATCCATCTAACAAGCAGTCCTTAAGAGCACCGAGCAATTAGTATTCCTGGTTGTCTTGGTGTCTGGGTACATGAGGCCACAAAGAGAAACTTTGCTGGTTAGCCAAGCCTCTGATCTGTCTGTCTGACTTTGGCACAGACTGGGGCAAAGGCAAGGGTTTGGGTTTGTATCTTGCACCCATCTGGAACAACCCACTGACGTCACCAGGTTCACCCTAGTTCACAGTGGCAGAGGCAAGGACACACACAACCTGTACAGGCAGCAGGATATGGGCTCCAGTAAGTGAAACGCCACTGACACCAGGGACCCTTCCTTGCTCTCATCACGTGCAGCTCCAGGCCTGCAACCAGCCATTAGCATCAACAACGATTTAGTTCATTCAGCTTTAAAGATGCAGCCATGTCACAAGCATGGGGAAACCATGCTGCTGAGGTGATGGATCTGAGTGTCACTATGAAAATCAAGAAAAACTTTTGAGCACAACTGGGCTGGTATGGCATTTTCCAGCATCCAGACAGAAGCAATTCAAGCAAACTTCTGGGGCTATGTTTTTTCAGTGGCCACTGCTTTCACCCCGAAGAAGAAGATAATAGTATCAATGCTGGAGTTTGAATCTGCAGAAAGCAAACCCCTCACTCAGTTGTAAAACATCCATTGTGTGAGTTTGCTGTGAACCAAGATTTCCTTCGTAAGACACGTGATACATTCACAGGTAAGAGCATATACAACATGAGAATGAGACTGAGAAACAAAAATGGAGTAGAGATGGAAAATAATCAGTGCAATTTAAAGGAAGTTTATGATACCAAGGGCAAATTCTGCTCCTAGAATCCTGTTACAACCTCAACTGTTGTTTAAAAAAAAAAAAAAGTTTAGTCTTCAAGCTTAGAGACATTGCTCAGCTATACCGTCAGGGCTGAGAACCCCTAAATAAACACCAGAAGAGTTGAGAATGTGATCTTCTTTAAAAATCTCATGATTCTGAAAACAATCTCAATATCTGGGGAAGCAGGAGATGGGGGTAGCACAATTTTGGAATACTTGAAGCTAGAGATGTTGCAACTGCCTTCTCACTCCTTTCAAGTGAGGAAATATGGGAATACAAAACCTATCTGTCGTGAATGGCTGGGCAACGGGTTATATATAGAATCTGCTCTGTCCTACTTAAGTTATGACTAATGCTAAACAATTAGAAATTCAGATGTCTGCATATTTGAAGGAGCAAACATCTCTAATGCACCATTTGTTGTTCATTTAAAAAATGGAAGAATCAAAGTCTCTTTAAGCTCCGACTAGGCTGCACTTATCAACAGGTGCGTCTTGCTGGAAGTGGAGCCCCATGAGACTAATTGCAGGGGATAATGAACAAGATGAGCCATTTCTTGGAAAAAAAGATTGTTACCTTTATAATGACCATGCTCATGCCAAAGACTGCAAATTCTTTAGGGGACTTTCTTTTTTTTTCCATGCGTGCCTGGTGTCTAGCACAGTGGCGCCCTAGTCTGTGACTAGGAATCCTAAGTGCTACTGCAATTCAAGCAGTACATTATAGTAAATAGTAGTATTAAATTAGCTGGGAACATGAAGGTGGTTTTCATCAGCATCTCTGATGTACAGGATCAACAAACATTTCTCTAAGCCAGAAGCCAATGGAGTTTTATTTGAAAACACTTCATTTTTATGAGGAGAAGACAATGCTAATACAAAACTACAGCTTACTCTCAGGAATTTGGCAGGACTTTTTGTCTGGTTCCTCTAATTCAGGGCTGCAGTGTCTGGAAGTACTGGAGTAGGTTTTGATATAGCCAAGATGAAAGACTGAGTGAAGGAATCAAAGTACAGAATGAAACCACAAATCATGCCAGCCAATAAATGGAAGAAATGATCGGTCTCCACTAGACAAAATCTCCAGATTTCTCAACTGTTTCCATTGTCACTGTGGGTTACTGTTATTGCAAAGCATATACTTAATGAATTTACTCACTGGATGTTTTCCTTCATCTCTCTTCTGCTTTGTCATCTATGGATGTAATGGCAAGGGCTATGGATGGCACTGCCACACACACAGCATCATTTATTATTCTTTTAGCAGAAGAAAATTATTTTAGTCTGGAGGAAAATACTGTATTAATTCTTAACTCCTGATGCTAGGAGAGCAAAGGCAAGTGGCAGTCAAGTTATTGTAGCTGCTTCTCTACAGCTAGGAACTTCCAATAAACTTGAAGCAGGAATACCTTTGGCTTGAGGACTTCATTTAAAAAAAACCCAAAACCATTCCAGGCTAGTGGATATGAAAATCAAGTGAGACAGACTACGAATATTCCTAGGCACTAAGATTTTGATTTCTCCTTCTCCAGAAAACAGAGGTACCAGTGGCCAGACATCAGGTGGCTTGATAAGAAGCAGATCTTGAACTACTTTGCAAATATTACACTGGGTTTAATGAAGTTAGTGAGTAGCCTTATATAACTAATTTTGTTTAGCGCTGAAAAGCATTCTGTACTGAGATAGTCCAACACCACCCAGAATCAAGGCCCATAGGATGGGGTAAAACTAGCACCAGAACATGTGCATGAATATGGCATTCAAGCAAGGCTGCAGGATGGGGGTGTTACAGTCAAGCCTGCCTCGTAATGGGCGCAGAGATGCTTGAACTACCCAAGCTTGCATCATACTGCTCCAGCAATGCAATGCCACATCTCATGTAAGAGTCTTGCTGAGGGCTGGTGGCTTCTCATTTTTCTTTGCAAGAGCAGGCACATGGGTTTGGAGCAGCAGTAGCTCAGCACTCTCTCACTGTGCTCTGCTGTACATGCCCTTGGATCGACAGTTGAACTGAAACTTGGCTAAAACCATCTGGGTAAATGCCAAGAGCTCTTCAGCACCCATCTCTGACGTAACCTGGCTCATCCACATGAAGTTTTTACTAAATGACAGTGGAAGTATGAGATTTTAGGAGTGAATAACTAAAACAGAGAGTCATAGAGTGGCCTCAAAGACGTTAGGAGCTCTAAGTTCACAGGTCTTCCTAGGATGCTTTCAAACGGGAGAAGACAGCTGTTACCAGAGGGGCCAAAGCTTTTTTAAACTTAAAAAATAAAACCAGAACTGTAATCAGTAAATAAAGCCTAATTTTAAGCAATACATGAGTTGATAGTGTCTCTTTTGAGGCAGCCACATATATGGGCATACAAAGGTTGGGAATGTCCCTATAAGGCTTTTTCAATTCCCTTAGTGAAGGCTGTGTGAAAAATAATTTTAGAGCAGCCAAATTTAAGGTGTTAACAGTGAGTGCCATTGACCTTTGGGTGTTGTTGTAAGACAGCAGCGTGAATAATAATAAACTCCCTGAGGTTCTCTCTCTTCAGTATTCTACAAGTATGTGCTCAGGGAAGATTTTAAAAATCCTTGGCTCAACCAGACAGTTCATCTGAACCTCCAAGGGATACCATCCCATGAAGTCTGCTCATCAATGCCTCTACCACAAGAGGCAGATTCAGAAGAACCTGGAAACAAACCTAGTAAAAGGGTTGACACAAAAGCACTTAGCTCTTAGTCAGAACTGCTCTTAAACTTGAGAGTGAGAAAGGTCTCTCCCCCTGCTAGTAGGAGGAGGGTCCCTGGTGTAATGTGGGGAGTACATCTCAGTCCCTAGCTTGTCTTACCTGTGTTAATGATCCTGAGGAAGAGAAGGTACTGGATTCAACTCAGAGAGGATGAAATTGTGCATCCGGAAATCTAGGGTTTTGACACTGACTGTAATTAAACTTGTTTTGGCCCCAAACTGAAAAGCACATGCTTTCCTCCTATTTGTCTTGGCAGAGCTTTTGGCAGAGCTGTGTGATGGAGGCTGGCTGACTGTTGCAGAACAGGAATGGAAAGGAGATGCCAGTAACAGGAAACTGGTGAACCGGGAAAGAAGGGCAGCAATAAATGAGCTGGTTTCTACATGGCAAGAGGTGAATGAACTGCACCGTCATGTCTTTATCATGTCAGCAAGAACAATGACAGCAGGTACGTACATATGTGTTACACAAGATACCCTCCAATTTCGCTACTACAGTGACTGTGCCTAAGAGGTGGGATTTCTCTCTGGATCCTTGTGCTATTTCTAATAACAAACAAACCTCAAAACTAAAGAAATGAGCAAGAAGGAATATTGTGCATTTCACAACCAACAAACTTTTCCTGCCTACCTCTATCTGGACCTAGGAAACACTCAAGTAGGTCCTTCAGGGAACAAAGAAAGGAGGTATGAAACCTCTCTGAGAGCAAAGGAATTGTGGCACATATTTTTTTTGTTGTAGCTGGGAACTGTGTCTCTTGCCACAGGCACAAGACTATCGTCCCTTCTTCAGCTGCTTAGCCAACATGTGAGGACAAACTTCTAATAAACAACACATCCTAGATACCTATCTAAGGAATAAATATCTCAGTCTTGGCCACTTAGAACAGGTCTTCATTTCAAAAAATGAGCTACATGATAATCTCTTCAAAAATCCATTAGTCAGCACCAAGCAGAATCAAAACTGGCTGATGGAAAACAAGGTGTTATTTGACTCTTCCTTTGTAGAGAATCATAGACAAAGTCCCAGTTTCAAGGCCAGATTTCAAATCTTGAACACCATCCTGACATGCAACCCTGCCTCTGCATGATTCTGCTTGAGATACTACATGGAGCTTGAGGCAGAGCCTCCTCACACTCCAAAGAACTAATGCTGTATCTTGAATATCTTTACATGCTATCTGTCATTATGACTGGAGCCACAAGGAGTAAGATTTCCATCTGCATGGAATTTCACCACAGTATCACAGAGACCCTATTCAGTTTGACTTTTGTCTTCTAAGAATTGGACATGAATGATGCCAACTGCAGAGGAGTCACAGACCACATTCTGGTGAATCTTTTCACGCCCGTTGACGCCTACTGATAACCAATCTCTGTTCATTACCAAAATCAGATAGTCTACTTATCCTTCAGCCTTCAGTTATGTCTAGGATGTAGCTTGAGACAGCCTGTTTTCATGAACCTGAACCAAAGTAAAACTTCCAGCGACTCCTCTCTTCTGACAGTGAATGAACTGAGTTGTTGTGAACTCACGGCATGTATAACTGCTGGTGGTTTTGGAGAAATAAAGTAATATTTTGGTATTTTGATAGCAGAATTTCAGATGGGGCACATATGGATTTTATACTCTAAATAACCCAGCCTTCTCCAATATGCCAAGCACAGCATCAGTATCGTGCTGCTACCCAGGACGCCAGTCTTAGACTGTATCTCCCAACTGCACTCAGCCTGAGTTAATTTTCCCTTGGGAACTAAGAGGTGCCTCACTTAAACTAGCTGTGTTTTCAACTGTACTATCCTTCTGAGTGCTGAAGAAGTAACAACTATTACAGTGCTTACCATACTTCACAAATACATCACGGATCTGTCATTCATTTGCCTGAGCCTTCAGTCAAATGGGGCTCTCTGTCCCTTGCTCCATGTGCCAGGGCCCAGTCACGCAGCTCTGTGTGAAGGGTCTCTGATGGGAAGCAGTGTGTGGCTTAAGGATTTTGTGATCCAGTGACAGGTTTTGTGTTTAATAGAATAGAATTTTAATAGAATAATATAGAATTTTCTTTCATGAATCTGTCTGAACAATGATTGAGAAGTGCTCTGGCTGTGAATGACATCTGTATTAAAAATAAACAAGCCCCATAACAGATTCTAATATGTAATGTGACTGTGATAAGAAAAAGAGAACTTCAGTTATAAAACCCATCCCTAAAACTGGCAAGATCCTTCTTTTCCTAGGAAACATGTCTTTGCATCTGACATTGCTGCCTATACACTGGAAAAGGAAGGAATTGATTTTCTAATTGATTGTAGAACTCCTGATTATTCCACAACATAAACAGTGCAGATGATCACCCACAGCTCAGATTTCCAGTGGAAATACCATAAATTCCAGTAGTGCTTTGTAAGGCTGGGAGATTGCTTGCTTTGTGCCCGTAGCTATGGAAATATCATCTCTCTGAGAAGAGGAGAAGAATGAAATGATCTTTACCCATTTATTCCTGATTCCCCATTATTAATTTATTTAGCTTGAATCATCCCATACCTACAGGTGGGAGCCAAGAGGTGGTGCTAGAACTCAGCTATATATACCCAGCAAACATCTATTCCATCTGGTTTTCAGGTGGAAAGATGTAAAAGATGGCTGTGCTCACTATCCTTTATAATATTTTCAACCTATGTTGTTTAGAATCTTTCAGTTGTCTGTGCTGTTAGGAAGCATATAACCTGTTTTGTAGTTTTAGGGGCTAGCTGTTCTCAAAAGCAGTCATCCTCAATTCTTCCTGATCATTTACTAGAGTTCTTTAAACTGTTCACTCCTCAGCTATGTCCAGAAGCATTCATTATCATTATAATGACAACAACTACCTCAGATGCAAATAGTCATGAGTTAATCTCACCTCATTGTCCCTAAATTGAGCACTAAAGGAACACGCTACCAAAGATGTGTGAGTCAAATCATGCTTAAAACTAACACCAGGCCTTTCATCAATGATAAATGTCCTATTTGGGAGATGAATTACCAGAAGCTCTTCCAGTGACAGTGAACCAAACTACATTTGGGGTTAAGGGCCTTGAGTAAGAAAGCAAGAGTAACACTGGAGACACTTACAGCACTGCTGACAAGAGCATCTGCCATAGCTGAGGCTTTTCTTGCCCTGCTGGTGTATGGCTGAACTGGGAAATAAATCCCTGGGAATTGTTCTCTATATGCACTCATCCTCAAAGGGAAATTTTGGTGCTGCCAGTGGAAATTTGAGAAATTTTAGGAAGAGCAGGTACATCTCTGCGGAGACAACCACACAGCGAGGTTTTGAAGGCAGTTTTGCAGTGCAGACCTTTCCAAATCAAATGAGTGAGAGACCACGAGAGCAGTGAATAATAATTTTTATTATCAGCTAACACTGCTTATCACTTGTTACCTGCACCACACACCTGCATCACAGCAATTGATTTTAAAAGGCTCCCAAAAGAACCATCCTCTTATACCTTCCAGTGTGTTTTCTATATATATATCTCCATTAAAATCTGGAGAATTAAGCCTCCTTCATCAACTTCATTTATTCTATGAAAACAGCCCACTAAAGACTGTTACTTCAGAATCAACATGAGGTAGCTAATAAATTGTAGCATCATCATCAATGGTTTGGGAATTTCTTGAAGAGCTCCTAAACAATTACCACATAGAGCACTTGAGAAATTTTCATAAGATGGTCATGAATACACCTGGCTGTATTTCATCATAAAAAGAGCATACTGAGATAACAAATTCAAATAGTAGGCTATTATGTAATTTGTCATTATTATATTCTTATATTATTTGTATAACATTACATTGTTATGCACTAGACCAATTTTCTTTGGAATAAATGAATATAACAGCTACCTTCCATTTTGGGATAAATGTAAGCATTCATTATAGTACTCTAGGCAATCCGACAATAAACAATGCTATTCTCTGTCCCCCAGATGCACATACGTCACCAGTAAAGCCATACATCAGCATAACTAGCAGGGGAAGTTTATTGGATGCTGTTTTTGGAAGGCTGTCCATCTGAAAGAGGTTGAGAGGACTAAAGCCACTGAGAAAGAAAAGCAGAAAATCTCATGACATGATCAGAGCAAGCTCTGGGCACATAGCTCCAAGTATTCAGTACTGCAAATCTGACCTGGTGTCTGCCAGTATTGGATCAAAAGTGCTGCAGCCACCTGGTGCAAAGTGCTGCTGGATCAAAAATTCTTCAAAAGCAAGTTAATTTTGTACCAGCAGGGTTTGTGCTGCTCTGGGTATCATCTGTTCCCCCTAAAACTGGCACAGAAGATGGAGGCAGTATAAATACCACAGCACGTGATGTGAGTAATTTGACAGAAATGGGAGCATATATTCATGCTCCAGCTGGATTGGTGGGTGATCTGGTGGCGAGCAGTTCTAACAGCAATGAATGTGGAACCACCACCAAAAAAAAGAGAGGGGACTTTCAGGCTAGGAACTGACTGAAAAAGGAGTCCAAACTACAAACAATTATCCTTTGTCACTTGATTCTTTCACCAAGGTTTTGACAAAGAAACACCATTTGGTCAGCTTTTATGTTTCAGTGGCTACAGACTCACGTCCAAATGGGCAACAATAGTACATTTAGACTACAACAGAATATTTTGCTTAAAATAGCCCAACTGGCAACATATACACAAGTTTCATAATAAAACAGCAATAGCATAGTTATTTAGTATTTTTAATGAACTGAGAAGACCAATGCATTTCAAATGCGACACAAACCAGCAAATAAAGTGCTTTGAGCTCTCACGGTCCATCTCTTTGCCAAAGAACACACGAATAAAACTAATAAAACTAAGTCACAAGATTGGAGATTATTTCTTTCCTTTTTTTTCCCTAAATCGGTTCCGTTACCTAGCTATGTCCTAAAGGCCATATCCAGATATTACTTACTTCAGTAGAATGTCCTTCACCATTTAGAGTTTGCCCATGACTCAGTGGAGACAACTGGTGGATGTGTTGATCCTATAGGAAATAACTAGAACCAGTATTTCCAGGTGGGTTATTTCATTAGCAATTGATGAATGCTTGCTAATGCAGTATCACATGAATTACCACCACGAGAAAGAGCACTTGGGGTGACCTGCAGGCAGTTTTATAGTTAAGGCTCTTCCCATAATTGTGTGCTCACCATTGCCTTTTTTGATAAGTTTTATTTCCCACCTGTTTGTGGACAGCCACTTCCACCCTTGTTGTGAGGAATAAGAACTAGAGTTAGGCTAAGACTTGGAAGACCAATGCTCACTTCCTTTCTCTGGTACTGTCATCCTAGGTGACTTTGAGCAAGCCATGTACTGTTTCAGTGCCTGACTTCCTTACCCCTGCAATATTCTTTCTGAAGATGGTTACAATAAAAAATATACAGTACACAGATGGTACCATCCTGGAAGCCCTGTGATCCTACACAAGATATGTACATCCTGGTAGCTTCCTAGGTCATCTCAACTGCACCAGTTTCTCAGTGCTGTGATCTCTCCTTCCCTCCTACCAGGTTTATTTTGGAGCTCACAGATGGATGTCTCAGTAGAATGCCTCTAATCAGGCACAATATTTTTCATGTAGTTAATCATTCATATGGGATTCTACATTTCAAACAGTTCAGATTTTCCTAATTAATGTTTTGCATCATGATCGTATTTACAGTAATTGGGACTGATATTTGAAGTACAGTAAAAGCTGTCATCTTATTCCTTCCTAAAGAACCCAATTACCTTAATTTGTTAGCAAATTCATACTAACATTTGGGTTTATTGCACTTGACAACATAAAGCCAGCTCCTTCTGTGACACAGTTCAGCAGAGTACCATCAGCCCAGGCCCAAAAGACACTGCAGACCTAGTCTTGAAGCCTAGAGTTGTGAGTGCCTTCCTGACTCACGTCCTGACAGTCAAATCAATCAAAAAGTGTATCCAGGACAAGAATTTCCCTTGTGCCCTTACTAGACATCAGCCCATCACTACTGAGGAAGATGACAACTTTTGTAATCAGCCATTTCTCTGACTGTCATGTGTTACAGAAGACAGCTTGTGTCCAGGTTCACTCAGCCCAACTTCCACTTAATTCCTCATGCCTACTGTTTTCAATTAGCACCTCTGAAGGCCTACGGGCACCCAAGAGGAAATATTAGGCACAGAAACTGGAGAAAAAGTCAGACGACATGAACCAAGGCATTAGTCTTTTCAGGTTTTCACATCTCTGGATTATAGTCCTAAACAGCAGCTGCAGAATAGCCCATGCTACTCATGTCATTGAAAGCCATAGCTGCCATTGCTCCCAAAAGTTAATTTCATGATCAGGTGTTAAAATGCACCTGTGCATATGCCTATGTCCTATAGCTATATATGCCTCAGCGAGGTGTTTGCAAGTATACTGTACGGGCACTTCAGAGCGAGTCAGCCATTCCGCAAACAGGAAAGGGGATGGAAGAGTGCCATACTTGTTTCTCATTCTGGGAAGTCCTATTTTAGCTACTGATTATTACCTAATAACCTAATCAGCAGTAACAGCAATATTTGGCACTTAAAAACACTTTATATTCAAAGAGCTACACAAGCAAATTAGGTAGAAAATTAATCCCTAACTAATTAGTAACAGAAGCAAACAAAAACAATATTTTAGGATCAGAAAACAGAGCTACAGAAGCAAGGTCAGATCGTTAGGGAAGTCATTCATTTGTCATGGCTTTCTGTAGGGAAACAGGTGTTTTTCAACAGGGAAACAAGATAAACTATGATTTTAACAGATGTTAGTGGGTCAAGGTCAGGCCTAGCGGGATGCTTCAGGTTGCCTAATTAATAAACAGTTAAACACTAAGAAAACAAATGTTTAGATCACACTCACCTCAGCTACATCAGAGGTTTAAAATGGGCTCATTGCAGTGTGTTAGTGAGCACCAAAGATGCCTGCCTGCCTGGGGTAAGCAAGATATGAATGAGAAACACAAATCAGGAGGTCCCAGCCTTCCCACCTATCTACTGAGAAAACCAAATTTGTCTCGGCATGAAATTTCAGCACAAAGTTTTCTGACTGAAATCAGTTCCATGATTCAACAGTTCAATAAGCAGAACCCCCTCTCTCTTCTTGGTAATTTCCCCAAGAGTTTCCTCCAACTATTTTAGCTCTTAATTTATATCTCTCTCTCTTTTCTTCTTTTTTTTTTTTTTGCTACAAGCAACTTCTTCCCCAAGCACCTATCTACAATTGAATCCTACTCTAAATTCATGTCAAGATCAGCTTATGTATTCATTGCTGAATGAATTTCAAATATGTGCTCCTTGTGTTCCTTTCCCAACAGGATAGAGAGGCCTCTTGAGTTGCTTTAAATGTCTCATTACAAATGCTTCATTAGAAACTACGTCACAGATTGTGTCAATCTGGTCCACACTTTCATGCCAAAAAGTAAAGACTTTCAAGCTGTGCCTTTCTTACCATTAAGTTTCCAATCTGTTTTTAGAATCTCAATCAGTTCTTTAAGGAATGCAAATGTTACTTCTCCCTTTAGTGCTGAAACTAGCCATTGGGAAATGCACATGCATAATGCTTTCCTGTTCCTGCATGTATTGAAACAATAATCAATGCTGGAAGGGCAGGCTACTTTCTATATATTTGCTGAAGGACTCGCAGACCTTCTACACTCATAGGGACAGACTGCCTCCTTCACATTGTGTGAACAGAAACAATTCAGTTTAAATCAATATTATATGTGGCAAGAGTTTAATCAAAATCAGTGTGAGAAGCTTAAGTCTATTGAGGCTGAAGCTGATCTTATGATAATGTAACATGAGTCAAGTTTCTCTGAGCCTGTTTTTCCCCTCAGCCAGACCTGACTTATAACACCATAAATTTACTCACTTCAAGGGATTACTCTCAACTGCTACTTTCTGCTTAGCGCAACTTGTCTCCATTATAATTTCTTAGATACCCAGGAGCCCTACCTGCTTTACAGATACTGTGAACCTCAGTTTTTTCAGTAATTCATACTATTCTCTCTAATATCTGAATGGCAGAGGCCTTCTGCTTCAGTGGCTTCTGAACCATGTGGTGAAATATAGGTTGGGTTTTTTGCCACTAATTCAGCTGAGCTCAGTTAAAAGCTCTTATTCGGTGTGAAAACATAAAGAACCAGTATAGAAAAGTGTTCTCAAGAGGGTGATCAGCAGTTAAAATAGAGGCAACCAGTGAAAATATATATGAGATGGAAAACCCAGCACCTTGGACATGGCAAGCTCAACCCACATAAAAACATGAGGTAGAACATTCTTCCTGATTGTGGTAGAGCAGAATGTGGACAGGACACCTATGCTGCTGGCTGCTGTGTATCCAGATGACCTCACCTGTCTGATGGTCCTGGATGAGATACACCAGACTATCATCTTGATTTAAGGTAGGATCACAGAGACTCCACATCCTCTCATATCAATCTTTCCTTACCACTGCCAAGGTTTCCTAAGACCTAACCACAATAACGACATAGCCCATGAGTTTTCATCCTATCCAAACATTATCTGGAGACTGACACTCTGTTTCCCTTAATCTTCTTAATCCCTCTCCGTTGCTTTCATCGACCCACATACACTTTGTTTCCTAGGACTGCATCCCCCGTACTACTCTCCTCCAGACTCTACACCTATCTTGCAGGAGGTTAGACACAAGACTGGACACAAGACTAAAGTGAAGCCTTATTAATAGTGAGTGAAACACTCTTTGTCACACTTTCTTGTGCAATACCTGCTTTTTTATCTGAACAATGTGACATGACTGATGTAAGTTCAGTTGTGATCTGCTGTAATTCCTATACTACTTTCAGCAGATCTATGTCTACTGAATAGTCCCATTTTAGGTTTGTGCATTCTTCTACCTAATAATAGAATTTTGCTTATTGGGCTACAGATTTTTAGCCCAGTGGGTTTTTTCCAATTTGTCAAGAACACTTAAGTCCTTTGCCATTCATGATGCCCCTCCCAGATGGGTGTCATATGCAGGTTTAACAAGAATATTCTCTATTCCATCATCCTAACCATTAATGAAATACTGAATATCAAGCCCAGTTTATAACTCCTTGGATGTATTTCCTAAATTGGAAAGGTAATCATAACTACCCTCTGAACAAGGTTTTTAAAACCAGATTTGTACTGGCTGTGTTGCATTTTCATCTAGAGCAACCTTCTTCAACCTTATTCAACAAGAACCACTCAACTCTTTTGAAAAAAAAAATTAAATAAAACTTCATGGACCGTCTTGTGCAATGACACCACATGAGATTTAGGTGTGGTGAAACTAGATGAAAGCTTATATCTTCTCCCTTCTTGTTTTGCATTCCCAGCACACATACGAGTGTGCACACATTTCTTTTTAACTGTTGTTTGTAACCATTTTGCAACTCACCTCTGATATCTTACAAAAGTCTAGAGGTCAGTCCACAGACTATCAGAAAGAAACTTGAACTAGACCAGGTTCCTCTGTAGTGCTTAAGACAAATACCACTGAGACTGTATCAAAAGTCTATTGGAGTCAAGTTTCATCTGTTGCTTCATGATTAACCCCCTATCCAGGTTCTGAAGGGAGAGTTCGTACGTTTTGTGTTCCAACATCACAGCAATTTGGCTATGAGGCAGAAGGATCCTGACAACTATATTCTTTCTTAAGTTTATATGATTTCAGTGACAGTTAGGAAAAAACACAGTAGCTCAAAGAACAGTGTTAGGGATCGATAAATGCTGGAAACTGTAGGAAGGTGTTGTTCCCAAAGATGGGCGCACTGTCCTGCATTACTTTCAAGGGCAATCTCCTACAACATCCAAAGCTGAGGCATGCCTCTCATTACTATGGCAATGGCTGCGCATGTCCATCTCACTTTCAGAGATTAAGTTTACTGCAGATGATCAGAGCCTCAAGCCTTCAGCAGACATGTCACCTTCTTTGGCTGGAAGAGTTAACTTCCATCTTGTGACCACAGATTACACATTCTGTACACACCATGCTGTCACAGATGTTTTGACACTTTTGTATGGCTGACATGAGTAGGAGGATCCTCAAGGGAAGCTATAACCACAAATATATTACATTTAATCTTGGAGGAGAGGCCATGCAATGTCTAATTAGATTTTCCTAATTTCTTCCTCACATTTGGCCAGTTGGGATGTTATGAAGTTTCATAACATCTTAACTGAAAGCAAGGACTGTTTTCTGTTGGTGGTGTTTTCTTCGTAGCTGACTAAATGTCAATTAGGTAGTGGAAGAAATTTAATTGAGTTGTGCTGAGCTCTCCAGTGACTAACAAGTCTGCTCCTGAGTTCTAGAAGAAAACATTATATCACCTGTGACGTGTGTCATCTCAAGGCTGAGGCAGCAGAACTGAAGGAGCACTGGAACATGTACAGCTGGATTTCTTATTTTCCACATGAGGCCCAAGCAGTATAGTCCGTATAGACATTGTCTTAAAGAGAACAGGGTAGTAAAGGGCTCCAAATCAACACATCCATATCTCATCACAGAAACTACAGACTGTTAACATTTGCAAGTCCAAAAGCTTGAGGTTAGTGTTTTGAATATACTGATTCAAATGCTTTGTTGAGGGTATGTAGACCCCTCGGATGGTGTTTACTGAGCTTCTTCGGGAACCAGCAGTAGTCTAACTGCATCAGCTATGTACTACACCCATGTCTGCTAACCTTGCTGAGAGGTGGGACTTCTTAGCTCCTATAGAGTCCACAAACTAGTACCGCCTCACAGGACTGTACTGTACATTGGGAAGGTACTAGTCAGATCAGGGAACTTGACCCATGAATTTTTGCATTTTGTTCCTTTACATAGTGTAGCTGCATCCTCCCAAAATGTCAGTTTGTATCTCAGTTATGGCTTCCTTTTTTAACTCTGGCAACAAAAAGATCCCTTTAGTGAATGTAAAATACAATTATTCATTGTAAGGTACCTCTGCATTGTCACAGCAGCACTGAAGAACCCTCATGTTGACAAAAAGAGGTGATTTGACTGTATAGTCCAGAGCTGGCCACATTTTACAGTTGCCATTAAGCTGTAGTTGAACCCTGCCCTCAGCCACAAAGCAGTGAGGGTGGAGGAGCAGCCTGCAGTCTGTGTAAGAATACGGACAGGGTAGAGAGCGCATCGTTCTCCCTGAGGTACCAGATGATAAAAAGCTGAATCACCTTTGCACAATTTCAGTTTTACAGTTGCAGAGGGTAATGCAGCCTCCCAGGAGCAGCAGAGCAGTCCTAGCCTTTGGCACAGCCCCCAGTGCCCCAGCAAATCTTCTCCCCTGGATCATCCATACGGCTGATATTGTAATTAAGACATCCGATCCACTGCAAAGTGGTCTCTACTGCTCTGATCGACTGAGCTCTCAAATCTGAAGGGGAAAGACATAACAAGTTGTGGGCACTGGAGGCAAATGTGGGCCGCACAGCTCCAAGTCACAGCACTGTTTTTATCATTGTTTTTTAACAAGGTAACCACTGTCACAGACTGCCTGCCTTGTCAAGAGCTAGGCTCTCCAGTTCTCAAGTGTTTTCAAAACAGGACTCAGTGCCTTTCTGGGAGGTCTTTCGTCAAACATGTTACTGAATTCAGCTTAGAGGTGACAATGACCTGCATGTATGTGACGCACGAAGGGTTTCAGGCTAGATGATCTAAAGATTCTTTCTGGCCTTAAATACCATCCATCTTCATATCTATTTTGTCCTTGATGGTGCAGAACCAGTATCAGGGACCAGACTTCAGAAATACATCTACTATGTCTCTTCCAATGTTAGCCTTTCTAGAAAATGTTGGGGTTTTTTTAAACTGACATTCTCTTCACCATAAATGTTTTCTACCAAAGGTTCATAAACAAGTATGAGCCCATTCACATAATTTTTGAACTTGCTGACATTATTAATTCAGATTTTGTTTGTGTTTAAAAAATAATGTATTGATGTACTGAATTTTTGAATGACTCATCTAATTCTCCGAGTAGGTGGCTTGTATGCCTTCACGCAGTAAAAGTATACTTTAATCTCAGCCATCCAATTCTTTTCATCTTCAAAGGCGGAACGACGCAATCCAGCAGTGCAGTTGACCGCTGTTTGAATTTCTGAGGAATCAGCATGTCTTCACACTACTTCAGTTCACCTCTGGCTCCAAGGAACTGATTTAGACCATGGCATATATCAGGCCAGTCTTAAAGCTGGTCTAAATTCTGCTGGGCTCCATGTCCCTCTAGTACTGCAGGAGCTGGTGAGGCCATTATCTGTAGTATCATCTGCCCATGCTTCTCTTTTCCTTGGCTCAGACTCCAGGCTTCCCAGCATTGACTGGTTTGAATCTGACTCCACTTAATGGCACCAACTCAGAGTAAGAGCTTGAGATGCACGTGCACATGTAGCTACTACTGCCTTTGGACTGTAAAGTTGGAAGCTGACATGCAGCAAATGTCTATGGGTAGTCAACTGATCTAGAAGAAACCAAATGCAAAGTTTCCTGCTTACTAGGTATGGCCAGCAGACAGTACAGACCTACAGGTGTAGTACTCAATTAGGTCTCATCTGTCTTTTTAAGACGTACAAAATATGCAGATGAATTGCATCCTCTGCAGTCCCACCTTGTGCAAAATGGTAGCCTCTGCTATGCACTACTTAAAGCTTTCTACTACAATTGAATGAAATCCAGCCTCAGGAGGAGGACATGAAACTTAACTCCTGTATTTTAGTTTCATTTGAGCTGCCTTGGCCAGCTAACCCACCAGCTGCTCTATGTGTCAATATACAAAAAAAAAAAAAAAAAAAAAAAAAAAGTCTGCCATTAAATTTGCAGACAAAACAGAGTAGATGGAATAGTTTCCCTTTCCCAGACTGTGTATCATTAACATCCCTTTGGCTGACTGTCAGGCTGTCTAAGCACATTTCTTAAAGCAAGAGTAAAGGTGGTGTCTGCATCAGTTTTGCTGAAGTCTTTAATAAACTGTTCTTAATCTGTGATAAATTACATACAATCAGCAACTCCATCTTCAGAAAATAAATCAGAAGGAGTAAAAAAGTGGTATTAAATCAGCTACATCAACTCAGCACAGGTAAACACAATTCCTACATGCAGCTTTTGACTGATTTATAATTACTTAATTCCTTGAAATTAAAGAAAAATTAACTGCCTGATTGATCTTGTAATCCAGGGGCCACAAACTGCCCTTGTTAATAGAAGACCTGCTGGTTTGGATAATAGAGTGAATTGCTAATTTACTTGCTATTCACTATGCTATAATTTTTCCTCTGAACTGAATTGTTAAAAATAAACAATTTCTTTTCCTTCCCAAATAGGAAAAGACAGAATTTATTACCAAGAATGTTTTGTGGCTTTAGGGGGAAAGTTAAATTTAGAACCTAGACTAGTTGCACAAAATGCTTTATAAATATTTTAAGGAGCTACCTTCCACTTTCTTCTGAATATAGATAGAAGCAGGGAACAAACTGAAACAAGAGTTTGGGATAGAGTGTTACTCATGGAGCCCATTGTACCTCTGAAGGTGAGATTGTTTGGGATTTAACCTTTCTTGACTCTACCTTGCCTGTATAAAATTGCAAAGATGGTAGCCAGACTGGTCAAACAGGAACCTGCTGGTGACTCAGTCTGTAGCCCAAGAACTCCCTGCCTCCTGCCCAGATGTGCCTTCACTATAAACTGGGGTACAGCTCTGGCTGCCGCTCCCTGGGCATGGACCCAGATGCTTTCTCACTAGGTCTGTGGTGTATGAACTTGTCTATTTGTTACCACCTATTTAGTTTTAATGTAGCGTGCCATGCTTGCTTTGCAATGCCCAGTAAACAGAAGAGACCAGTCCCCACAGTGACCCCATTCTCATTCTCAACCTTGCCTACCAGCTGTGCCTGGCTTTCCCTTTCTGCACTTTTTCTGATTTAGCTGGGCCAAACCTCATTGTCACTAAAGTGAAATACAGACAGACACCTTCTCCTCATCTCAGGCAACTGGGAGCTAAGTAAAGCCTGCCGTGAGAACCTCCTAGGTGTGTCTGCCCAAATGCAGCCTGGGGCACACCAGACACAGGCTGAGGTAGCTGATGGGCAGATAGGTTCTCCCATGAGCTAGTCCTTCCAGTGGCTCTATTTAAGGGGGTATTAAGGACTCTGGGACATGTTCCTATAAATCCTTCACACCAAACTCTCTCCAAACTGATGCACTAGAATAGAAGCAAAGACACGTGCGTGGATTGTATGCAGTAAAAAACTAAAATTTGGCCAGACCAGAGGTTTGGATCTGAGCCTGGATCTGGGATCTGGGCACACTTTGCAGTGTATATACAGTATATATCGAGTGACATTTTAGAAGAGCTTAGGAGAAGAAGAAATGATGACTTGCATTTCCCTGAACGTAACTCCAACGGCAATACTAGAAAAGAGCAATCAGCCCTTTTTAACAACACTTGTTCTCACAGAAGAGTCAGGAAATTAAAGATTTTTTTTAGGCAAAGAGATCAAGTGAATTTTGGTCCCACACTTCAAAAAACCTGGCACTTTTACCAAACAATGAAGATTTTCAATAGAAAAGGACAATTAATTACTCCAAAGAAGTTGCTCAATGTTAATAAGCACAGAACTTAGACATAATAATTTTCATCTGACAACTATTCCCATCAACAGTTGCTGTGTTAAGGAATATTTAGAAATCCTGATTGAAATTTTTAAATATAAATACAGTAAAGCAAGATAGTTCTATTGTTTGATAGATACATTGCATGGACACAGTACAGCTTTCTTTGCCCTAGTGAAGGTAAAGAGGAAAAAACATAATGCACCAATGCAGCACAACTGAAAGAAAAAGGAGTTGCAGTGGTTTATAGATGAGTAATTAGAAACAGATAATCGCCACATACAGAAACTAATCTGTATCATGCATCAAGGCAGGCCTGGGCTTAAGCAAAGACAAAAGTTGTCCAGACTTTTGAGCAGATCCGATCAAAGGTTTATAAGAATGTGATATTGTAAAATGGATTTCTCTTTTTTTGTAAGAGACTTTGTCATTAAATATTAAGCGTAAACTCTCATTAAGATGATGACTGTGACACTTTCATAAAATATTTTATGAAGAGCTACGTGTCTATGTTCAAAAGATTAAAACTCGAATTTTTATTAATTCATTAAATGCATGTATATACATGTATTAATGGCTTCAGATGGAGAATAAATTAAATATTGTAATTCTTAGTCTATTTTAACTAAAACATCCTTTTCATTGGGTTTATTCTGTACAAAATCAATCTGAAAGCAGGCAAACACATTACTCAAAGCACTTGGGAAGCCACAGTAATATGTATTTAAGTGACCCAAGCACTGCATATGGCTAGTGGTCATCAAAGAGAGTCTAGATCTTAAAAAAAAAAAAAAAAGTCTTTAGTCATGGACTCAGGATATGTTTGTAGCTGTGAGTCAGTGTACTGCTGCTGATTTCACAGAATCACAGAATCATGGAATGGTTGAGATTGGGAGGAATCTCTGGAGGGCATCTGGTCCAACTTCCCTGCTCAAGCAGGGCTACCTAGAGCTGGTTGCCCAGAACCATGTCCAGACAGCTTTTGAATATCTTCAAGGAGGGAGATTCATAGGTGGTACCTTTCTTTTCATGTTATTACTGAAGCAAAACTTTAGGCCTGACAGTACCACATCAAGTGAAATCAAAACCATAAACCTAAGGGTCTCAATATCTCACAAGATTTTATTTTTTAGCTTAAATCTGGGTAGGTCACTAAAATAAAGAGGTTCAATTTCAGATTATCTCTTAATTACAACAATTAAAAAAACAAATCCTGTTAAACCATACTTAAAATAGAAGTTAATTTTTTTTGTTCCAGAGATGTTCACATTTCAGGATTAAAGGTGCTACAGAAAAGCATAAGAGTTAATACTATTAACATCATGAGACAGCTTTATCTAGCACTTTGTTGTTTGTACATAGATTTTAAGTGAATTTGAGAACAGTTTCTGTCACATTTCAGGCATGACCTCTCATGTGCTCTGACACATTTTACTGGGCCGCACATGTGACATCACGTTTTCCTTAAAGAAAGAAGTCTGATGTGACCTATACAACTCCATGCCATGAGTCACAGCATGATGTATTGGGCAGAAAATTCAAAAAGACACTTTTGCAAAATCCACCATTAAAAGAGTTAAGTTTTCATCCTGGGAAACAAAAATTTAAAAAAAAAAAAAAAAAAAAAAAAAAAAAAAAAAAAAAAAAAAAAAAAAACAAAACCTACCTTCTAAAAATGCCGAACTCTTCCTCATATATTGTTTAGGTCTGGATTGGTAGTTGTAATATATGATTCTCTTCTAAAGACTTGAATTAGCAGATAGATAGCAATAGAAAAAATGCTCTTTTCAAGCTGTTTTTCTTCTTTCTAAAAGACATCCTTGGAATGTTTTTATTCTCTAGTTAAGATAAAGGTGAAATGAGTAAACTGTGCGACATGCTATGAGACAATGAATGCTTCTGCTTATCCTGAAATTGCAAGAGGATGTCTCTGTGCTGGGTCTTTTGAGCTGTATTGTTATAATTTTCATGATGATAGCTGGTTGAATTTCAAACTCACATCACTTAGTGAGCTGTTACCTTCATGGCAGGATTTTATCTTTTGTCTGATCTCTGTTGGGTCCCCTGAGCTCACAACAGATCTTGAGCAGCATGGAGTACACAGCTGTTTCATTTAGCAGTTGGGTGTTGTGGAGCATCTCAGCATCTTTGAATCACAAGGAGCCGGATTTTGTTCCCATTTCAATGTCCCCTGAAGTCAGACACGTATGCAAGACAGGTCATGCTCTTAAAAATAAGAACCTGGATCCTTCCGGGCAACTGCAAAATATCTTTACAGAGCTGCAGCCCTCCTCTGTCAGGAAGCACAGCATGTCTGCGCATGAGGGCATGCCAGACCACAGACAAACCTCCTTGCAGGAGCCCTGCCGTGGTTACAGCTCCCTACTTTCCATGCCCATTCAGATTACAGAGCTGGCTTCTCCGTTGCTGCCCACTGAGGCACTTGTGTGATATAGGTCAATTTAAGTCAACTAATTTAAACAGCAGATTCAGACTTATTTTGTTCATTTTCACCGAGGTGCGTTTGGGAGCACACACAGGTAGTTGAGTGAGCAGATCAGAGTAGCAGTAGCCCCAACAGTGGGCAGCACTGAAAATCTGGGGCATTACATCTTCTACTGGCAGAGCCACATCCAGGAGAGATTACCTACGGCCTGTTTTACTCTGAGAGCCATACTGCTGTAACTAGGCTTTTCTGGGACTAGAACTAGCTCATTTAAAACTTCCTCAGGTCTCTCCAGGTTGGTCACACCCTGTGAACAGAAGACACCTCCACAAACCAAATCCTTCGTCACGTTCAGGAAGGTCATGGCTGCGTTAGCCCCTGGATTGTCTTTGTCTTTGCCTTCCCAGGAGGTCAAGGTAGTTTGATGCAAGGAAAGAAAAGTTAGCACCATTCTATGATGCTTATATGTTGTGAATAAGCCTCCATGATGATGGAGCAAGGTGGCATGGCTGAGGGCCAAAGATGCCAGTTGAGAAACCTTGGTATAAATTCAGAATGTAGTAGATTCTTCCATTGCAAGTCAGGGTTCAGTCCAATAAAAGTCTTCAGGGGGTAAGCCTGCACTGAATAACAGCCACCTAAGCTGGACCTGTAAAATTAAATGCTGTGAATACTCACACCATCATCCATGTTGCATTCTCCTGATTTTTGCTAGGATGATGGAATATTGTCCTGCATATATATTTCCCTAGCTTCCTTCCTTCCCTGATCTGGACAGTGATAAACAAGGAAGAGTGCCTCTTCCCTGCTCCATCTCCTTGAGAGTCAGTGGCAGCTAAAGATTATCCTTCAGGTAGAGACTCTCCTCTGACTCTGGGGATCAGCACTGCTAATTCACTTTTTCCTTGCCATTGCCTGCAATAGTCCTCTCAGATCAGCCTGCTCCAGAAGGAACATGTTCAAGTGAACTGAATATCAGCAGCATTTAAATTTGTGATGATCTCTAAGCAAATAAGATCACTCAGTAATTTTGGTTTGGTTGGTTTTGCTCAAGCAGCATCTATAGTCAACTTTCCATGAAGTTTTTTGTCTTAAGAGTGAGCCAGAGCCATGAAAATAATGCATTCACTTAAGCACAATCAAATTCCAGCTATAAAAATATAACTGCTACTGGGTGGGCAGCTGAATTTAACGCATACATGCTTGTGAACAAAGAAATTTTGTATGTATCTGTAATGTTGCCTCTATTAATTGGCTTTGCACCTTATTTTTACACCAGCAGTGATTTTCTGAAAAGGAATAAAATAAATCTGTCCAGTAATTAAACATCAGTGTAAGAAAGCTTTTAGATAAACTATTAAAGTGAATTGGTATACTCAGAGTTCTGTACATTTTGATTCAAGTTCAAAGTACAAAATTATTTTCTACTGTGGAATTACACATCTGCACATAGAATAGTATGCCCCTCATTCAATCTCCTTATGTTAGCCAAATATGTTAGTCATAAATTGTACCTCTTCATAAGGAATCCATAAAGAAGGTAGTAATAGCATGGCATTCCCATTCATATTTACCTACTCTAAGTCTGCATTGAGCAAGTATTTCTTCGAATACTAATTTAAAAACCAGTTGGATCAGATCTTTGAAATTTTTATAGCATAATATAGTTGACTGGAGTCTATTTCCGTGAATACTAATTTAAAAACCAGTTGGATATGATCTTTGAAATTTTTATAGCATAATATAGCTGACTGGAATCATTAACTTGTGCATAACATTAGTGTAAAATTTATTCAGAATCTTCTGCTTGAGGGGAAGGCAAAAAGCAGTTTGTTTGCAGCAATAAGGATGGAAGACATTCTCAAGATTTTTGTAGGAAGTGTATATAATTAAAAGAACAGAATTTGCATTTCTCCAAAAGCAAATACACTGGAAAAGAAAATTCAACCCCAAACATTTTTTTCTGTGACCACAGTGGACAAAGGAGCCACCTTCCACAACTCTGGTTTCAAGGCTGGAGATGTGCCCTCTCTAATGACAGCAGGGAAAGAAACGTTCAGGTAACAGCTTAGTGATTTATATCTGGTGGTTTCTAGAAAGACTGAACCAAACTTTGAAGACAAATGAAGCAACTCTCAGCTTTACACTGTTGTAACTTAAAGAAGAATTTTCTTGTCGGTAGTGGAGGAAATAGAAGGCTTATAACTGTGGTACAAAAGTCCTTTGTAAGGTAGGCTTGACGTGATTTTTTTCAATAGGTATAATGTAAGTACTTAGAAGATTGTCTTTCTCTGGCCCCTTGACATTTAAACAGGAATCTATTAGTCAACTGATGTCATTAGCTAAAGTACATTCTTTCTAAGGATGACACTGATGATCTAATCGATCATCATTATTAAGCTAGCATCAATCAACTGCAGGTAGACTACAGCAGCTGCCTGATAGATAAAGTTCCTCTACTAAAGTTGGAGACAACGGACTTCTTTTCAATTCCTTGCTGTTTTTAAAACTCACAAAATGTTGACGGGCCGAATTCTGCACTGATTTCAATGGTGGTGTTATTTTAGTTTTATGCTGGTGTAAGAAAAGAAGAGGAAACTGTTTCCTTGTATCAGCAATGGGAAGACCACAGAAGTGTCATGGTTGTGGCACAGCCATTCAGAAGAATGAGGAAGATAGTTGCCTGTTAGGTACCAAAGGCAAATTTTATTAACAAATCTCAGATTTAGACAGCATCAGTCTAATACGGTGAAATAAACTGTTAGAGATTCCTAGTCCTTTTCACAGCAAGTTTTAGGAAAAATGAAAAGACATCCCAGAAATAAGTTGAATGTTGATCTGAGCATTCATTCGTCCCCTACTGACTGTATTCACTGTGCTCCCTTGGTTTGTTGAAACCATTTTATAGGCAGTTTTATACATATGTTAAGCAAAGTTAGGAACTATTATAATCATATTAATTGTGTTCAGGGAACAGGATACCACTAGATTCTGAGCTAATTCTTTTCTCCATTTGCTGACGGGAAGGAAGTGAATCACCATAGTGTGGGTGTGGATGGACAATGAGCTCCACCAAGGTAATGACTTCCATCAGTAAACAAGTGTGAGGAAAGAGGTAAGCTCTGCCAGGAAAAGGACAGGCAGACATTATCCTCTTCAAGGAATGAAAAAGAAGCAGAATTTAAAACAATTCTTCAGTCACTATTTGGTTATTCATCTTATTCTCTGATTTCTATAGGGCTAACCAGCTCATAGACAGCATGTTCCTCATTGCAGAGATCTGGCACCCAGCTTGGTCTGGAAGGATCATCGCATTCTGGAGCTGCTAAATACACATGGCGGCAGCAATTCATATTACCAAGCCCATATTCAGGAAGGATCCACCACTGCTGAGGTTTTAAAAGGTGCCCAGACAGAGAAGTCCCTGACCATGACAAAACAGAATGTGCACTTGCCCTGTCTGAAATAGGTTTCTGCTCTCTGAGAAATGACTTGCCCATTTCAAAGACCCATGCCCCGATGGCTGCCCTCAGGACAGCAGCGAGGTCATGAAGTCATCCCCAAAAGGCACATTTTCCTCCAGTGGCAGCAAGACCAGGGCAGTCAGAGCCTGTGCCGTAAGGAAGAGATGTCATACCAGCCTCTGAAAGACAGGAAAGAAAGGGAGAAGAGAAGCAAGCCAAGATGGGGGTGCCTGTCAGGTCTGCCTCATCCCTGTCAGATGTCAGCTGCCTCCACTGCTTCTAACTATAAATGTGACAGATAGGTACCTCATGCCAATGAGTGCTTATAATCATGCATGATGAAGGGATCTGAGATTACGGTGCTGTCAGTGGATTCTGTGTCAAACTGGAAATTTATATTTAGTATTTACCTCACTTGAAGTCACTTAAGTTACTACCACAGTTCTTAGCCAATTCTGGGCCCTGCTCTCTCCACCCTTACATCTGACTAAAGGGTTATGGAAGGGATATTCAAAAGACCCCATGGGAGGCAGATGTCCAACCTCTAAAGAAATTCAGTAGGATTCAGGTATCTCAAAGCTCCTTCAGAACTGTGCCCACTGAGTGCCAAGTAAATGGAATGCACTTTATCATAACCCAATACCTCAGTACAGCTTTAAGTGATGGCACAAGGTGACAAAGATTTGGGCAGATTGAAGGCGTCAGCAGTGAATTGTGAGATATCCATTAAGTGATGTAAATTACCCAGATGCAGGTTGGCCTTACTCAAGATACCTGGTCCAAGTGCCACCTACTTCTGTTCCAGATTCAGAACAAGCTCTCCAGTTACCTGCACTTCTTCATCAGCCCAACTGCAACTACACTAGGATAATCTTGTCACTGTAGCTCTACTGGGATGGCTCAAGAACTAGTTTTCTAAGGTGGATGAGTTCTCACCACAATAAATCTTGTACAGGAACAACTGCCTTTGGATGGACTCTGATTGCACCTCTGGGCATCATTCATTCAGAGAGTGTATTAGTCTGAAGGAAAAAGAATGAAGTCACGAAGAGGAAGTTTGTCTTTAATGAAATCAACTCCACTGAGACAAGAGACAGATCATCAAACAGCCAAATCTGCCTGCATGGATTTCTGCAGGCAAAGATGAGCTTGCTTTGCTCTTCTTCCAGTTAGTCTAGTTCTTGGTCGGTCTTAGCATACCCCGATCATCAGCACACCACAGATTCTCTATGGTCCATATTGCCAGAAACAGTGTGTTTGAACCCAATGAAAACAGAAAAAAGCTGGATTCTCTGTCTCAACAATCCTGCCAGCTATAACAGCTTGCTATTTTACTCCTTAATGATGGACTATGACAGCAGACTATGGGGCCAGCACAGAGGCTCCACCAAGAGAAGCCAAATGAGAGACAACCCTGAACACAGTGAAGTTTTGGTTATATACATCAGTGGCAATATGTCCCCACTACTCCGATCCGTTAGCATTTTATATATATATTCTGTCTGGTGTAAGTATCTGCACAAGTGAGTTAGTTGGAACCTTTCACCCTATTCCTGAAATTATTTTTAGATTTGCAATAGACTCCACAGTTACCCAGCAAATGAGGTCTGATGTGCTCACAACTTACTGGGGCATGGCTATAAATTATGTGTCTGACAGATTTTTAACTTGACCTTAAATACCATATGTATTTAGTATATCTAGTTAACAGCAGCCAGCTCATAACACTCAGTGTTGTGTGCTGTGTACGAAATTTCTTAATCTACACATGAAAAAGCACTTATTATAAATTTCCAGATACACTTCTCTTGAACTGATTTTTCTACCTCTGTATCACATTCTCATAAATTTTATATGTGCATGTACCAAATTGTGGGCACATTTCCAGTTTACCATTTTAATTTCACCCATTATTTTTAATGTTACAAAATGGCAGTACTGGAATTACGACTTTAAATAATCAGAGTAACCACTGACATACAAAGTACTCCATACTTCATGAATTATACTAATAAATATTTGTTTAGTCGACAGCAGAAGTAAAAAATCTCTTCCAACTACATCAAATTGACTATATCCTGCACTGTTAATTCTTAATTTGTGTGGCTCCATCTGAATAAAAACAATTCTAAGAAGTTTCACGTTCATTTACTGTTGGAAAAATAAATGTAACCATAGTAAGTAATCCTATTATGTTCTCAATTTAAAATGGTTTATAGCACTGGTTTATCATCAGACAGCTCTTATCTAACAGACTGGCTCAACATATCTTAAAACACCTGAAAGACTGAGAAATTTCCTGTAAGAAAAATTTTCTGCTTACATCTGAAAATAGTCTGCTCAAATTCTAGGCATAACTTTGCAGAACAAGTCTTAATAGAAACGGTTTTGTGCCTTGGATCCTTTCAAGAAGAGAAGCTGCTGCCTGCTCTGGCCTTTCTCAGAACGATGCACCGTACCTACACCTGGAAGGCTCAAGCTGACTTTTGCAATACCTACTTCTGGAAGAGAAGGTGCTCAGTACCCAGCAGAAATAAATCAAGTCAGTGAACTTTACTTTAAATACATCTGTAACATCTTCCAGTGATCTAATGTTTTTCTCTTTCCCATCTAGGGTTGGAGGTGTGAAGAACTGATGTATCTGTTGCAGTCTGTGCAAGTCCTGACCGTTTTTCTCCCAACTGAAACACAGTTTCCTGGGTTAATTGGGCACATTCAGCACTAATCTGCCTTCTAAACTACTGAGAAGACTTTGTTCTCACTTATACACACAGAAATTCTGAGCGATTCTGTGTCTTGAAGTTATTATATCCTGTAGGACTCCCTCCCAAGTTGACTCTTTATTCAGATCCAGTTTCATCTTTCTCACATGTCATCATGACATTCAGGAACGTTTCCTGATATTTGAACAACAGTATTTTATTTACAAACTCCCAACACACAGTGCTTCACAAAAAAACAAGTCTGCAACTTGTTCAGACTCTTTGCTCCCTGGTCAGTGTAAAGACATGCAAAAGGCTCCACCACCTTTTTCAAAGTATATGTGGAAAAAAGCAAACCTTTCAGAAACTTTTGCCTCATTGAACATCAGAGCCTAACTCCTTTGCTCACAGGGGTTAGTTTCTGCTTGTATGTGAAATGTTATTGGAACACTGAATTAAAATTACTCCAAACACTGGCATTTTTCAAAGCTTGCGAAAGGACCGATGGGAAATTGGGTTTTGCAAAGAAAGCCAGTACTGAGACTTTGATTGCCATTTGGAAACTGCAAGTCAATGTATGGCTCTTAAGATCATATCTCTTGACCTCTTGTCAGGAATCCTCACTTATCCTGCGAGCATATCTGAGTCATATCAAGTTGAAGCTTCCTGCAATCCTGTTTGCCCAGATCTTTTAGCCTGCATACTAACTCTTCACTATAACTCTCCTTAAATTTGTCCTTACAGACTATTACTCCAAATAATGCCTACAAAATTCAAACCAAGTCCCCTGTTGCCCTGAGGCCGAGCACACAGACTTTTGCTGATGCTGCCTGTCAGTTCCAAGATGCTGAGACTTAAAATGCCCACATGTTCTGGGGATCTCGCTCTAAAACATTGTATTTAGGGACTGCCATGGAGAAAATAGACTGAATCATGGAGGGAAAGCAAGGAGAAGGGAAACAGAGACAGTAATAGCAAGGTAATGCAAAGTAGATTTAGGCAAGAAGCACCAAGACCATTTTACAAGCATTTCACTACTTTGCCTTTCAAAAAAAGGACTTCTACATTTGTGTTTGGCAAGTTACTGAAATATACTGATAAATATTTATAATTTCTTTTTTATTTAGGTAAATGTAAGTAAAATGTTCTGGTTTATGTCTTGTCTCTTTTGATGCTCCTGAATATATAGTAGAAATGTAAACCAGAAGGATAACCCGCAAAAAGGTAACAAAAATGTCAGATTAGGATATGATGAAAAAGAGAAACAAATGGGTTTATCCTTGAAAGATAACAGCAACTTTTTTTTTTTTTTAAATTACACTAGCATTAAATGTTAATTGCCAGAAGTGTTTATATAATCAAATGTTTATGCTCCTAAGATATAGAAACAATAACAGATTTATTCAAATTTTTCTCCGTGGCTTCTTCTGATGAATGTTTGAACGCAAGTGACTTATTAATTAAAGGTAAGTGGAACTTCTATGCCACTGTTAAAATAAAGCATGCCAGTTTTGTCCTCAGCCAATATAAATCAGTTCATAAGGCTTATTCTTCATTCTTTTGCATCAGTGAGGTATACGTACAGTACCAGTGATATCACTAGCCTTATAACCAGCAAGAGTCTATGCTAACAGAGAAGAAAATCAGGCCCATTAAATTCAGTATAATTTTCATACTGTATAACAACCAGGGTTTAAGCATATTTCTTTCAAGCATAAAGCAAGTGGTGAAATGTTCATAACTGTGACAAATGAGCATCACTTAGGATGAAGCTTGATCCAAAATCCATCAGAACAGATGGAAAGATTCTCGTGATCTGAAGGTCTATTGGATTTCTCCCCTTTCATACTGTGGCATGGTGCTCCTTCTAGGTCTCTGGGCAGAAGCCTATGAGATCTCTCAAACATCAGGCAGTACAGTGAGGGATGGCTTTTCTGTGAAGGGAAAGGTCAAAGATCCAAACATTTTTAAAATTAGAATTATTAATAGTGCTTGCACACTAGTCTTTAATCAGTTAGACTGGGATCTCTAAAGCAGATTTTTCTTTCTCTGGATATGGAAGACCTGACTGCAGTCTGACAGAAAGTGAATCCAGATAGTGTCCTAAACATCAGGCTTCACCTGAAAGGAGTAGAGGATGGGGAAGGCAATGAAAGTCCTAATGACTTAATTGTTTAGTATTACATTATTTGCTTAGTATTATGCGAGGGAGACAAATTCCTACAGTTCTCACCTTCCTAATGAGACTAAACATGATGCACATGAGCTACTTTCTGCTTATGGTTGCTCGGTGTCCTATACGGCTCCTATCTGGTATTGTACCACCTGAAAGCAGTCTACTGGAGGTAGCTGGGGTGCCCACTGGGAGACAGGGGAGCTTTGCTCAAAATCCCCACCCTGAATTAGGCCACCAGTGGATATGAACATCCTTCAACTGCACTCTTCTTGGATGTCCTAAAAAGTATGCAAGGGGTATTCACACAGTTCTTCCTTTTCAGGATGGTCTATTTTACAGTCAGAGTTTAGAGAGACAGAGACTGTGTAGCAGCATGATTGCCAAGACAGTCACATGGTGGACAGTCAAGTGACAGGTTGTCCCAACAGGGTGACAGGTCATTTGGATTTGGCTTCCGCTTGTGTGGATATTTCATTATTTGTACACAGCAGTTTAATAGGAACAGCAGTAACTGAGAAGACTTCTTTCTTCCCACCTTCTCCTGGCTCCCCCTCCACCTTACCAAATCCATGGATTAAAGTAATTTCTGAGACACTGAGAAATGTTGGCTTCAAAACTGCTTTTCATGGGTTAAAGCTGAGCCAGCATCTCCCATACTGGGGTAGCGAGTGCTCTTGCCACTGAGTTACTGATCAAAACAGGAGCTACTGCCATCAAGATGTTTAGGATTTATAGTTCAATGAAAAGGAAGACAATTACACATGGTTCAACCTGAACACAATTTGTTCCCCATTTTGCCAGCCATCAATTCGTCATAATCTTGAACATTAGCAAATGCCTGTCTTTATAGAGTATCCTTATTCAAGAACCCTGAGTCCACAGAAAATAAGAAAGACATTTAGAAGCAAGAAAATTGGAAAAATATTTATCCAATGTCACCCTTAATATTGCTTTATATAGTGTGCTAGAAGCATTATTACAAAGGTTTGCTTGTTTAAAGTGCTGTGTTAATATTAGTAAAACTAGTAATGATTTATAACAGCAGCAGAATACCAGTATAGAAAAAAGAGCATAAACTCACTAGTCGATGGACAAACTGACTGCCTCTTTGGTGTTCCATAGAGGTCAATGCTAAGAGGATAAACTCTACAGTCAGAACAGAATAAGGTAAAATTCATGTATTTGCTCTGACCTTTGACACCTCACCAGCTACTAAGCTGCATAACAAAAAATTGCCAAGAAGAAAAAGGCCATAGTGTCAACATAAGAAGGACTTTCAGTATACCTGAGGGAAAAGGTAGTGGGCAGAATCTTGTAAAGACTGTCCTTTGCCACTTCAGGAAAAAGAAAGCAAGGACCCCGGGGGAAGCTCTCCTCCAAAAGCCATGCAATCTCTCCCAGGAGTACACTAAGGTCTGTCAAACATCCACCTGGATGGATGGGCTTGTTGAGGGCTGCTCCTGACCTTTTCCCTCAGCCAGTCAGAACTCCCCTTCCAGACCAAATATATTTACTAGCAGCTATGTTTACCTTGTCCTTGCAATTCGGCAAAAATTGCACTGTCCACAGAGCATTCAGAAGTGAATGTAGCTCCTGATGTGGCTCAGCTCTACTCTTGCACCTGGATCTGCAGATGGGAACTGGGTAGCTGGCAGGCAGCTAGCAGCAGCACTTGGAGCCACTGCTGGTAGAAAGTGTCTTTACTGAAGAGAGAACTTTGCCTTATTTATTTATTTATTTTGATTTGATGTGCAAAAATGCCTCTAAGCACTCTGACAGTAATTAAATTTACAATCCCCATAGGATTATTCTGTGAATTATGCCAGTGTAGGTATTGACAAGGTGCCTGTAAAACCACACTGTTCCAGCACACAGAATGAACATATGTGTCATGCTGAAGGAGTGGTACTGTTGCTGGTGTACGCTCACCTCCCACATGAAATGCCATCATACCTGTTAAATGACACTTGAAAATGTGTTAGCACTTAACCAGAAATATTTTCAAAATAACACTTGAACATAAGAACCCTTAACTGCTGGAAACTTTTCCCTAATTTCCTGCTAACATTTACTTGCTGAAGAAGCTCACTTCCCAAACAGATTGCAAGAAAAAATTAGGAGACCCACGGGCTGAGCTGAATGCCCAGACTACGAATGCTTTTTAATAAGATCTTGACATTTCTCATTCTGACTCTGCTTAACACAATGCTCTTCAATTCTGCTCCCTGAAAATATGTTTTATTGAAAAGAGAAAAAAACAAAAAGTGCAAAAACCTCTGGCAAATATCCATAGGTCACCCACACCATGTTAAAGACAAACTGCTGAGCACACCGATGTTTCATGGGCAAGTATTTAAGACAATGTTTAAATTACAGTTGCCTGTGGTGTATGACTGTGGAACTGAAGAGTCGTAGGGCAAACAAGGGGAGTGTGATAAACCCCTCTACAGGGATCGTACAGGCAACCTAATCATGTCATTTTGTATCTTTCAGTGCCTGAAGCTTTCAACCACAGTATTCTTCTCAGTTGTTTTATATACAATATCCTATCTGTGCTTTTTTTTTTTTTTTTTTTTTTTTTTTTTTAGCAAATGGAAATGCTCTAGTGCTGTTTCACAGTGACACCACCAGCAGGACCACAGCCGCTACAGAGTCACCAAACAAGACAGGAAAAAACATGATTTCTAGAAACCTCATCTCTAGACTCACCTTAGCTTCAGCTTCTGGTCAACCTGTGATTTGGCCCTGCAACAGGAGAGCAGGAAAGCTGAAGGTGAACCAGAATCTTAGTCCAAGTATTTCACAAGCAAGCACTTGTATGGAATTGTACTGGGTCTGGCTGGGAAGGAGTTAGCTTTCTTCATAGCAGCTTGTATGACGCTGTGGTTTGGATTTGTGACTAAAACAGTGTTGGTAAAACACCAATCTTTTAGCTATTGCAGAACGGTGCTTGCATAGCATCTATGCTTTCTGTTCCTTGCTCTGCCCCCCAGGGAGCAGGCTGGGGGTGGGCAAGATGCTGGGAGGGGACACAGCTAGAACAGCTGGCTCAAATTATCCAAAGGGATATTACACACCATATAACATCACATTCAGCAATAAGACTTGGAAAGACCAGTTTTCAAATGGCTACTTTCCAAACTAGCCATTGCTTGCACACTGGTTTTTTTTTTTTTTTTTTTTTCCCTCTTTCTTCCTAAACTGTATTTATCTCAACCCAGCAGTTTTCTCAGTTTTGCTCTTCCAATTCTGTCCCCAGTCCCACTGAGGGGACAGAGGGAGTGAGCGGCTGAGTAGGGGCTTAGTTGCTAGCCAGGATCATCCCACCACAGAAGAGCCTAAGATTGATTTTTCTGTTGTTGACAGTGGTTAGCATGTGCTAATGCTGGATACAAGAGTCATTCATCATGTGCACCACAACAGTGATAGCACCGAGAAAAATGACACTGTTGCTGCTGTAACACCAATGGGGAGAATCCACCTTGCTGGCTTTTACTTAAACGAGTTGCTGAATCTGATCAGGACACTTCTCTGGATGGACAGTACAGAAAAACAAATGGCTCTGTGCTACCTGAATCTGGGAATTTGAGTAACCAGCAAATAAGTGGTAGAATAGGTGATAGTCACCAGCTAAAGGAAATCTTGCTCCTCTCTTCAAACCTGTAACTTTGATTCGAGGTTTAAATGTCAGTGTTTGTCACATCCGCTTTTGTCTGCCACAGGCTAGTCCTACGGTAGAAATGTCTTCATATACTTCTGTCCTTAGAAATGATTTTGAGCAGAGCTGACATTTTCCTGACCACAGACTGTGATGACTAACGACAGTATATATGTCATGTTCTAACTTGCAGTTTGACAACAGCCAAAAAATTCAAGAACTCTCGTGCTTCAAAATACGAGAAGTCTTGAGCCATGATACAAATTCTTAGTCACACCATTACCCTGGGATATGAGTTTCCACGAGGATTAGAAGGTGATTTGATTTGTTTGTTTCAAATAATGTTAATAAAGCTTCTGATTTACTTGAAATAGTTCATCATTTGGTCTGTATTTGTTTTGCAACTTGCTTTAGATTTCAAAACAGTTAATTAAAGGGTTCTGTGAAGAGCTCCCATAGCCAAGAGCAGCGACCTATGCTGACAATAAAACAACAGAGTGTTTGTGATATCTACACCACCACAAGCATGTAGCAGGCATCACTCTCAGATTGTCTCCTATCTGATGACCTCATGATACAGGCATTGATACAAACTTTAACCAACACTGATGATTACTGCTGTATCAACAAAAATGAAGTAACTGGAGGAATTTACTAAAGCTGTGTAGAATTCTGAATGATCTAAAAATATGCTACTAGCCCTGCCTTCTTTGTAAGAGTGTCATAGTCTGTCATTTTCTGAATTTGGATAGGGGTTTTTTTATTAGTATTGATATACACAAAAATTAGCCCCCTTTTAATATGCACCAAAAAAACCCAAGAAGTAGCCACCTTTTAAAGGTCTGGGGCATTCTGAATATGATTTAATGGCAACTGTGAAGAACAAATGAGTGTCATAAGTAGTCCCCAGAGATTTCAAAATGCCATAAGCAAGCAGAGAGTTATTGATTGTTGCCTAACATGTCTGTAGAAAATAATGGGGTAACAGCATCTGTGCTGTAGCAAATAAAGTTATTCCATCTGTTGTGCCAGCACCAATATTTGAACATGCCCAGAGCTGAAGCCTCATTATTTGTAATGCCACCTCCACTATAACCGGAAGGGATAGCAAGTGGGCTCCCGAGCCCTTTTGCTTTCGCTGTCTTGCACCAAAATCGTGAAGCAATTCTAGGAAGAAAAGGCAAATCAATAAGTAATTATTTTACAGCCCTCACCACTCTTTGTCCATGTCAACTAATTGAACTAATAAATAATTCATGGCTTTCTTGCTACCTCGCTGGAGACTGGCGGCAGTTTCCTCCAATGTGTCATCACTGTTGATAAAGAGGTGACATCTGCTCTCAGTCACAAGTGGCCTCATGAGTTTGACAGTGGTAGTTCAAGGTCTCTCTGCCAAGCTTCACAGGACTGGCAGGGGAAGAGGGAGGCCTGGGGTGCCCAGGCTGCCTAATAGTAGGATGTCACTTGCATTCAGTCTCCTCCTAACACAAGTGGGCCAGGAGGCTCATCATGTACATGGTCCCCACTCCTGCGTATCTCTGATGTAGCTTGTATGAGAGACACCAGCTGAGGAGTGCCAAGGCACTGCAGGGGATGGGGGCTCCCTGGGGAGCAGTGGGACCCTCCCCCAGGCAGGCCCTTGGCAGCCCACTCCATCCCACCCCATCCAGGAGCAGGGCAGCCGGGGGGTACCAGACAGCCCCAGCCCTAGTCATTGGACACCTCCCTGGGGATGGGCTGAGGCTGGGACAAGAGGTCAGCCCAAGGGTGGGGGTCAGGATCAGGCCTGGTGAGGGTAAACAGGGTCAGGCATGCCCAGGATAGTTTGGCTCGGTTCTGGCCACATCATCCCCGTGACCATGGGAACAGGGGCTGCCCTCAGCTGCACCAGCACTGAGCTGCCCCAAGCCTAGAAGCCTCGCCCAGAGCAGAGGATGTGCTCAGGACCCTGACAGGCAGAAAAACTAAAACTATCACGGGCTGAGGTCATAAGAGCTGGAGAAAGCAGGCAAGCTGTCAGGACACAGCTCCTTCCACAGGTCTCCATCCACCACAAACAGAATACACAATTCGTGAGGCTACATACAATTTAAAATGACCTGGTGGGATTTCTATAGTCTTATCTGATATTTATTAACTTTGATCATTTCAAGGCTAACTACATGTACCACCATTTTACGTTATTTCTGATTTTTTTAAATATAACACTGCATTGCTTTTCCTTTGCCCACCAGCAAAGAAGGGCCATTTTGGATGAGTAGTCCGATGCAGTCCAATTTGACTTCTTTGTTTTTTTCAATGAGACAGTATTACTAAGAAGCTTTCAAAAAACTGCATGCATCACTTTCCACATCCAAGTCTTCATGTGTGAACTTCTGGACATATCAATATTCCAAGTTTTTAAATATATATGAGGCAACTGAAAGGTAAGTTTAGACCTACAGACAGTGAGTCTCAAACTGGAATAAGGAAGCTATGGCAAGAGAAACTGGAGTCAACTGCATGTGGAAGTGGGAATGGAACAAATAGCTGGGAAGAGAGAAGCAGAATGACAGCTAACAGCATCCAAACTGTAATTCAATTAATAGGTCATGGGTGAAACCCACAGAAGTTTTGCCATTGACTTCACCCTAGAACTCCAAACTTCTTTAGGTCCATCAGCAGGGTGTAATTTTAGGGCTGTTACAAACGCATTTGAACTTTCAAATTAAAGATTGCCTCTGGCCCCCACTAACACCTCACTTCCCGCTCTCTTTTCATGGTGTGCTTGTGCCTGTAGCTGTAAGCCAAGCACAGACAGCCGCTTAACAGGAATAAGCTGTCACTGATCTACTGGTTTAAATCGCAGTTGCTTAGATTTATACCTGTTTACAATCGTACTCTTGGAACTTGGCAGTTAGATGAAGAAAGAGCTAATTTTGAAATCTTTTCTATTTTAAAATGAAAATGTCTTTGTAGTCTAAACCTAAGTATGTATTATTAAGCCTATTACCAGCTGTAGTTTACTAGCAAGGCAATAAGACACATGAAGAGGAAGAACAGGATGCAACGCAGGTAAATCAGAAATCACTTTAGGCTTGATAATATTCAGGACTTTTACCTCCTGCAGTACTATGTAATAGCAAGTTGGTTAATCGGCAGAGGAAATGCACAGGATCTCTATAAATTATTTAATTCAGAAGTGACAGGAAAAGATTATTAATGAGTGACACTATGATATAATGCCCTCGTGGTGAGACCACCTGTTGTTTAATGAATTAACATTGTTACAAGGATCTTTGCTTACGACTTATACATTTAATTTGACTGTGTTAAACATGCCACTTATTTATCTTTATTAATGGGATTTCTATTTTTAGATACCGGTCTCAACATGAGCAATGGGACAATATAATCAAAAGGAGCTTTCATGTTATATACTCTCTATGGGAAGATTGCAGTGTTTCTCTCTGCATTCCCTCCATTCTCTAATTTTTTGTCTGGCCTTGCTCAAACTTCAAGCATAAACCATGACAGAGTCAGCCTCTAAAGAGCAGGTTATAGAGACTAATTAAGTGATGTAGGAGGCTCAGTCCTATCAAGCAGCTCTTACTTCAGGTAATATTTTTTATTACAGCCAGTGAAATGTCATATTTAAATCTGAACTCTGTTCTATGCACAGCTACATCTCTCTTCTACCTACAGTTCATCCTATGCTTGTAGTCACATAGCGGTATCGTCCCTTAATTTTGCTGGTCTAGTTTCTTCCTGATCTCTTCCTTCCATTCAGACATTACTGTCCCTCCTTCAAAAAGATTATAGTACAAACACAAAGCATACAGAAGCCAAGGTGGGAGGGGACCTCTGGAGATCACCTCGTCCAGCTGACCTTTGAAAGCAGGGCCTCAGATTAGGTTATCAAGGGTTCTGCCAAACCAAGGTTTGAGTGCCTCACTTGTAGTGAAGGAGATGCCACCACTTCTCTGGACAGCCTCTTCCAATGTGTAACTATACTCATGGTGAAAATTTTTTTCTTATATACAGACAGAATTTCCCCTGAAATAACTTGTGTCCATTGTGTCTTCTGTCACCATGCATACCTTTTTCCAGTTTACAGGGCACCAGATTATCAAGTACTGTAAATCAGTACAGTTCAGCTAACTCCAACCATCTGGAAAGGCAATTCACTAACATTAGGCATCTGTGCTTTCTCTACCCTGATGTGACATCAGAACAAGTTTCCCTGGGATTCTCAACATGAGAGGTGGCAACCAGGGACCAGGGGCTATGAATACAGGTATCAAACTGCCTGCCTAATTGACCTTCTGAGCATCTCTGCAGATGATGTATAGCAGGGGCACTTGGTCTGGAGTCCTTGGGTTAGAGCCAGCCGGACTGAAGACTAATCCGTCTTCAGCAAAAGACACAGAAACATTGGCAGGGGCATGTTGGGAGCCAGAGTTGTCCTAGCAGTTTGTTACCTGCTGCCTCCTTTTCCTAAAGTACTGTAGCCCCTTCCTGTTACATCTAGTCTCATGATCTGTTGCACATACATGCTCTTGTCCGTTTTGTTCATGTGACAGAGCATGTTAGATTAGATGGCAGAGAAACTGCGACTGCATAGAGCCCATAAGACCTTTCACACAGCACCTCTGTTTGAAGACAGCATGTATTTCAGTCTGCCCCTACTTTCTCCTAACCTTCCCCTAGCCTTTGTGATTGTTTAAATACATTTCCTTTGGGTTTGTGGGTTTGTGGTTTGTTTGTGGGTTGGTTTGTTGGGGGTTTTTTGGGGGGGATGGCTTGTGATTGTTAGAATAGTTCAGTCTCGGGTTAGGAATAAATGCATTTTTGATTATTGATTAAATTCCAGTCAAACACAGAAGACAAGTAGAAAGGTCTTTTAGCACAGGAAAAGGAGGACGATTTTTCCACATGCAGAGAATACAGAGAAGGAATCAGAAGGCAAAGGAGCTGTCAGAGCGATGGATGGCCTCACTGTCAGCAGTGCTTCAAAGGTTGTGCTCAAACTGCAGAAGAAGAAAACTGGAAATCAAGAAATGAAAAGGCTAGAAAAACTGATTTTGGGGACTCACTCAGAAGTAATACTGTCTGTCCTTCCACACCCTCCAAACCTAGACAAAGTTGTTGCATGTGACATGTAATAGAGAACTGGATATAGACTGCTGTTTTATTGAAGAGATATGGCACAGACGTGATTCCCTTTGCTCTAGAGATGTGGAAACAAATGAGTTCAACCTAGGCAATAGGACAAGCAAACACATAAAACTATACTTAAAGATAGTTAGAGAAAATTCAGTTCAAATAAAACCTAGATAGCATGACTGAACACAGTGGGGCCAAGCACACCATGAAAATCAACTTTGTAAAAAAATGTATCCTACACCGACAAAGAGGAAACACCACACTTAGGAACTGATAAATTCTCATTTATCTGACACTGGAGGCAGAAATTTCAGTCTCTCCAGACTTTTTGCCACCAATTACTCTGTTAAAATTTTTTTAAAAAGTGAGTTTTCACTGTCTTGCTGCATCCTCCTGAAGTGGGATGTGGAACTGAGGTCACAGCATCTTGGTTGGGGCCACACCTTGCTTGTGGGCTTCCTAGGGGTGCAGGGGAGCACTGGCCAGAGGCTGGCTAAGGAACCCATGTTCTCATTTCTTCTACCCTTACTTCTCCCAGGTGACCATCATCCCAAAAGTCAAAGCTTCCTCTTCTTTTCCTTGACTCTAACACTTCATGCATTTCACTTACTGCTCTCTTGCTAATCCTTTCTTATAACCTGGTGCGAGACCTTACTGAAAATGTGGAGCCAGTGAAGTCTAAATAACACCCAAACTGGAGAGAGTATCAACCTGGAAAAATCCTATTTAAACTAGCAATCATGAGAAAAAAATAAATCAAAAACAGTCTCTTCCACAACTCCCCAGCAGAAAATATTAACTAACGTAGACCACTTTTGAAGACCGGTTTTAATGCAGTAAATTCAAAAGATATTGCACTATTTTCAATATGGAAAATTCTTTAAAAACTGCTAAAAAAAAAAAAAAAGAGGAAAAATCCTATCACAGTTGAATTATTTACCCAAAAAATCATTCATTGGGGAAAAAAAAAAAAAGTTAGCTATGAAATTTTTTTATTGCTTTCTCTGTTGAACTAAAACCACAAAAATTATTTTATCCTTCTTACAAAATTGGCTGTTACCATAACTGCCCTATTCTAAGAAAGAGCTAAAGGTCAGGTTACCTTTCAGAATCTCTATTTTGAAGGAAAACTGAAAGACACTATATTACAAATACAGCTTAAGGGTTATACACCTACATAAAATATTGAAATGATCTCCTGTCCAACCAAATACCCAAATATTCATTTGTCTTATTTCCTGAATTATAATGAAGAATTCCTTTATTTTCCTTTCCAAGAAGCAGAAGGATAGTAGGATGCTGAGGTAGAGAGAATGTTTAAAAGAGTAAAAACAACATTTTTTTCCATGTACAAGAATAAGAAAATGATCCACTCATGGGTGAGCAAGTGCCTTTGGTGGGTGTCCTGATAATTTCCTCAATGCCATTATCTTGTCTATAATAAAAGATCATAACAAAAATTAAACACAGAAGCTGTATCTTAAACATATTTTAGAATAGATACCTTATTGCAAATTATTAATAAATTTCCCATTACACTAATTAGATATTCTAATTCACCTAGTGGCTTTGTTGACACCTCCTACACATGCCTTGATACAGCTGTGGGTAAGATACAGGATCCAAACTGTTATTTTAGGAACATCTTCATGCAGAGAACAGTTGCAAAACCTCACCAATGCAGAAATGTACAATAGGAAATTATGCAGCCTGATGGTGGTTTTTGCACTGCTTTTGCATATAAAACCAAAAATCATCATGCAGCAGAATTCAGATTTTATGCACTGCTTTACACACACACGAGGGGCGGGGGGGGGGGGGAAA
>NW_020799095.1:116615476-116623633 GCF_003259725.1 Athene cunicularia
GGGGGAAATACATACCCTTATAACATTGTCATTTATGTTAATAACAATAAAACATATCTGAAGCAAGTTTACCATCTGAGAAGCAAATTCTATGAATTTGCTCTGATCTTTACTGAATTTAAAAGGAGAAGTAGGTGCATTTTAGAGGCAGAAATTTGGTTCTTTGATGTTTTAAATGGGTTTATGGGTACACACAGTGGCTGGGAAAGGAGCTGTAGAGCTACAAGGAGCCACAATGACAGCAGCAGGGCCCCAAGCACATCATCTGCTCTGGGCGCTGGCCATCAGGCTCAAGGAGGTCATGCCCCATCCCCATGCCCATAGGAGGACATGGCCAGAACCTAACCTGGCCATCCTGGGCCATGTCTGTCCCCAGTTCCCCTCACCAGGCCTGATCCTGACCCCCACCCATGGGTGACATCCCATCCCAGCCTCAGCCTGTCCCCAAGGATGTGCCTGATGCCCAGGGCTGCCCCACTGCCCCTCTGCTGCCCAGCTCCTGGCTGGGGTCGTGGGTCCCTGACTGGTTTCCCACTGCTTGGCCCCACACAGTCATTCTGACTTCGAGCCACAGCAGGGTGCACAATGGCATTTCATGTTCAGTTTGCATAGAAAAACATACAGGTTCAAGGTAAAAGAAGATCAGGCCCTTCATGGGAGATTCACCTCGACTGATTTTAAGGGTAGACATGCCTGAATGTGAGCACCTGGTGCCACTTGAGGTCCCTTAGGCTCTGCTACCCATCCTCCAGTGCTGCTCCAGCAAGACACAGATTTACCATCACTCCTGCAGTATATCCTCCAGCCTTGCCATGGGGTAGGGCATCTCTGAACACCTAAACTGGGGAAACTGAAGTGATCCCTGACTCTCTACATGGTAAAAGTGAAATTCCTCTTCGGTTTAAGACACCTAAATTTAGCTCTGACAGATGTTGCCATGGGAGACAAGTGTCTAAGCTCCCATCGTCATCAGTGGAGCTCTAATCAATACAGTCAGGGGAGGTAAAGAGCTGCCCAGCCAGAAGTTTATTTTTTGGTGAGCTAAATCACTACTTTGAGTGTCAGGGAATAACAAAAGTGGGTCTGTTTTGGAAGGGGAGCTGAGAGCCAAGAGTGGCAGCAGAGCAGGTAGGGCAGGGGCCTCACCGACACTGGGCACTTTCCTGGAGCATCTGGGCAAGAAGAGCTGAGTAGAAATGGTGATGGGAACCAGAATTAGCCAAGAGCCCTGTAATCCCCCAGCGAGTCTGTAGTGGCATGGCAGACCTGAGGCCAGTCCATAAAGGCAAGTCAGGGAGCCAGGGTGAGGCTCAGGGAGCTGTGAGACCAGAGAGGGGCACCCCTGCACTGCAGCTATGTTAGAGACCAGGGGAAAGAATTCCCAAGTGAAGGAAAAGCAGGACCCTGCTGAGGATCCTCAGAGCCAGACAGCTGCACTACATCTAAGTTGGTCTTAAACCCAGACTGACAAACCCCCAGGATTCAGAGGGATTTGCAGAGGCCCCTGACAGCAAGCTTCATTGTCTGCACTGAATAGAGGTTTGATTCCTCTGCCCAAGGATAGGCATCTTGTGCTTTTGGGATGTCCTAGTGTACCCCTCCCCATCTCTACCTGCTGCTTCAGAAGGACTCATGTCTTCTGTAGGTCCTATGGCATACCTGCCAGCCCTGCATAAGTGCATTAGATTCTCTGAGGGACATCAAGCAGCTATATACTAAAGCTTAGACCCAGCCCACACCATGGAGAGTCCTACTTGTAGACATCTAGTTGTAATCTGCAGCGAAATCCCACCCCAGGTGTCCTGCCTCTGCTAACTGCCTGCACTCCCACTGCCAGCAGCAGTGAGAGAGAAGCAGATCCAGAGGAAGTTCAGCCTTTAGAGGCCCCGCACTCTCTTTGTGTAAAGGAACCTAGGTGATTGATTAGATGAGATAGCTATCTAATAACCAGATAAAGGTGAATGAGATGTGTTACACCCTTTGTTTTTAGAGATGTGGCTGTGCAAGAGATACTGATCGAAGACTACAGTCCGTGATCCTAGTGCTAGGACTATCTAACACTGAGGGCAGCTACACTGCACGTACATCTAGACTGTAAAATTCCACACTTGGGTCTTCTCAGAAGTACCCCAGCCCTGGCAACATTAACTCCTAGCTCCTTGGCTCCTGGCTGCATCCTCTCAGGATCTACAAACTGAAAGCTCTCTGTTTTGTCTGCAGCATTTGAATCACTGAAGAAGAAAAGCTGTGTGTGCCCTAATACATCATGGAACATACAAGAACACCAAGAAGTGGCAATTTCCTCATTTTAATCCAGTAACTTAGTCAAAGCAACACTCAGTCAGCAGGTGGGAGACCTGGGCTCAGTGACCTGCTCTCAGCCCTATATACCACTTCTCCAGAGCCCTCTCTGAAGGCAGAGAGAAGAAACTGTAGACAGAAAGCATACATGAGAGCATCTAATCATATGTGTAGAGCACTCATCCGAGAGAGGAGAAATCAACACTTCAGTTTCTGCATCAGCTATTATTTATTTCATCAAATGGCTGCCTGATATAAACCACAAACATTAATTGGCACAGAGAGTTATGGTATCAAAGTTCTTTGTTCTTGTTCTTATACCCCAAGTAACTATGGATTCCAGTGAAAAATGAGTAAAAATTACATAAATCATTTTCCTCTTTATACGTCAACTCATCAAAAGCCTATTGAAATATTTCTTCCTGCTCCCTGCATCACACACCCCCACTAATCTGTCCTGGAAGTTTAAGGTGATTAATACAGCAACAGTCTTTTGGCACAGAGTGATGTAAAGGTGGAGGGTGTAACAAGGACAGGGCCAGGCTCTTTTCACTGATGCCCAGTGACAGGACCAGAGGCAATGGGCACAAACTGAAACACAGTCGGTTCCTTCTGAATATCAGGAAACACTTTTTCACTGTGAGGGTGACCGAGTACTGGCACAGGTTGCCCAGGGAGGCTGTGGAGTCTCCATCCTTGCAGGTATTCAAAAGCCATTTGGACACCATCCCGGGCAACGAGCTTTAGGTGGCCCTGACTGAGCAGGGGGGTTGGACCAGATGCCCTCCAGAGGTCCCTTCCCACCTCAGCCATTCTGTGAGCCTGTGCTCATTTCACTCACTGAGCCTGGTGGAGCGCCGGTTGCTTTGTGTCAGTAACCTGTTAGGTTACCTAAGTGCTACAAGGCTGTCTCACGAGTTGTGACCAGCAGGACTCAGGCACCAAAGTTTGGAGACTGCTGAAAACCCTCACAGAAGAGAGAACCTTGTAAAAAGAAAATAGATTACTCGGGCACATGACACATTCTGCTTTGCTCCAGGGAAAAATACCGGAAAAGGTCACTGATTCAATTTATTTTTGACCCACTTTAAACTTTGTATAAAGGACATGATTCGGTGAGTTCATTTACACTGTGCTGAACAGCACAGCTAATATGCCTTGGGTGCTAATCATTTCAATTAACAAAAAATAATAATTTTGACTGGAAAATGTAAGCAGACTCATATTCTCCCTCACAGCCAAATGCACAGGGTCTCTATTAATTTCTGTCAATCTATGAAGCGCAGCTAGGATTGTCTTGTCTCTTTGAGGCCACATTCAGTATTGGCTGCAACCTGTCCTGTTACAAAGTCTCACCTCTCACTCAGTGGGAAATCCACAGCCCTGGTAGTTGTTTCAGGACATAGTTTGTTCTTCCAAAAAAGCGCATCCTGTTTTTCTTTGTTAGCTGGTCTGCTTTTCCTCAACAACAACAAAAGCCTTACATAATTAAAAGTGTAGCTATGTTTTAAGATGTTTTTAAAGAGAGTCTGAGGAATGTGTTAACAGCAAAGCACTTAGCAGTGTGCATATACAATTGTACACAGATTCTCCCTTAAACAGTGAGAAATGGTGAGAAGCAAATTGTGCTGTGAAAACTGACTGTGCATCAGAAGCAAATTAAAACAATTATTCAGAGGTCAAAAAGTGATTTTTCTGGAAAATTAGAAATATAATCAATGCCATAAGCATTAGAAACAGTTGATAGCAGAAGTCTAAAAGGTTTGCAGCCTTATTTTTCTGTAGCTCCCTCTAGCTTGGTAGCGGGACCAAAATATTTCTAAGTTTAGACCCATGAAGATGCAAACTAAATATAGGATACAAAACAACACTTTATGAAAACAAAAATCCTAACTTTTCAGCTGTGGGTGTCTTTGGTAAGAGGTTCACTCTTAGGTGACTGGATGCAGATCTTACTCATTTCAGTGGGAGTTGTGGGACTAGGCATTTCTGAGCCCAAGAATACTTTTATCCAGCTGTGTCAATATACATGAAGGAATTTTGAACCTGCTCTTAATTTTCCCAAACCATTTATTGGCAGCTTCCTTCTTCTCTCTGCTTCCCTATCTAAACCTTTTTTCACTCTGCTCTTACCTAACAAAGACATCACTCTATTGAATCCCACACATCTCCAGTCTGGAGACTGGCTCTCCCTGCTATATCACCAAACTTCCTAACTTTGATGAGGCCAGGAGGAATTATATTTCCCTCTAGTAATACTGGGAAATACCACAAGATGTTGCTCAGTGAAGTATTGACTTTTTTTCATTTCATGTCATCTTTCAGTAACATATGGAATGTAAATTCACAAGTTGTAGTGACAAAACAGGAAGGAACAAGCATTGCAGACACAGACTCCTTCAAAAAGTTGGGGATGTTCTCAAACTGCTCTGCCATTACAAGATGCCTAGGAGGCGAAGGGCCAGCCTAGCTATTACCAGGTATGGTCTCCACATCTTTGAAGATATTCCCCTTCTCTAGCCACAGCAGTTAAGCACATCCTGCAGAATTTTAATGTCATTATTGGGGAGAGTCAGGTTAATGTTATCTGGTAAGAAGACAACACATTTCTTCAGTGCATGCATAAAGAACAAAACTCCAATAAAATTAATTAGGATCATTTTACCATTGTGATCGAAGTAAACCTTAAGTGCAGAAAGTAGCAGTAATCACAGAATAAACATCAAGCAACAGTATTTTTTTCTGGCTCAAATCAAGAAATTTCATTTCAAAGTTGGAGCAGTTACTGTTTTCAATCTAAACTGTAACACTTTGATGAAACTTGACCCACTGGAAGCAGAATAAGAGCTATCCTCCTTTAAGAAAACAACATATGACTACTCTTTCAACCTATCTATGACTAACCCCAATTAGAATTTACTCTTTTTATAAATATTCAGGCATCATTTGACGCACTGTTGAAAGAATCTGAAACCAATTCTGGATGAGGAAGAATCACAAAGATCATTCACAGGAGGCAAATGCACTCATCTGTGAGAAATGGGAAGCAAAAGCTCTACAAGGATGGAGTACTCTCAAACTATCTGAAGCACTTGATGGATCTTTTCCCACCCTCTGTGATTAATAGAATGCATAAGCTGCTCAGTCTCCAAGCATTTTGCTTGAGGAAGCTTTGATTTGAAAAATGAGACAAGTGCTTCCCATGCTGTCATTGATAGGAAATTAGGTGATAAAAGAGAGCACATTTAAGCAGCTCTTAAATATTCATAATTAGAGCTGTCAAACTGCTACTATCCCCTCTCTCTTCTTGCATTTACCCAAACGTTCTGTCAGGAGTAATGAAAACAGCAAAGCCAGGGGGATGTGACAGTACTAACATGCTTCAGGAGTAATCACAGGAGGACAAACGGGATTGATTTTTTTTTTTTTTTTTTTTTTTTTTTTTTTTTTTTTTTGTCCAGACCACAGTACAGATATAATCATCAAGTCAGATGTACCTAATAGTTAGTTTGCTATATTGTGAAGTTCTGAGTTGCTTATCTTTTAATGAATGGTATGATCAGAGGTTTCTCCTTCTGCTATTTCCCCTCTGTTTGGTGCAGTAACAAAGCATTTGATTCAGCAACTTTTGGTTGTTTTCCTAGAAATACATTCCAGGATTATTTTTCTCATAACTCTGAAAAAAAGGCAAAAAGTATTTAATACAAAATTATAATAATAAGCAAAAAATATAAAATTTATTTGACTATTATGAAAAGAATATATATTTATATACATTTTTTGTTTCTAAAGCCCCATACTGACAGAAGGGGCTCTTAAACCAGGATATCCCAAATATGAAAGTAGGTATACTCAAAAAATGAGGGATTTAAATTGTTATGAACTTGATTAACTTCTGTTCTAACACCCTATTAATTTAGAACTCCAACTCAGCTCTGTTTTTTCAGTCAGTTTTGTGCACAGTGTGCCAAGAAACTGCAGAACTTCACCAGCAGCCACAAGATGTGCTTGAACAGGCAGTTGCACAAGCAAAACAGTACTGTGTATTTCAGGTTGCTCCTGACTGGACCAAATCTCTGCCACATTTTCAAAAGAGCCGTATCTGCTCAGGGTGCAAATTCTCACCATTTGTTTCATCACTAAAGAAAAACAACTTCAGTGAGCACAACTGCTCCTACAGAAGAGAATCCTTCCTTCATTTATGTTTTTCCATACAGCTTCTAAAGGTATGTCCTCCCATGCTGTGAGGTCATGGAAACAAGCTATAGCTGCAGGAGCTCCGGTCCAGCCAAGGCCTTAACCTGAGGTAAAGCATGCTGCAGTGACTTCCAGCTGCCTTCAGCATCCATTAGATTGGTCCTTAAGGAGCAGCAAGGGCAGATTACAATTTGTCACCTAGCACATATAACTACTGCTAGGACCATTTCTAAATTGGAATAGTTATAAGGTTGACTTGAAACTCACCCGAGAGGTAGAGAGCAGTACAAGGTAGTAATTGGTACCCAGTGATGTTGTCCTACAGTTTTGGTACAGGAAATTAAGACAAATAGCTTTTGCAATTGACATTTCAGGAGGGTGTATGTGTAAAACTGGAATTACATCCAAAGACTTTTTGATAGGTCTTCATGTCTCTACACTAATGAAACAAGACTAGCTTGTAAAAATTAAACGGTTTGGCATCTCAGTTTAACGTCTCTTCTGAGAGGCATCACAAGTTAGGGCTAGGGAAAAATAAATGATTCACAAAACATATTGATCATATGGAAATTGATTTTATAATAGTAAGGAATGAAAAATCCCAAATCTATGCAATTCTCCAGAAAGGGAATGGAGTCCAGGACTGTCTGGTGGTGGATGCTGAATGCCCCAGCATGTCCAGCTCCTTCTCCTGAATGGCTCACAGCTGCACATCCCAGATGTGTAATGGAAGATCTGGCAGACTAAAAGAAAGTGGCCCCTGCTGGAGAACCAAGTCCTTGGATCTTTATCCCTAAATGTGCGCACACATATCACGTCAGAAACTGGGCAGACAGAAAGCAGGGTTGCAGTGAAATAGAGGATGTGCTGAATGCACAGTCTATGTTCATCCGTATCTACAAACAGGTTGTTTGAATCTGCATGTAGGTTTTGTTATAATGTATAAGAAATCCACCTTTTAAGCAGACAAGTATAATATAATTTGCCCATGTGTTTGTCACAGTCTACTTTGCAAAATTTTAATGCTCAATCCACCATCCCAAAAGTCTTTTTTTAGAGTCATGGGGAGGCAGGAGCCACAGTTTTCCCTCCAAACTGGACTGATTGGCACCATATTCCATCCTCCTTTACAACTATAGGAAAAAACAAGCATTTTGACTTGCAAAACTGCAAAGGGCTCTAAGGAGGACTGGACTTTATGGTTTGTCAGGCTGGTTCACTATGATAGTCTTTCTGCAACAAGCAACACACTATTCTTCATTCCCCTGTGCAAGTGGTGGGTGGATACTGAAACATTTCTGCTGTCACTTTTTGATTTTATGTTATGTGGCTTCATGTTGAGCCTTAATTTGCTGCTTTTTATAGCTCAAGTGTAAGGAATACAGTTGAACAAATTCATTGGGATTACACTCCTAGTTCATCTCCGACAAGTAATCCAGTGAATTCTCTAATGAGAAGCAACCACAGCTGTGAGCAGGGCTTGTGCTTCGAACTGTGCTTCGAGCGTGGGGCAGGCACAGGTCTACCGGGAAGAAATGAAGTGGCTTTGGCCAACCACCTTAATAGTGGTCACCCCTTCTCACATAACAGGATCTGGCTACTATAAGGACAATGACACCATCTGGCCTCCCCAGGGGCAGGTCAGGACAGTACTTGTCT
>NW_020799095.1:116623683-116638615 GCF_003259725.1 Athene cunicularia
CCCTTTTTTTTTTTTTTTTTTTTTCACATTCCCTTCATGGCTGGATCCACAGAGCTGACCTACAGATGTTTTGGGAATCACTCCTGAATTTCAGTAGCATGAGCAGGAGCAGAGTGCAGCCTGGTGTAACAGCAATACATAAAGCATAGCTATATGAGTGCTTTCCAGCACGGGGAGCCCCCTGGTTTTAAGGTTGTGCTGAAATATTTACAGTATCTTTGTCTTTGACCATACAGAATAAGCAGGAGAAAATTGACAGTACTACAGAAACACAGCAGCAAGTAAATAGAGTTAAATCCTGAGCCACTGAAGCCAACAGAACATTTCTGAGGGAGCTGGACTGGATTGTTGTCTCTTCACAGATATTTTAGACATATATACTGCTTTGATAGCACTGCTGTACCTGAAAGCTTACTGTTTCAAAGAGAACAAAGAACAGAAATCTTCACCTCTACTCTTTACTTCACAAGCAAAACTTGTATATTTAAATGTGATTTTCTGCCAGTCCATCCCCTGAGCTGACTCACTCTGAGGTCAGGTGAGTGCCAGTGGCACGTGGGAAACCTCAGGGTTCTACAGCCAGGGAGGCAGGGGCAGAAAATGACACCACCACCCTCTTTCAGCAGCACCCAACCCCTAAACCAGTTAACTGTATCATCACTGCACCCCAAATGTCCCAGTGCATGAGACTCCTGGCACTGGATGAAATCCATGAAGCTGCCATGAAAGGCTCCAGGTAGGAGAGAATATTGCTTGAAGTAGCCTCTGTGAACACGGGGTCCACTGGATAACACCAGTCTCACTGCTGTGCACGACACCTTCTCCAGATTACAGGTCAGATGACTGGCTGCATGAAAGTGGGTGAGACACAGGTGGGGGCAAGAAGGGAGCATTCAGCAAGGGCGGTCAAATGAGTCTGTCCAGTTGACTGGTCTGCTTTTCACCTTTAGTTCTCAAGAGATGAGTAAAGATTTTCAAGGAATTTCTTAAATAGTTTGATTGCCAAACCCATTTATACAGAATCATAATTTCAAAACTCCAAAGTGTGGAAGAAAAATAGATTATGAGTAAAAATGTAAGCAAGGGAAGAAACAGCAAAGGAGAGTGGAGGAGAAAAAATAGCTTCTTCAGGGGAGATAAAAATAAGCAAACAAGAAGAAAGACAGACTCTGGATAGGGAATATATACAGAGTATCTTGAATAGTCTCTGCCTCTCAAGGTCCCACACAAGAAAGACAGGATCATCTCACCTACCTGTGACACCTACATAATGAGGGCTATACCTGAGTTACTCAAATTGCCACTGAGGTTACTGAAAAGAAACAATCAACTTCTAAGGCAAGCTTTGTCTTGTCTCGATGAAGCTATCCAGAACATCACAGTATTTCTTGTTTCACTCCACTGGCTCTAAAAAGAGCCTAAACAACCTGCTCTGTGTGGATGCCTATAGTGCAAACACCTAAAGCTAATTGAGGTTAATACCACAGTAACATCCCCCACACTCCTGCGTGGCCTCTTCTGCTTCTTGATGTTCTCTGGAACTCTTGAGCTCCATGCTTCCCACTTGTCAGAGAGAGGTGCTCATGACAGACAGAAGCTGTCACACTGCCAAGCTTGAGATCAGCTGGGAAACCACGACCTGGCACACCACAACACACAAGACAAGTAGGCTTAGATGTCTGCACTACCAGTTTCTAACCATAAAGCCAATGCCTAGCCAAGCAGCAACCAGTGTATTCCTCCCACTGTGAAGACTGATAAATCATGTAGAAACAGCAACGACGTCCACTTCAAATTTGCCTGTGGTAATCTGTCCTTCACAGGCTGGGTACAGCTCTTGTGTAAGTCCACTGAAGTCAGGGAGAAGTCATAACAGGAACAGAGCACAAGTCCTAGTAGAATGACAATAGCAGGCATATTCAGTAGCATACTAATTCAGTTCACTAAATTGGGCATTTTCCCACTTTATTTCAATAATTATAGTGAAAGAGGCATTTATAGAATGAAAAGTTTGGAAAAAAAGTTCAATTTAAACAAAACTGAATGAAATAAAAAGGTACATTTTCAGTTGGCAGAAAGAAATAGACTATATTTGGATTTTGGTCAGCAATTCAAGGACTGTTTTTATTGCCTCTAAATATGGCAGCAGAATTCTGAGGTCGCTGGTACTGGAAGTGATTCTGGAGGCACATCTTCTTTGGAAGAAGATTAGGGTAATTTTCCACACATTAATGTTTATTAATAGAGGGGGGAAGAAAGACTTAACTATCTCAGAATTGATGGAACCTTGTAAAAGTCTCAGTGCCCGGAAAAGCTTCTGTCCAGAGCTTGTACTTGCCGCTCTAACAGGCATCTTGCACCAAAGCACTGCTGCTTCCAGTCATCTACCTCTTCATCCCAAGAGAAGTTGAAAAGTTACCAGGAATTCCTGATCTGTTTGAGAATGTACTTTTGAATCTGTTTTCAGGCAGGTATCCGAGTAAAATGACACTCAGTTCAATTCACATTGATGGACTAGGCCATGAACAGTGATGCTCCCAGTTAACTCCCATTGTGGCCTTCCAAAGGGTGCTAGGAGAATCTGGACACCCTTATTGAACAATGACATGGCTCAGCTATTTCATTTTTTTGGGGCTGCCGGCCTGACTAATTGCTGGCTTTCAGTATTAGTGGATGGATTTGGGCCAACATCCAGGTGACTTTGAGCTCATCATGTTCTGCCAGCTGCTCTGTGATGCTGTCTGCATACTTCTCACCTCCCTCCCCATTCTCACCTGCAGAGCGCAGGGGTGTCAGCTCATCCTGGCAGGACAATTCCCCTTGCCCCCTTCTACCCAGGAGAGAACGGTCTTCAGATAGACAAGGGCACATTTCTCAAACTTGTTGACTTGAAGTGGATTAACTTCAGGTTTTACCTGCAAAACAGACAGAGTGGGGATGTGCAGTAAGGACCACTGAGGTACTAGTGGGGAGCTTTGGGGTGATGTAGTTCTTTTAACACTTCTGTGCAATCTCGTGCCCTCCACAACAGCTCTGACCTGAAGTTTCAGCAGGAGACACTTGCCAGGGCCAAAGAAGCAGTGAAAATGGGAACATAGCCATGATCCAGAGGTGTGACTGCAGCTCTTCTAGACACACTTGAGTCACCTTCAGCTGCCAGCGCTGGTGCTGACAGCAAGCATTTCTGCACAGGCTGTGCAAATCTGTCCAGGACCCTTGTTATGCACCTGGCTGCAGATGTCCTCAACATTACAACTCTCTTGTTATCTGTACCCAAGCCAGAAAATTTTAGGTGAGCTCAAGATGGAAAGGCAAGCCACAGCCCAGCCCTTGAACTGCAAAATAGTGATGGTGTAAACTGAAATGCTGAGTACATGGGACTTCTTGGTACTTTGGAAATGTGAGTGCAGTTGTTGGCACACTGGATGGAATGGATGTAAACAGACTACACATCCCTCCTATAAACCTCTTGTATATCTACACATGCACCAATCTCCCAGTGAAGCAGCATCAGGTTAACTACGTGCATTTGTAGAATCATGGAATCATTCAGAGGCTTTTAAACCTTGCGATCTTGCTGGAAGAAGAAAGCTGAAAGCAAGGCACTTATTTATAATGAAGGCATTTACAGACGCATTTCATCTGTTTACCATGTAGTACCGAATAGAGGATTCTGTGAGCATGTGCATCAGATAATTGTGAAAAATGTATCTGCATTATCTTTGTTAAATATCTCACTAATGTGAAAGAAAGACTAAAGGTCATCTGTCAAATGTAGTTGTGAGGCAGGAAAAAAATCTCTCATGTTGGATATCTTGAAACCTTTATCCTCATGGTATTTCTGTTGAACAGAGAAAATGTGATCAATGAATCATTAGGAGTCTTGTGCCTGATAATGGAGGTCAAGAGTGACTTTTGATGATGAGTTTAAGATGCTTTTATTAACCTGTCTCAAGATGGTTGATTGCTTTCTAACGTGATGAGACCCTCTTCAGCACTTGAATTTTAAATATTTAGAGATCTTCATTGTCAAATGCTTCTCAATAATGTTTCACAATAAATGAATTATTGTGCAAATGAAACTCACGGTAGTTTTTAATAAAATCAGAGATTTCAGTATTCTGTAAAGACTAATCATGTTTTCCAAAGTAGTTGCTAAAATAAAGGTAACTAACAGGAAGATGCCTGGAAATTAATGAGTAATTAGGTGGATCTCATTTTCTTTTCACACTAAGTTTCTGAGTATGTAAATATACTAATTTCTAATTCTAACTGCCTCCAGTTAAATTCTGGCTCATTATAACAGTGCATATGTGAGAAGAAATTAATTCATCTATGCTCAGGTCCTAAGGAGCAAAGCCATTTTCAGCCTTGATGCTTTCTGATACAAAATCTATTTTGCATCTCATTGGCTATATAGATTACATTCACATTTGCTTCACAATTCTGTTACACAGTTAGAGAAGCGCAATGTGATGTATGACTAAATGAGAATCAGGCCATCGCACATAAATTTTCACTCCTGCTTCAGGATCCCAATTCCCATTTCACACCAAAGTGAATCACAAGTAAATCCATTTAAATCCACCTGTAAAACTTTACAAATGAGAAAATAGAGTAAGGAAGATCTTAATTAGAGAAGATAAGCAGCAGTGTTCCATATTGAAATGGTTGCATGATTTTAGAGTTAGAATATAAAGGATTTTTTTTATGCACGCTTTTTAAAACTCTGACAGCTTAGGCCTTCTTCTTGAAAGACAGTTCCACTATCAGTTCTGAATTTATAAAAAGGAGCAGAACACAGTTTTTCATTAGGTCCTGCCAGCCTTAACTATTAGTGATAGCTTAACGGTAGATGGTTTCCTTACCCTGTTTTCACCTGGTGATATGTTAGAGGACAAATTATTAAGTCACTAATTAGGCTGGCAGCTGTTCAAATTCATATGACTTCACTTTATTGTACAGCTACGTGACATAATGCTCAATTGTCTCATCTGCCATCTGCTTTGGTGTCAAGATGTGCTTTTTTCCAAGTGACATTCTGTTGTCAATTGCAGCATTCTTGACATTTGTAAATGTCTTTGTTGAGAAGTTTGTGGTCTACTTCATGTTTCCACAAGAAGGTGTTGTTGATCACCACCAGTACTATGGGACTTGCTGGCTGTGGCAGCCAGAGGGATCACTCACCCTGCCATTTCTAGGCAGCACCCTAGAAAATTCTGAAGCTTTGCAGTCATTTCTCCCAATTTTCTGCCAGTGTCACTTCTGAGTGAAGGATTCAGATGGCTTCACTTGCTCTGTTTGCTATTTTCCTCTTCACTTGCTCCACATGTTCAATATTCTTCTGAAATTACATGCAAGTATGACATCAGAAAAATTAATGTTGGTCATGAGGCCTTAGTCATCTAATACAGGTCAGGACTGCAAAGAGTTAATATGTTATTGAGATAGCTTACAGTTCTCAATTTAATTTAATATGGACTGGCTGTGTACTGTACTATATTATACTGGGTGCTGTATTGTATTCTATAAGGGGGAACATCTCATTAGGCAGCAGTTGTGCACAAAAAAATGTTATGCATAAGCTGAATATGAAACAACAGCATGTAATGCTTAAGAAAAAAAAGCTAGTCTTATTCTTTGGGGTACTAAAAGGAAGGCCATTTGCAAGACCTGGGAAGTATGTTACTGATTTTCATTTGGGTATCAAAGCCTAAGAAAGATATAGGCATATTTGAAAGCCTTCAGGGGACAGCAACAATAATAAAAAGTCCAGAGAACCAACAACAGACAAGGATAGGTTAGAGGCACAATTATCATCACCGCAATTTCTGGAGGTCCTTCCCATTTGCAGTGCTGCAAGTGTGTGATCTTTGAATCCTTGACTCAATCCTTACAGCCCACAATCACCAACGTGTTCTCCTGGGGAAACTTTTAAAGATCCCAGAGAACTGTAGGGAATAGGTGGGAAAAGCTGCCTTTGCTGTGGGCTCATACACTGACCGTGTGAGTATGTAACAAAGATGTTAGTAATTCTCTATCTGCTAGATTTTTTTTCCTCTTACACACCCTTTTCAACAACTTAGCCTAACTGAACCCTTTGAGGGTACCTAACTGTATCTTGCAGATACTGAGACAATTATTAACATCCTTGTACCTAACCAAATGTGCCCTAACTGTACCCTCAGAAACAAACAACACAGAGCAACTCCTTGGCCTGATGCTGTAAAGCTGTGGCTCTCTAATTAGTCCCACTGGCAGTCTGTGCACAAAAGCAGCCTCAGATAGCTGGCAGAGCTGATGTAACCCAAGGCAATGCCAAATCACACCTGTCAAGGATCAGGCTGTAGACCTGTACTGTAGCAATGAAAGAATTTGGTTCATAAAAGCTTTCAGGATCAGGCCCTGCATAGCTTTCATTATGCGTTTAAATAACTTCACTTACACGCTGCAAAAAAGTAGTTTGTACTATACTGAAAAAGGTCACAACAGCACTTACATTTCAACAAGAGGTAATTAACATATTATTTGGCCTTTCATTTGTCAGTTCTTATAAAGTGATGTACACGTCCAGCAGTTACACAAGGACTCAGTTGTACTAATATTAGAAGAACAAGATTTCATTAAGAAACACTAAAATTTGCATGGAGGTGTTATTGAGTAACATAGAAGGTATTTACACATTCTCATTTTTTTGCTTTAAGATTCATGCTGAGAATGAATACACAATGTTTCTTGCCATAAGACATATACATTTAAACAAAATATACATCCAATAATTCATGTTCTGATGGCTCCTTCATTTTGATACCATGGTGAGAATGCAGGGCTTTCTGATTTTTAGCTCAGTGTGATGAGTATTGGAGGATCTTGCATTCATAACCTGCAGTTAAATACACACCTCGCTTCAAACCCTGAAAACATAGGACTCTTCATGTGCCTGAATACCTTTCTGAATCAGGCTGCAAACAAGTTTTCCCACCTAGTTTAGCTGAAGATGAGGCTGAGAGATTCAGCCAACATATTTTGGTTTGTCTGAACAGCTCTCATCTAGCATTAGCTCTCATTATCTTGGCAAAGCCCCACTCACTGCCCACAACACATGGAAAACCTGGCTAAATTTTGCTCTTCTCTATCCTAACACAAACAGTAATGTAATGGCATGATTTTAGTGCTCCTACAGCAAAAGTCTGCTAAGGATTTAAGGTTAAAATGTGTCTTCTGGACTCTGAAATCTCAATCACCCCATTCAGAAGCATAATCAGAAAGCAAATTTTCCTTTGAAATTGTCATGTTACCACCCTGAAAGACAGCAGAACAAAGAAGTATTTAAAATTATTTCAGGGACTTGTACATCTGGGAATTTTGCAAAGAGTGAGTATGCAACAATCTGCTGAATTTTCCAAAACTGTAATGAAACCACCTCAGAATCATAGCCTGTGTCCTGTTTGATCACATCTCAGCAAAGCTGTATACAAAAAAAAAGTGTGGATTTCTAAATGGAGGAGATCAAATTCCTAGTCCATGAGGTTCTTAAATTCATTCTTAATTTTATCTGTCTGGGTTTAAACTTCAAAACCCAAAGGAAAATGCAGACAAATAGCCTGCAAAACAAACATACCTAGCTGAAGGTAGGTAGGAAGGCAGGTTTATAAGCATATCGTATTTATATATGTATAATAATGTTAAAATAGTGTAATTTACATGGAAAATGCAAAGTCAAATGTGAAGGTATAAAAGCAAGATTAATTTTCTTTTTAAAGGACAGCAATCAATATTGCAGTCAAAGTTCATTTTCCCTATATGTAAAACAAAGATCTTACACAACCTTGAAGACTACTGCTGAATCCATCGAGATGATGAACACAAATCTTTGAATTTCTGATTCAAAACCAGTCTTTTTAGCAACTATTTGACAGAATCCATCTACTTGTTGTTCACATTGTTTGAGTTTAGAGGGTTTCTTTATTTATTTAGTGTCAGATGTTTCAATCATAACTCATAGCCTGAACAAGAGCATCTCTCAAGATGTCTGAATATCCTCAGTCCAGTTCTAAACCATTTACGTGTGGTTTTTTTCTTTCTCTAATCAGCAAAACCATAATGGGAATATGCTTTATCTAGAGCTGTTTTGCACAGCTTGAGTAAATTGGAGGGAAGGAAAAGCTGCAATCATTCAAACGATTCATTTAAAGAGATGTTGCTCTCCTCCTTCCTCCCTACTGATCCTCTAAAACTCATTTATGAAGTATTTTTCCACTTAGCTTTCCTCTTAGTTCCTCTACTCTCTCCAGTTGCAGACGTCTGTAGGACACAAAGCCCAGGAAAGGCCTTACCAAGTGAGTGAAAAGCAATTGCTTTCCAATACGTAAGACTGCCCACACCAAATATACAGCTGGGATTTTCCATGATCCTTTAATTGACTGGTAACATCAATAAGGGTTGAGTCATAAGCTTAATTCACAACTCAACTATTTCTCAAACTTACCATCAACTCTTTCTCAAACTTGCCACCACCTGTTTCTCCCACTTACCACACCATTCAAACTTAATCACACCATTTTCTCTCAGTGCATTATAGGAAGGTTAAGCCTGGCTTACTCACACAATTTAGTATGCACTTTTTTCCAGGCCCCCAGGAGTGCTCTGTAGACCTGTGCAAGAAACACACGCTCTGACACCCCTCAGCACAGCACATAGCTGTTCTGTCCACCAACAAACTAGCCCAGAGACAGGCTGTGGACTGGACCATGGTTGCCCCACAAATCAGGGAAATTCAACCTCTGTGCATGACAGAGATAATCTGAAATACTAACAGACACAATCAGGGTAGAGCCAAGACTATGAAGAAAAGCTTCAAATACAGGAGCAAATAAGTAAATATGGTAAAAATAATAGGCCTTGGAGATGTAGCTGAGATGCCTGCATTAATGCAGTGAAGAAGGAGGAATGACAGAGGGGAATGAAAGGGATGAAAGGGAAACAAGGCTTCAGGTGACAGGTTACATGGAGCACCTCTGAGGCACCCCAGATGGGTCTCTAGAGGGCAAAGCAATGTTGGGAAGCCCAGAGGGGAGGCTGGCATAGGATCATCCTCAAAAGAAAAGGAAGGTGTCCTTTCTCAGAATTTAGGATTTTTGGACAGCAAAAGAATGTGAATGCCTGGCCTTGTAAATACTACGGAGAAAGGAGCAACAACACAGCCCAGCAAACTCTCATATTTCCATACAGCACCTCACACTAACAGGTAGTCCCAGTAGCAAAGTGTGAATATGAGTTGTATGAGACAACTGTAGGTTTTAAACCAAGAGTTAACAGTACTGTAGATTAAGCCATTCATGCACCCTTGGCTAAAGAAGCAAATCTTTTCTTTTGTCCCTTTCATTTATGTGAAAATATTTATTTAGTTTCATTTTCTTGCTCCTAACTACTGCTACACACAGAATTGCCCTGCCCTTGCCTTAAAATTTCCTGAGAGGAAAATTGCAGACTGAACAGTTCCCACAGTGCCTGTAGAAGGATTCTAGAAACTGAGATTCTATCCCATTTTACAGGTTTGCCCATTTTCCTGTAGTGCAGCATCTGATGAACAGAGGCACGCTGCAGAAAAAATAAGGATGCACTGTTCAGAATAGCTGACTTGGTTTTGTGGCAGCACGAGGGAGATTCTGAACAGCTTGCAGAAGTTTTAGAGATCAGTAGGGAGGAAGGAGGAGAGCAACATGTCTCCAAGGACCCCCAAGGTCCCCTCCAAGGACCCAAGAACTACAGATTAGGACAGGTAATTTCCTAAGGGCTCTGATTCAGCAGCAGTGGGGAGGTTACCTTGTGACAGTCAACATTGTTCCTGCTCCCAGTTATCCCCAGCAACACCCCTCTAAGATGCTCCCAAGACCTTTGCAGGAATGACTGAGCAACCTATGTACCAAGTGGTTTAATTTATAGTATATTATAACAAGGTCACACCAAATTGCTGCCAGTTTCCTTTAATGCACCAGGCTGTGAGCTCTGGTTCCTACAGGAGCAGTTACGGGAGATGTCTGCTGCTACATGAGCAGTTATGCCACCTCTACAAGACAGACTTCTTCAAGAAGAAGTTTGGTAGGCTGCTCTAGGCATGAACCATGATTGCTCCTCCAAGGGAAGCCAGCCCTGCTTATAAATCAAGCTGTGGCTAATTCCCTCAGGGACCAAGCCAGTTTGAGAGATTGCTGTTCCCCTCAAACTCCCAGCCATGCATTCACACTCCCACGCCACCCCAGAAGCTGCCTCCCCCAGCTATGCTGATTCAGCTACCTTGTGAGCATGGTTTAAAACCTGTGAACTGACTCTGTTAATCTCTAGGACTTCTTTTTCAGTGCAAGAACTATTTTAACCAAATCTGTTGTCACTGAGTAATGACGTAGAGTCACAGCCTTAGGCTGTATGACACTCAAAATGAAAAATATTTGTTTAACAGAAATTCCCCTAATTTACTCTGAACCACAACACACATCCTAGGTACAAGCTCATACAAGTTTACAGATGGTTCTTGTCTTAGATGAGTCACCTGTGGTAACATGTGGTTGAAAACCTCCCTTATATCTTGGTTTGAACCTATCAAGTGCCATATTCCTGTGTACAAAAAGATCTAAAGCAAGAGTTTATTCCCCTTTCATTGATAACTGTCAACTGAAAACGTATTAGCACAACCTTGAAATGAATGCAACCGATGTAACTGAAACATCAAATTTGAAGCACAGCACTTAGTTTCTTTTACTTGGACACCTACAGCATACATTATCAAAATAGCTTGTGGGAGTAATAGTCGCATGCACAAACGGTTTTGCTGCTTCATGGCAGGACCTGCATGTACATTCCCCACTCCTCATCACACCACCTTCAGTGTGTATTTCATCACACTGGTGTCAGAGGTAGCTTTAAGAACAAAATAGTCTGAAAACACACTGAGGATAAAATTCCATCCTGACTGATCAGACTTGCTGATAAATGGAAATGTAGAGGATAAAAGGTTACAAACCAGGCTTGGTGACCCTCTTCCTTGCTGACTGACAAGTAGTGCCAAGGCTTTGAAGATACTTTAGGCAAGCAGCACTTCAGCATACACCTCCATGTCACCCAGCAAGGGCTGGGAGAAGATTCAGGCAGTTGTGGTGCATGAAATGGTTGTGGTGTGTGTATGGAATGACGCTTGGATCTATGCCTAGCCTCAGGGTGAGTTCCCCAATAAGTCCCTGAAGAATCGTGGTCCTAAATGCATTGCATTGCTTTGCTTTGAGATCAGGTCTCAACCTTTTTGCTTTAGAAAAATCAACATCCAGATCTCTGTTGCACACGCAAATGCTGTTATCTGCATAAACTTATATGCATAACATGCATGCAGTATTTATACATGCACATAAAAGGCTGAGATTTTCTACTGAAAACATATCCCAAGAAGCCGCTTGTAAGGCCACTGCTGGAAAATTGATTGTTTCAAATTCACAAAAGCATCAGAATATAAGAGCTAGTATGGTCATTGTCAGCAGATGTACAGATTTTTACCCTACTCTCAGATTCACAGCATTGAAACTTTTGCTCCTTTAGATTTGCTTTGTGTCCTTCTGTTAACAAAAGTCAGTAGCAACTATGGCACATCCTTTGTGCCAAGAATTAAGACCAACCCATTCCATCTCACTCCCAATGTTGGAGACATTTCCAACCATGAACCCAACCCAAGAACAGAGGAACTATTTTTGTTCTTCTGGTTGCAAGCATAGACTTAATCAAGGGCTAATCTCTGTGCATGACAGATTTCTTTTAAAAGAAGGAAATGTGTTCGCTGGCTTTCTTTTAAACTTGTAGAAGTAATCTTATGCCAAAAAGTAGGTCTACTCTAGACAGGTGATAAGAAGGACTGACCCTGGAAAAAGAACACGTTACTACGTTACCATTCTTTCCATCACTGTCTGATAAAGTTCTCACTCTGTTCTTTAAATTCTCCTAAAAAAAAAAAACCTAACAAAACCAAGGCACGCCACTACTGGTATTTCTAATATTAAGATCACACTACAACAAAACTTTCTCAAGAAACCAGGTCACTGTAAAGCTCATAAAAAAGTAAACCACACCACAATCTCTTTTCAGCCTGATTCCCTGATGCATAGCAAGATAGGCATCAAGCACTTGGGAAGGCCTCAAATTAGCTTAGCTTTGTTTTGTTTACCCAAAACCAGTTCAGTGAAACCACAGAGCCACAGCCAGTCAACTGATCAAAATAGATTATGTATGGTCTACCAATCACTTTCCGCAATGCCTCCAGTCATCCAAATCTCTCTGCTATCTCACCAGCTATCTATGTTCTGGCTTCTGAAACAAAAATCAGGGTCTACTTAGTATCCACTTGTAACTGCATTCCCGACTACCCAGTCTTAGGTTTTGAAACTAGATCCACAGCCTCCTGAGTTTCACCTTCATGATTTTTCACAAATACAGCATTCTGCTAAAATCGCATTCAATCTTCGGGCAGGAAATCTAATCCTGCTCATTTACAAACCAACCAGAAACGTTTTCAAGTTGGTTAGCACAGATAATATAATCAACAGAACTTGCTTAGAATTAAGCATGTCCCTTAGCGTATTTCTAGGAAGGCTTTACATTGGTGAAACGACCAGAAGGAACTACCCATTACCTGCAATCAGTAAATCCGTAATTTAACTCTTTCCTGAATAGTAAAAACTGTGACTACCAGGCAAATTTTTGTTATATTGCTGAAGTCAATAGTGATTATTAGATAAGATGGTGGCTCAGGTCTTTGCAATTTTATTTTTTTCTTACAGGCAATTTTTTCACATTATATGGACTACTGAATAGGAAAGAGTCTTTGTTTAGCCAAATTTTCATGCCTATGCCTCATTATTTGGACTGCAGAACCACTTATATGGCCCAGGAAAGAAGATACATGCTGAAAAACATGAAATACATTTTACAGGGGTAAAAAATGTACTGGGAAACAGAATTTGGTCTGCAAACTGTTATACTTCATATAGTTCCAGTGAGCAAACAACTTATTTCTTACAGGAAGAAATCCTACAACACAGACTTTTACTTCAAGGTACACTGAACAAAGTCGGTGGCAAGGAATGATTTGGAGACAATCTGGGTATTTTAAGGGTACTTTCTACTATTTGCCAAAATTACCAGCACTTTGGGTTTTCCTGATAAAAGTGTTCTTCATAATGATCTTCACAGCAGGCTTATGAATTGGTTGAATCATCTTGTAACTACATCTACTGCCATCCAGAGGTAATTGGCAAAAGTTTGAAGAATAAATCTAAGTTAATGGTATCACTAACAGTGAAATATAAATGCTATACATTAGAGCAGCTCCTACCAAACACAAAGTTGTAGTTCCACTGAACAGAAGCTACAAAAAAAAAGTTAAGTAGGATAATTCTTTATTCTTTTCCAACAGAAAAACAAAACCAAAAGCATATCACATTGATGTTGTAGCTCTTTTGGTGCATCACATATATCCTGCATTATGCTTTTTATTAATCTTTTGGACAAGTGTTTCTGCAAATTACACTCTGCCATCTTACATTTTTCATGCAGAACTCAATTGTGGTTAACAAAAACCAACCCAAAACCTACAGCCTTCTTCACCCCAAAGAAAGCCTACACTTTGCAACAGCATCCGACTTCTGTCTGATCATCTCACAGTAAAGAAAGAAAGCAAACACTAAGGAATTAAACACATACCCACACGCCATGACACGCATTACTATCGTTCACACCGAAGAGATAGAGAATCTCATGGAAAAGGAGAGTAATGATGGAATTGTTTAAATATCTATGGATTGTGAGTGCCCACAGATTGGGATAACTGCTTCGAAGTTCTCTGGCTGAGCACTCGCAAATTCAGCCACAGACAGTTCAAGAAATGTGGTATTTTGGATTCTGAAACCAGGAATGTAAAACAAGAGATGATAAAAATGAACAAACATTTCTAAAAATTCATCCTTTAAAATATTGCTGAAAAAATATATTAAGAAAGCTGGAGTAAACATGAGATAATAAACCCATTAATTTCCTAACAGCTGTTTCTATAATTCAACACTGATATCACCCTTTCAACTTTTTAAAAGCCCAAACTTTCAGCAGTACACACACACCTATTCACTTACCAGAAGCTGTGTGCCTGCTTGTAATTCTCAGCTCTAAACTGGGAGTTACAAGCTCGAAGCATGGCTATGATTACTACAGTGAGCATCTCAGACACCACTTGTCACAATGGGATAGTTTCCCAAAATACCCATGACTCTATTTACAAATCTTGTTTGGTTTACAAATCCATTGAAATATTCTTCCAACTACCACCTTCCCAACAACACCATGAAATCACAAACTCAGAAATGCCCTGTCTGATTAATACATCATTACTATGTATAGCACTAATTTAGATTTTGGAGTCAGATTTCCCTAACAGACAGCATTGTACTGAAGACACCTGAAGCACAATCAAACGAGGCTCCTTCTTCAGTTATGTCCTGTGCTTACAGGACAAAAAAGTTTGGCATTGCCAGTAAACTAAGCAGGTATTTCTTTCTTCTACACAACAGGAGGAGGTCCAAACAAAGACTACAAAACTTCTGCTTGTAGTAAGTACAGCCTGACTGCCAAGGACTACAGCAAAACCATCCAAGAACTCAGCTTGGTCAGGGTTTCTCCCACGTTCTTTAGAAGCCTGAATCCTTGAAAAGATCCAAGAAGCTTTCTCAGAACTATTCTATAAACAGGTATTTAGATTATTTCTTTGTGTTTCTTGCAATAGCTTTAAGAATGTGTTGCAGCATTGACTTGTGACAAGTTTCTAAGACTTGGCTAATTTGCTGAAAGCAGGATTTTCATAAACAGGAGAAAGAAAAAAAAAAAAAAAAAAAAAACACCCAAC
>NW_020799095.1:116638665-116640790 GCF_003259725.1 Athene cunicularia
AAAAAAAAAAAAAAAAAAAAACAAACACCCAACCAAACACCAATGCGAAAGCATTTACAGATTTTCTCCATTGGTTATAATTGTTACTGTTAAATCATATTTGTAGAGACTAAATACACAGGATTAGTTCATTCCCTCCAGCAATGAAACACACAACAAAGAACAGTAAAAGGAAAAAAAAAAAAAGAAAGGCCATTAAAGAAATTCACCTTTGAACTCCAGCTGAGACCAAGTACAGAATTTCCTGTCACTAATTTATAATCATAAAGGTGCCCCTATTAGACTATTATTGCAAAGTAACACTGAGGCCATTGAGTAAAAGAACCATCCAGTTTACTGCACTGGGACCACTCATAGAGTAAACGACAATTTTTGGAATACATAAAAAGTTTGGAATTGAGTTCTACACAGTAGTTGCCAGAAAGTAATTTTTACCTTCTGAGATTCTTCTTTCCCTTCCTCAGCAGGTTCATGCTATCAAGTAAAACAAGAAGAACAATTCCTGGCATGCACTCCTGCTATTCCAGTGATACACAGTAATCACTAATGCTTAAAGCAACTTTGGAAGTGCAATAGGTATTACCACTTAAGTCCTCTCAGTCCCAGAAATTTACCTGGAGGCTTCTGGGCTTTATAGAGATACAGTCCAAAAGAACTCCAAAAGTTAGCTGCATAAGGATAAAACAGAGGGTACAGGCATCAGTGTAAATGTATTGACCAGACTGGCAAAACAGTGGACCTCGCAGCTCAAAAGCACACATTTATGCCTAAATCTGAACCTAAATAATGGATGTGAATGTCTTCAAAGAACTGATTGTAAAGTTAATTTTATCTGTAATTCCAGGTGAAAGTATGAGCTGTCCAAGACAGTGAACAAAATTTTATCCGATGCAATGCCATCTTGTGGTAAACGGGAAAACCGTCTGTGCCATGTGGTCTGGGTTTAAATACTGGGGGACTCTGCGGCTGCATAGTGTACAAATCATGCTCAGAACTCTGACTTTAAAAAAAAAAAATTATCATAGGTAAACTTGCTAAGTATAAATCGTGATATGCTAGGCATTAGAATTTGAGAATCAGGTATTTGTCTTCACTTTACAAGGGTGATATTTTACTTTCATTCCAAAAATACTGCTGTGGTATTATATTCAGAACCATTTCCATCACTCAAAACATCATGTAAAGGCACAGATGTGATATAATTTAGAAGAGACTCTTATCTCGTGTAAAAACTGCTATCACTTTCCTTGGCTACAGTTAAGTAGCTATCATGAGCTTGTTTTTAGGGCACTAGGGATCAGCTCAAAATATCATGGCCATAGAAGCCAAATCACTGTAAAAGGATTCTTCCATAGACCATTTGCTTAAAAATAGCCCGGAGGTATCTTTGACCCAGCTGACCTTTGGGTGCGAACAGGAACACCCGATCACCTCACTTAGCATTATGCCTGATGAGATGTCTGCCAGGTGATACTGCTTTCCAAAGGCTGTTCCTCCCCTCCCTTCTCTGCCGGGAGACTTGCCCACAAGACTTCTGTCACTCTCTGAGGAGCTGCAACACAGTACCTGAATTTCGTTCTTGTGACGAGCACTCAGAGGCATTGCTCTACAGCAATAACTATCAGACGTAATGATATGCTACCAAAAAACAACCCCAAAGCCCATGGAAAAAGTATTTTCCCGTTCCTCAGTCTCCGACGTGCCCAGTGTTTGAAGGCCTCTAACGCAGGCAGCAGTAGGGGAAGCTGCACCGGCCCCCTTGGCTCCGCGGTAGCCACGTCTCCCCGCACCACAGAGTCGGAATGTACTTTCGGCGCCTGCCTCCCCTCACGCCGCACATTTTCCGCCTCAGCACCACTCGTGCTGGCGGTGGGAGATGGGTTTGGAGCCGCCTCGGCTCCCACGCAGCCCCAGCCTGGGGGTCACTGGGGATTTCACCGGTATCACTGGAAGCGCCTGCCCGTAAGTCACGGCCGCTGGCGTCCCCTGACAGGGACCGAGAGCAATTAAGGCGCGCTGAGGCTCCAACAGCCGTGAGAATGCCCAGGGAGGGCCCGTGGGCCCCACCTCCTCCGTCGCCCCTAGCCCGCCGGCGCGGACGGGACTACAGCTCCCGGCAGGCAGC
>NW_020799095.1:116642003-116644603 GCF_003259725.1 Athene cunicularia
CCCCGCTGCGCCCCTCCACCCCACCGGCCACCAGAGCCGGGAGGAGCTGGGCCACGTCGCCCGCGTTGCCCGCGTCTCCACCGCCTCGCTCGGCCGCTTCCAGCCCCGGCTGCCCAAGGAGCCGGCGGAGCCGCCGTCCCGCAGCGGCGGCAAGAAGCGCCGCTTCGAGCCGCTGCTGGGCAACCTGGCGGCAGAGCGCAGCCGGCAGCTGGAGCTGCTGAGGGACATGAGCAGCAAGAAGCCGGTCCTCGACATCACCCGCGCCGTCAACAAGCAGCTGCGCCAGGAGGAAGCTGAGGCGGCTGCTGCCAAGGGCAAGAAGCAGTCGCAGCGGGGGAAGCGTGGCCGCCGGCAGCAGCGGGTTGGCCGCAGCGGCAAGAAGAGTGGAGCCCGGCGGCAACAGCAGCAGCGGCCTGCGAGCAGCAGCGCTGGCGGTGGCAGGAGAAAGAAGGCATGAGGGACGGGGACTCTGTGCAGCACGGGCCTGGGGATACCTGCCGAGGTGCGGGAAGGGACTGTCAGTGCCAGCCTCCCGCCCAGCACTCTATTCCCACACATTGTCAATAAATATGCTCCAGCCTAAAATGTCCTGCGTTTGGCTCTTAGCTGGCATTCAAGGAGGGTTGTGTTCTCCATCCAAGGGGAGCTGGTGGTGTGTCAGGGGGGTTGGGAGCCCCATTTTGCAGGGACAGGCAGGTAACGTTGCTTCATGCCTGCAGCGTTTCCAGGCAAGACTGAAGCTGAGCAAAGCTGTCTCTTGCTCAGGTAGCTGGGGCTGGGGATCGACCGCAGCTATGAGCTGTGATTTGATCGAGTAACAGCCTGCTCAGACATGAAACAGTCAAAAGGACAGGACGTGGCTGCTGCTGTGTGCTCTGGCCAGGTGGCCTGACGGTGGAGCTCTTGCTCTGTAAGTCAACTGCTGCTGCTCAGCTCTGTGGTATTCGGGTTCAGTTACAAAACGAACGTGAAAACTCACTGTAAGATTTATTGTAGGGCCTAATAAATTGTACAGATTTCCTAGAGAGTTCTGTTGATTAAAATAAAAGTCAGAGCTGGTGACCAGCCGCTGAATTCAACAGAACAATGTATTGAACAGGTTAAAACCTAAATTTCTCCCAGTATTAACAGTAATCCATCATGTCATAGAAATAGTTTCACAGTGTTTTTCTTTACCAAGCAGTTTGAGAGCAGATATTTGGAATTATCTTTGACTTCTGCTTTTTACTCTTTTGAACTCTAGTGCCTCCTGTACGCATGAAATAAAAAATACTATTTGCTGTCCCAATGTGTGGCTTAGCTACAGGAAGGATGTGGTTTGCCGGGGCTGTTCCTAGTAAGAGGGGTAGTAAAACAAATTCCAGCAATCTCGAGTAAATAAAGTTCTCCAACTTTCAGTTGGTAAGCTTGTGAGTGTTTAATGATAACATAGTATTTAGCTGCAAATGAGTTTTTGAAAAAGCTAGGTGATAGCAGTTCTGTAGTCGTTCAGTAGAATGGTAGCTTGATCACAAAAAGCAAAACCTCTGTAAGGCAGCTGCTGAGGTTAGAAGGGATGCATATGACTTGGAGGGGAGGGGATTTGGGTGGCGTTGGCAGGCTGGCTATAGTGCTCAACCTGTGGGCTTTGCAGAGGAGGATGTGCTCTTTGTCTCTTAAAATTTGTTTCTTGCCACTGTGCTCAGCAGCCTGTACCACCGTGGGCTGCTTTGAACTTGCCGGTGGCAGGAATGGTCTTGTGGGCACAACCCACTGATACTAAGCTTTCAAATAAGTAGCTTGGCAAAGTAGGGGCAAAAACCACTTGGACAAGTGGAAAAAGTTCCTTTGTGATACATTCCAGGACTCTTCCTGGCTTTTTCTGCAGGACATGTCTTGTAGCTGCTCAACCAGAGAGTGTGGCTTTTTTTCCACATGCGTACACACCCACAATAAGTATTTTATGCTGATTATGACATTGGAGAACTTTCTGCATTAAAATGCTGGGCAGTTTGTGCATTTCCAGCAGTGATGCGGAACCCAGGCTGGGCTGGGGGTGCGCTGGGGGTGCTGCCGCTTTCTGGCTCTTCCAAGCGGATAAGGGTTTCAGGCCTTCAGGCAGGGGCCCTGGCAGGCCATTAACCTGCTTTTACTGACTCAGTACCTCGCAAAATGTCATTCTTCAGTTTGTCAGATGTGTTGTTGCTTTCCTTAAAACAGGTATGGGTTGATTTGCAGCCAGGTACCACCCATTTACCGTAGGAGTGTTGCTGGAGGGAGCTGAGCGAGGACACCTCTTCCACCCTGCGAAGTCCTCGCGTTTGGTCAACTACGTGACTGGAACCGGGACGCGGGTGGGAGCCGGCGCAGGCCCCGGACCATGAAGGGAATGTCGGGGGTTGCGCTGAGGATGAGTTATGTGACAACTTGGCAAAGGGACCGTCCGATTAATTAACTTGGCAACGAAACTAATTTTTGAGCGGCCTGCGAGTGAGCGACCTGCATTATAATACTCAAAACCACCCCCCCAGGGCAAAAAGCCCCTTGCTCAGGGTAAAACCCTTCCCCTGGGCACGGGGAGCAGCTCAAGGATTAGGTAAGCCGGGCTCTAACTGTGTGTT
>NW_020799095.1:116644653-116691698 GCF_003259725.1 Athene cunicularia
GGGCCGGCTACCGGGGCCCACGCGTGCCCCTCCGTCGGTGGGACCCCCGCTGCCGGCCAGGCCGGCCCCGCCGGCAGGCCTCTCCGGGGGAGGCCGCGGGACGCGGGTACATACAGGAGTCTCGTAGGCAAGGGCAGATTCGGTTTTCGGCTTTAGTTTTTCCTTTTAACCATGCCTTTTTCTGTTTGGTTTTGTTTTTTAACCTTTAACTAGATGTCGGTGCCCGAGCCACTGCCACACTTATTCCCAAGGTAAGACTTAATTTGTGCCTCCAAAATAACTCTGTAGGAGACTATGGATGGCCCTGTAGAGCTGTACGTAATCCATGTAACCTGGGCAGAGGGTGCAGGTAACAGGTAGGAAAGAGAACAGTTTCAAGGCTGAGGTAAGCGGTCTGTTATTTTGCAGCCGTACCATGATAGTGGTTATTGTTGGAGAGATTCACTGTTTCCACGTAAGTCACAACTAATACAACCTGTCCCTCCCTCCCCTAGTTGTGTGGCAAGTTGAGGAGAAATTTGCGGTGGCTGCTACTACTGCTTGTCATCACCTGAGCCATCTCAGCTAAAGTTTTGAGGGGAAAAATACGCATCTATTGCATTAGAAAAGAAACAGGAAGCAATATGAATAAAAAATGAGCTATTCACAAACATCTGCTTTGGCTTGGGGAATGTAATCTCCACAGGCTTTTTTATAGTCAGTCCTGAGAATGCGGCTCACTTAGGCCACGGTTGTGGGGTAAGAGCAGGTGAGCTGCACTGAGTGACCGAGTCACCCTGGGAGGAATTTTTGTTTGCAGTAACTGTAGGGAGTCTATACAAACAGCTAACTGTGAGATGGTCAGTCTCCAGATGTTCTTAATCTTTTGATGCATCCCTTGTGTACCATGTTTAATACTCTAAAGCTACCTAGAAGATAAAATAGATATATTTTCTATAAAAAGCAATATTTTTGGCCATAATTTCAGCAATGTGTAGTTCTGAGTAGCTTGGTTTCGCATGATTTACTTAAGATACTTTTTAAAGGATTACCATTATCATTTCATGTATGGAAAAGCTAATATATGTTCTGATATTTGTTTTGCCCAAGACCATCATACAGCAAGACAATAGCGCAGCTGAGAAATAGAATCTCATTCTTCTGCTTGTCTGCTTGATGACCTACTCAGTCAATTCAAACTAAGCCCTTGTTAAATAGAAGTATTAGTTAAGAACCCTCTCTGTAAGTTGTAGTCAGCAATTGAGTCTATAAAATAGTGAGGTGGTATCAGTTCAGTAAGCCTTTAAATAGTGGGAATTGATTTAACTGACTGTAGCAGAAAAAAAATGTTCATTGTATTTCTTGACATTGTTTGAGGAAACAGTGCAATTTTTGAACTCAGTAAAATTCTTCCTGCAAGTTAAGTTTGGCCCAAGAATATAACAGCAGGACACCTATTATATTATCAGAAAGCAAGAGAGTAAATGGCTTGGACATGTTCTTAGCCTGTCAAATTAATGACTGAGAGTACAGCAGACAAACTCCAGGAGAGGTCAAACATGTACAGCCTGGCAAGAGATGGCAATGAAAGAGCTGATAGCAGCTGGCCTGGACTTGAATAGAAAGTGCATAAAGGGTTTTAATACATCTATCTGTTACTGTTGTGGGTCAGTGCTTCAGTGCACCCCAGAGTGTCTGTAAGACTCATTATCATGGCTTCACTCATTGGATCTGAATCCAAACCACATATTTTCAATTAATATAGCAGACAGAAGGCATGACTTCAGCAGGAAGAACAGAATGCCTCATCTGATCTTTTCTTGGAGAAGAATGGGCTGTTTCAGTTGTTGCAGTTTGTTTCACTTTGTGGAAAAATCAGGATACGCAAGAAATGGAGGGATTTGTAGAAATTCATGCAAGAGTGATGTGGCAGAGAGGATGTGACTGAAATACTAGCTTAATAAATTTATTCTTTCTTCTATTGGATAAAGTTGATAGTGACACACCAGTTCTTATTAAAACTCTGTTTATTATTATCAGTGCACACAGTTTCTTAATTTCAAGCAAGCAATTCAGTTTCACCAGCAAGTTCAGGACTAGGCAGAAGTAAAGAGGATTATAAACACCTATCAGTATTACTCTCACACATGCAAAAGATGTTCTCTGGGTGCATATGGAGGATGTCTCATAGGTTTGTTTTAAAAGTTGTTCTGAAGATTTTCTTGTAGCCCCTATAGGTTCCTAACACCTCTCAACCTGTATGTAGCAGCCTGTATGCTCTTCAGATACTGGCTTCTGCATAGTTACTATGTACAGTTCTGGTCTTTGCATACTGCCAAAAAATTCTCATGCAGACTTCTGGCTAAGTTAGTCAGTTTTTATAGGAAATAATTCATTCTCGAAAGGAGGAAAACACCCTTGCATTGCTGAATTGTATGAATCAAATTAAGTAATTATATCGTTTAATATCTCAAACAACAAGGGACGAAATAGGTAACTGTTATGCAGACAAGCCAAGATGACCTGGGCAAATGGATTAGTGATTTTAAAAGCAAAGGAATATGTCCACTTTAAGACTGAGATACAGATTGAAGTCACATTTTGTTCCCTAATTCTACTGTTTCATTTCTATTACAGTTCCTGAACAGCATGCCCTGGGAAGTACAGACTATGCGTTTGAGGTAGATTAAACATAGAAGAATAAAATACATTTTATTTCAAAGTAGTATTTTGTATACTTTCAAATATGGCATTTAACAAGTATTTACATTAGTAAATATTTATATTTTGCTTTGCTTGGGAGTAGATGCCATTTCTTCAGTTTTCCAGAAAAAATATGTTGTTCTTTTTTTGGTAGATGGCCATTTCAAACATCCGATATGGAGAAGGAGTTACCAAAGAGATTGGCATGGTAAGCTTCTGTAGTGGCAGTCCATCACTGGTGAACAGTTATTTTCTAAAGGACTGCTGGTGCTATCAATCCATTTTATAAGGGAAAGCTTATGTGTGGTGTGTCTAAATCTCAGCTGCTTTGCAGTATGTGCAGTCATACATACCTTTGTAGAAAGGTCGGAAAATACTTTTGGGTAAAGAAGAGAAGCATGCTACATCAGTGTTGCTGTGGTATAAGTGAGTACATGAAATACAGCTTAGTGGAAATCAGATCACTGATGATTTGACAGGATTATGCAACAGTGTTTTTCTCTGACAAGGAATTGAATTCAAAAAGTTCTGAATCCTGGTGACTCACCAGGATTTTCTTAGGATCACTTTCACCTCTTCCAGTGCTCATTAAAATGAATCAATCAGAGACTTTCCATTAAGTTAGGTGGATATTCTTTCAGCTCCAAGTGTTCCCTGTGGAAGTGTAGGACATTTTGGCAGTGTGAGATGATTCACCCGAGTATATTGTTCCAGTTTGCCTTTATCTTTTTTTTTTTTCTTTTATCATTTTTTACTCTCTTCTTGGCATTTATAGCATTAAAAGTTTTCTTTTTAATTTGCAAATTTGTAAAGTAAATTAACAGTCAGATAGCAAATTATGTTAGAACTTCTGTCTTTAAACAGCATTAGGATTATTTAGATTTGAATGTTTTATATAGCTATTGTGACAAGTAATTTAGCAAAGATTAGGATGTAGCATTATCTTCTTTTTGCCACCTTATTTAGATTTTTCGTCAACAAATTAATATTCAGTAATAGATTTTCAAGATTTTAATGCCATGCTTTGATAGGCGGTTAGGGGAGACCTAACCTGTGGAAGTCTTTTTATGTCACAGGAATTGTGTAGGTAAAAAACATTTTAAAAAAATAATTCACATTTTACTGTAGTCTTAAGGAGTTCCACGTGGTCTTTGCTTGCTCAACATCTTTAGCATTAGTTTTCTTCTATCATAAGACTTCAGCTATGTAAGTTTGGCAGCTTTCTACTTCATGCTGTTTTCAGCATGGTGTATGTATGTGGTTAATCTCTTTAGCTGATACTGTTTCAAAAATTTTACAATAAACATTTTTAAGTTGAGTTTTTGACTATTATTATATGGTTTGGTTTATTTGGATTAGTATTCAAATGTGTATGATTTTATACCAGTTGTTTCGTTTTTTAATTTCATTGTTATTGTAGGACCTGCAGAATCTTGGTGCTAGAAGAGTTTGTCTGATGACAGATAAAAACCTCTCCCAACTCCCTCCTGTAAATGCAGTATTGAATTCCTTGACAAAATATGGTATAAACTTTCAGATGTATGATAATGTCCGGGTGGAGCCAACAGACCACAGGTACTACTTCTGAGAGTGCACTTCTCCAAGTAGTGCCTAGGCTTTTACAACATGCCATACAACTGTTGAAACACCTCCTTGTGACCTGTATGCTGGTCTTGTTAGTTTCTCTGTGTGCTGTTTTTCTCCTGACTAATTGGAAAGCTTTCCTTGTTGTCCAAGTTTCCTGGATGCCATTAAATATGCTAAAAAGGGAGAGTTTGATGCCTATGTTGCTGTTGGAGGTGGATCTGTAATAGACACCTGTAAAGCTGCCAATCTGTATGCGTCCAGCCCTACATCAGACTTCTTGGATTATGTCAATGCTCCTATTGGGAAAGGGAAGCCTGTCACTGTGCCCCTCAAGCCACTTATTGCAGGTAAATCAGGAGGAGAGTGCAATGAAGATTGAGGGCTAGGAGAAGGGGTGTCATTCTACACTCTGTATGATATTTCTACTGAAATCAGTTTACTGTGATGGATTAGCTGTTTCAGCTTCCTTTGGGCTTACTTCTCATCTATTCAGCAGCAATTTTGCTGTTTACTTTGGTGGAAGAAAAATCACAGGTTTTGTCATTAGTAGTCTGTCTTGTTTAGCTGAGTTCGACTCCTTTTACTGAGAAAATAGATAAAAAGGGCAGTTTCTCTTTGACCTGTTCACTTCCGATCAGGGATACCTCTGAGATTCCCTGGGTCCTGTATTTTTGGTGGCATTACTGTGGTGGTTTTATTTATTTATTTTCCAATATTATGTATTACTTATTATTTGTTGTTATCTCCATTCTTCCTTTTAAGTTCCTACAACAGCTGGAACTGGAAGTGAAACCACTGGTGTTGCCATTTTTGACTTCAAAGAACTCAAAATAAAAACCGGTGAGGTTTTGTTCTGTCTGCTATTCAAGACAATTGCTTTTCCAATGTCTTCATTATTTCCCTGCCTTGAAAGAAAGGGATACTGCATGTCATTTCAGGTGTCATTTTGTTTGATTCAACTGCCACAGGCAAATTGAAGAGCTTAAAAGTTTCCTCCTTTAATTAAATTTATAGCATATTAACATAATGAAATACCTATGTAATACAGTGGATTATAGTTTGAAGGCAAAACAGGAAACGAAAATCTTTCTCAAGTCCTTAAATGGCAGAAAATGTTAATTGCAAAGGAAATTTCTACTTACATTCAGGGTCAACCAACTGTTCCTTATTTCCTCTGTATATTTCTTTCTGCTTTTAAGACTTCTGTTTCTTTGTTGTGTAATTGCAACCAAATGTTCTTTTTCCTGACTTTTAAAACCTCAGGCCTGAGATGCTATGCAAGTGAGAGGCACTGTCTTCCTTTGGCCTTTTCATCCCTGGAAAATGAAGATTAAGGCTAAAATGTCATCTTAAGCTTCATAGCTGTTTTGAGGTTTTACTTCTAAACATGTGGGTTTTATACGCCACACAGTTTACAGTACTTGGGACCCAAATGGGTGTGCTGAGGGGTTCTGACCATAGCTCAGAGTTTTCTGATCTATACGTAGTCAATCAGTCTGTGTCTGTCTGTCTGTATGTATGTCTCTCTCTTTCAAAGCTACATCTGTGCCCCCTTAACCAAAATATGAAGGCATGGTTATTACAGATGCTCAAGACAGCAATTAGCAAACATAACTGATTGTAGACACAAACCAGTCTTGCCCTCTGATTGTCCATGGAAGATACAAATCTAAGAATACTGTTGCAGATGCTACTCAGCACAAACATTTTGAAAGCATAGGCTGCTCAGGGAGGATTACAAATGGAAAGAGAATATTGTCTGATGTAATTAATTTCATGCAAAAGTGTCAAATCATATAACTCTCTTACAGGGAATTCATCATCAGGACTCACATTCATAGATACTTCTTGCTCTCCCTTCTCTCTCTCTGCTTTTATTTTCATAGTTTCAAATCATATCCCCTCATTATTGTTACTTTTTGAACATTAAGCTTGTCTTGTCCTATTTTGCTGCAAAAAAACTTTAACTCATTTTCTTCACTTATGTATTGCAGGTATTGCTTCAAGAGCCATTAAGCCAACATTAGGCATCATTGATCCTTTACACACACTCTCTATGCCTGAACGAATAGTGGCCAACAGTGGCTTCGATGTGCTTTGGTGAGTTTTCTGTGTAGGCTGCTACTTGAATTTATTACAGTTTTGTGGGTCTTACTATGATGGTTGTAGAAAAAAAATATTTTAGGAGCAGAAAAGGATGATCTTTGGTTTTTCTCCCTTTCCTGTTCTTGTTAATGTAATCTCTGTTATACTTTCCTCTTACTTGATTTCACTACCTCCCTCAGAATGTATGCAAACAAATCACTCATTTGCAGAAATTTTAATATTTTTGCAGTGCACTGGAGAAACCGTTAGTTTCCAGGATGGTTGTTGTCAGGGAAGAGGTCCAGGTTTCCCTTTTTGAGAGATCATGTAGATGATTAATCACAGTTGCAACAGCATTTTTCATGTCTCACAGACATGGCAGGGGATAGACAACAAGGGTTTTCTAATAAAAGCCATGATGTGGCAACAAAAATTTGTGAAGGCTTGTGGGATGCTGGCAGGTCTTAGCCCAATTATGACCCTCTTCAGAACCTCTCTCATAATTTGCTTTTCACTTGGCACAAAATTTTCTTCATCTTAAACCTACAGCTTTTAACTGCACAAAATGCATGGAAACTTTTGTTTGGAAGGCCAGAGCTGCTGGGTGCTGTGAATATTAAAATAATAGATGTATAAGGAAAGCTTGGTGAAGTATCCTGAACTACATTTTCTGTAATGGAATTGAGGCATTTATCCATAAATGAAAATGGTTTGTCTGTAACTTTGTACATTTAAATGTAGCAACGTAGGCAGTGCCCCTTCTTTGTGTGGTCAGATTCATGAGTATCTGGGAGATAAGACTGTTGGCAGTTCCACTTAGGTTAAAGAATTCCAGCCAGTAAGTCACCTTCACTGGGGGCCCAGCTGAAATGCCTCTATGCAAACACATGTAGCATGGGGAGTAACAAGAGGAGCTAGAGATGTGCACACGCCTGCAGGGCTACAATCTTACTGGCATCAGAGAGGTGTGGTGGGATGGCTTCTGTGACTGGAGTGTTGGAATGGAAGGACACAGGCTCTTTAGGAAGGACAGGCAGGGAAAATGTGGAGGGGGTGTCACCCTCTATGTCAGTGACCAGCTGGAGTGCATGGAGCTCTGCCTGGGGATGGATGAGGAGCCAACCGAGAGTTTATGGTCAGGATTAAAGGGAAGGCAGGGACAGGAGACATTATAGTGGGGGTCTGCTACAGGCCACCTGACCAGGAAGACTGAGCGGATGAGGCTCTCTATAGGCAGATGAGAGCAGCCTCACATTCACAAGCCCTGGTCCTCATGGGGGACTTCATCACCCCCGTTATCTGTTGGAGGGACAACAGAGCAGGGTACAAGCAATCCGGGAGGTTGCTGGAATGTGTTGATGATAACTTCCTTCTCCAAGTGACAGAGGAGCCAATGAGGAGAGGTGCTTATGCTGGAGCTTGTTCTTACCAGCAAGAAGGGGCTGATGGGGAGTGTGAAGCTCAAGGACATCCTTGGCTGCAGTGACCACAAAATGGTGGAGTTCAGGTTCCTTAGTGCAGTGAGAGGGCGCACAGCAAGCTCACTACCCTAGAGTTCAGGAGAGCAGACTTTGGCCTCTTTGGGGATCTGCGTGGCAGAGTAGCATGGAATAAAGCCCTGGAGGGATGAGGGGCCCAAGAAAGCTGGTTAGTATTCAAGGATCACCTTCCAAGATCAGGAGTGATGCATCCTGACAAAGAAGAAGATAGGCAGAAATGCCAGGAGACCTGCATGGATGAACAAGGAGCTCCTGGATAAGCTCAAACACACAAAGGAAGCCTACAGAGCGTGGAAGCAAGGACAGGTAGCCTGGAAGGAGTACAGAAAAACTGTCTGAGCAGCCAGGGATCAGGTTAGGAAAGCCAAAGCCCTGATAGAATGAAATCTGGCCAGGGATGTCAAGGGCAACATGAAAAGCTTTTGTAGGTGTGTTGGTGATAAAAGGAAAATGTGGACCCTGGAAACAGGAGACCTGGTTATGTGGGACATGGAGAAGGCTGAGATACTCAACAACTTTTTTCCCCTCAGTCTTCACTGGCAAGTGCTCCAGCCACACCTCCCAAGACACAGAAGGGAAAGGCAGACACTGGGAGAATGAAGAAGCACCCACTGTAGGAGATCAGATTTGAGACTGGAATCTGAAGGCGCACAAATCCATGGGATCTGATGAGATGCATCCGTGGGTCCTGAGGGAACCGGCAGATGAAGTGGCTCAGCCACTAATTGTATTTGAGTAGTTATGGCAGCCTGGTGGAATTCCCACTGACTGGAAAAGGGGAAACATAACCCCCATTTTTAAAAAGAGAAATAAAGAGGACCCAGGGAACTATAGGCCAGTCAGTCTCACCTCTATGCCCAGCAAGATCATGGAGCAGATCCTCCTGGAAACTATGCTAGAGAACATGGAAAATAATGAGGTGATTGGTGACAGCCAACATGGCTTCACTAAGGGCAAATCATGCGTGACAAATTTGGTGGCTTTCTACAACAGGGTTACAGTGTTGATGGATAAGGGAAGAGCAACTGACATCATCTACCTGGACTTGTGCAAAGCTTTTGACACTGTCCCACATGTCATCCTTGTGTCCAAATTAGAGAGACGTGGATTTGACAGATGGACCACTTGAGGGATAAGGAATTGATTGGATGGTCAATGACTCGATGTCCAAGTGTAGAGCAGTGATGGTGGCATTCCTCAGAGATCAGTGTTGGGACCAGTGTTGTTTAACATCTTTGTTGGCAACATGGACAGTGGGATTGAGTGCACCCTCAGTGAGTTTGCCACACACTAAGCTGTGTGGTGAGTTTGACATGCTGGAGAGAAGGGATGCCATCAGAGGGACCTTGATAGGCTTGTGGGCCTGTGTGAATCTCACGAAGTTCAAGAATGCTAAGTGCCAAGTCCTACACCTGGGTTGAGGCAATCTCAAGCACAAATACAGGCTGGATGATGAGTGGATTGAGAACAGCCCTGAGGTGAAGGACTTGGGAGTATTAGTGGGTGCAAAACTGACTCTGAACCAGCCGTGTGTGCTCACAGCCCAGAAAGCCAACCATGTCCTGGGCTGCATCAAAAGCAGCATGGCCAGCAGGTCAAAGGAGGTGATTTTCCCCCTCTACTCCACTCTCATGAGACCCCACTGTTTTCAGCTCTGGGCCCTTCCACATAGAAGGACATAGACTAGCTCAGACAGGTCCAGAGGAGGCCACAAAGATGATTGTGAGGTGGGAGCACCTTCCTTATGAGGACAGGCTGAGAGAGTTGGGGTTGTTCAGCCTAGAGAAGAGAAGACTCCAGGGAGACTTTATAGCAGCCTTCCAGTACTTAAAGGGGCCCACAAGAAAGATGGGGAGGGACTCTCTATTAGGGAGTGTAGGGATACAATGAGGGGTAATGGCTTTAAACTGAAAGAGGATAGATTTAGATTCAATATAAGGAGTGAATTCTTTACTGGGAGGGTGGTGAGACACTGGAACAGGTTGCCCAGAAAGGTTGTGGATGCCCCTCTCTGGAAGTGTTCAAGGCTGGGCTGGATGGGGCTTTGAGCAACCTGATTTAGCAGATGGTGTCCCTGTCCATGGCAGTGGGATTGGAACTAATGATCTTTAAGGTCTCTTCCAACCCAAACAGTTCTATGATTTTATGATAAATAACATATTCTTAATTTTTTAAAGGTCAATACTTCTAAAAGCAAGGCAGCTTACAATCCTTCCAGTGCTAAAGCCTCTTAAGATTCCTGTCCTACAGAAAGGAAATGCACTCACTGCAGATGTACAGTGCTCTTCAGTGAAGAGCGTTACACACCAAGATGCGAGTTCGTCCAGCCTAACTTTAAGCATAGTGTGAGCTGATAGATTGTGACTGTGCCTGGATTGCCTTCTGTGTGTTTGTTGTAGAGTGAAGCGCTCTGGAGGTGTCTGCCCGGCGTTCTCCCAGTTGTCTGGAGATTGCATCTCTATTTTTGGCAACTGTTAAACACCAGAAGTAAATAAGAAGAACCTGCATTCAAAGAACAGCAGCGCAGTAAAATAGAGCTATCCCACTTAAATAATTTGGTTTTAATCTTTCTTTTAGCCATGCTCTTGAATCGTACACTGCTCTTCCTTACAACATGCGCAGTCCCTGCCCTTCAAATCCAATCAACCGACCAGCGTACCAAGGCAGCAACCCCATCAGTGATGTCTGGGCTCTTCACGCGCTGCGCATTGTGGCTAAATATTTGAAAAGGTAATATGTTTAACAGCCATGTCCCTTGCAGTATGTTCAGCCTTCGGTGTCCAAAAAGGGATACTTAGAAGAACTCGAATTTTAGTGTAAATTAAGGCAAACTACGACAGTAACCCTTCATTTTCTACCCTGGATTTCTCTTAAATAAAGTAAAAAGTTTTTCAAATAAAATTGAAATTAAATTTAGGGTTACTAGGTTGTCTTGAGGAGATAGCTTTCTAATGCCTCTGTGTATCTATTTTAGAAGTCCTCAGTTAAAGGTATTTCAAACTGCTCGGTTAATGTAGGAGCAGCAGTCATATATTTTTTCAAGAATCCTCTTACTGTAACAGTATAAAGGTAATATGTAACAAACTGAATAAATACTGCTGATGGAATTTCTGTGACCTTCAGTGTAAATTAAGATACTTAAACATCCATCAAGAAGGTAACCACATGCACTTATGAATGTGCAAAATTATGCATTTACTGAAAACTAGTTCATACTTAGAAGACCTTCAATTTAGATTAAGTTTTGACGTAACTGTGAGTTCATTTTGATCCCTAGCAATAACGTTTTAGCCTGTATATAGCTTTTGTGTATTGTGTGCCCTTCTATTGAAGATCAATATGGGTTTTTTTGTAAAAGACTTTTTATAGTACCTAGCTAGTCAAAGTGGTTGTTTATTGTTCCTTTGGAATCTATTCTTGAGACTTTTTCTCCATACTGTCAAACTACACAAGCAGTCTGATGTGTAGGAAGGCAAGGAACACTGTCCTCTTCCTGCACAGGTGGTGGGGTCCAGACCTCCACCTAATGAGATGGTGAGAAAGCTGGAGTGATCTTGGAGCTGTACATAGGATTGCCAAAGCTGCCGAGTAGAATGGTTTAAAACACCACTGAGGTGAATATGGCTAAATTCACTCTATTTACTCAGTTTTTGGAGAAGTGAAAGGAAACTTCCCCTTCACTGAACCAGTGTGATCTACTTACTGATCCAGGAGTAGGATTGTTCTCTGATGTGTGACTTGATCCTATTTCCAAAATTTTTATCTCAGCTTATCTTAGAGGTTTTTATATATCTGTCTGTAAAGAAACCCTCTCTCCTTTCTCTATCCTGAATTACCAATCTATTTGTGAATTCACTGGTATCATTGTCTCCATGTTGCACAGAGCCATCAGAAACCCTGAAGACCGTGAAGCAAGAGCCAGCATGCACCTAGCAAGTGCTTTTGCTGGTATTGGCTTTGGCAATGCTGGTGTTCATCTCTGGTGAGTACAGAAAAATGTTAACCCCATCTGAGGTCAGCTTCTAGATAGTGTTTCAGATTGTCAAAGACCTTGCTGCCTTTGTTGAATATATAGTAAGATGTTGTAGCCTGACTTGTGATGCAGGGGGAGCCACGTGTTGTGAGGAATTTGTGTATACGAGGATTGTGTATTCTGGCTTGTGATACTCAAATCCAATCATGTAAAAATTACAAAACACGGCCTTCTTTACCTTCCTTGATAGTAAAAATAATGGTTAGAAAAAAAAAAATCAATGGCATTTAAAATGTTGGATTTCATGACAGCCATTCTGCAGTGAGAGAGCAATGAGGTAATCTTGCACCATTCCTCAACTACTGCAATTGTCTGTAAGTTTGTCTGTGGGGTAGGCATTCAGCAAGCTGAAATAAGCTGTAATTAATATTTCAAGGCAATGTATTTTCATATGGGTGAAAATCTCAGAGAAGCAAAGCCTTAGCCTGAAATGTGTGGAGAAGTTATTAGTAGTCATTCTCTTCAGAGACCTTCCTTTCATTCATTTTTGTTTGAGCAAATCCACTCTTTAATTGTACTTTTAAATTAATGTTTAGTTTTCTCAGGCAGTGTAATCAGGTAGGGATGCAGGTTATGCTATTTTTGGCATATCTGTATTACTGCAGTAACTGAGCATCTTTCAGTCCAGTCAGTGGAGTAGTATAACTTCACCCTTGCAAAGTAGGGAGGTACTGTTTTTTACAGCTAGGTCCCTAAAGTGCAGAGAGGTGAGGGTTGTCTGTACCTAATATCCATACCATACCTTTACCTAAATACCTTTTGATTATCTGTACCTAAGAGACTTGCAGAAGACTGACCACACAAGGGACTGAACACAAATTTTCTAAATACCAGGAGAACTGCCCTAACCACTTTCTCTCTACTCTCTGTTCCAGCCATGGAATGTCTTACCCTATTTCTGGTTTGGTGAAAAATTATAAACCAAAGGATTATAATGTGGATCACTCTTTAGTGGTAAAACTTGGTTTATCTTTGTTTTCATATTACACACTTCAGTTCTCTGTTATTTTAAATTAATGAGCATTAAAGCACATCGAAGTTGAAAATACATGTCCTGTTATGTGATTTCTTTTTTTTTTTTTTTTCCAGCCACATGGCCTTTCTGTGGTGCTGACATCCCCAGCAGTGTTTGCTTTCACTGCACAGATACATCCTGAGCGGCACTTGGAAGCTGCAGAGATACTAGGTAGGAATCTCTTGGATACAACTTACTCATACAACTGGAATTCTTTCCAAAATGTCTTTTAAGGAGAAAAAAAATAAGTGTGCAAGCAATTGTAATTGGTTGTTGCAGGGGTTTTAAGTTTAAAAAAAACAAGATCCTAGAGTCTGAGTTGCACATAATACAAATTTAGGTAGAATAATGCAAAATTTTTTTAATGGATAATGTAGTTAGAGAAACAAGCTGGAGAAATTTTCTTGGGTAGAAAATTGGATAGCTGATCTGTTACAAATCAGAAGAGAGTAGCTGTGATTGGCATCTCTATTGGTGCTTTATGGAGAGTATTTACTTTAGATACCATAAAACAAACAAGTACTCAGGAGTATCTGTTAGCTAAAAGGAAGCATTTTGCCTAACAAATTCCCTGCTGTGCAATGAGTTAGGACAGAGTGATGTTCTGAAACACTCCTGCTCTTTCTGTGGCATACACGTTGTGGGTTTTGATCTTTCTAATATAGGCCTAAGCTTATTTGTAGTTGTTGGAATTTCTCAGTGGCTGATGTCAAGGGAAAGCATGAAGTAGCTGTTCTGTGGACACATCTGTGATGGCTGAAAAGTGGGGTGATGAACAAAGTGGCTTTTTCTGCTTCTTTGCAGAGGAAAAGTAAATGCTGCAAGCTGACAGCTCATTTAAAGGTTACCTTTTCATGCAGTGCTTTGTTATCTGTACAACCCTACACCAGAAGGTGTCCTAGACTCTGTGTTGTAGCTAAATTGCTGTTAATATCGGTGCTCGCTAAGGAGCAATCACAGTCACGTGTGCAGCAGTGTTGAGTAGAAAGTGGTTAGAGCAACTCTCCTGGTATTTGGAAAATTTATGTTCAGTCTCTTGTGTGGTCAGCCTTATGTACGAAAGTCACAGCAATCCAGTTGCATGTAATGACTTCCTTTTATAAGTAATCTGAGAGCTTTGAGTGGGACTTTTATATAGACAAAATATTACAGTATTTTGAAGAGGATGTAAAACAACATGGTCAGAAAAACTACACTGGGAAAAAATTCCGATTATAAATGTTGGCTATGAGGTTGTTCAGCCTTCCTCCGAAGTATGTAGTCCTGCCTATCATCAAAACCAGAACACAAACCTAGTAGGAGTCATATACTAAGCTACAGAATGTCTGTGCTCCTACAGCAATAACATAACTCAAAGCAGACTAAGAAAATGTTTCTGGATAACTGACCAGCTGAGCATATCAGAGAATTTGAACTCTGGCTCCTTGTTTTTAAAACAAGTGGTTGAAAAGCAGTTCCTTCAGGTTTTGCGGTATGAAGTGCTGCCATAAATTCTGTCTCTAAAAGCTCTGTTAATTGTCAATAGAAATTTAAACTACATTATTTTCTGCCTTGCTGTAAAGGGACTTAGCTGAAAACAAGTCACGTGGAATTGAATTTGTTAATTGCCACCTGGGGTGTTTACTTCTGATTCCAGTCCAGAGTCCAACTGACTACAGTAGCTGATTCAAATCTGTCATGTTTCCAAATGCAGTGACTAAGAAGGTATTTTATGACATGAACCAGATTACTAAATAGTTATGTTGTGTGTATGTACAGCTGTGAATTTGGGTACAGCCAGAAAAAGTTTAATACCTCCCTGGGTGGATTCTTAAACAGTTGTAATACATGTGCGTGTGGCCAGAAATTTTCTAAATACAATCAAAGACTGATGTATCCTTTAGGTTTAGCAAAAAGAAAGTGCTAGAACTATAGCAATATTTTAAAACTGCCCTTCACATTTACTGTCCTTTTTTTCCCTCCTCCCTTTCCCTTTTACTTTACTGTCTAATGGTACTGGATTTACGTCCTAGTTACTCCTCTACATGAAAACCCAGGATAAATTCAGACTGCATGGCATAATCACAATAGCATAAGACTTTGTACAAGACTCCATCATACCTTATCAATTTCTCCCAGACATTATATACTACATAAGTGCCAGTCTTACTACCCAAACATCTGACCTCGTCAAATGAGCTTGTTGATCTCGTGCCCACTTAACCCCTTTTGAATGTTACACTGAACTGCGTGAGGATCACAGAAAATATTTTTCCTGTGACTATGCTGTGCTCTTACTCATCTCTCAGTATGGTACTTGGAGCTGACATAGTTCTGGTGTAACATCATTGAGATTACACAGAGAACAAATTTAGCTCAGCTTACTTTGAAAAGAAATCATGGAGGAACCTGCGTCTTCTGTCTGGACATGTTTTTATTTTTACTTTTAAGTAAGTCCTGAACATTCATTGAAGAAGGGGAAGCAAGCTATTTCATAAGAAATATCGGTAATCTTTCATTTTTTACTGATGCTTTCATTACCATCTAGTAGATGTTTTAAGACACCAGTTCCTCCTCTTCAGTTCTGCATTATCCTACACAGGTCAGCACATATTCGAATAGCATTAAGTTTAGGATTCACTTAACCCCTTGAACACTGCCCTGCCATCTCCTGTCTTTCTCAGCCTACATGCTCTAGTCCTCTCTTTGAATATGTAATTGAACAGAATAGACAGTGGTTTCTGTGTCCTCTAGATGTCAGCAAACTCAAGGCCTTAAAATAAAATTAGCATTTGGCACGCTGTCCATAAAAATAAATACCACTGACGTTCATGCGTTAGCTGCTTTCCTCCCAGCAGTTAGTCAGACTGAAAAAGTGCTTCTCCCTGTAAGCACAGAGGGAAAGGAAGTTAACCTCATGTGGCAGTTAGTCTTTCTGGCAGCAATTACCTCCTTCTCCTGATCTTGTTTTATTTCACCTTTTCCAAACTATTCCAACTGTAAAATGAAGACTGATTCCTCTTTTTACTTCATGTTGCTTTTAGGGCAGTGACTGTTATGTATGGATATGTATTCAGCTGATATTATGATTAAATTAAGTCCAGAACAAGCTTCCTCTGCGCTCTCCACCCTACAGTCAAGGCATTATGTCTTATTTTAGGAGCTGACATCCGCACTGCCAGAATCAAAGATGCGGGGTTTATTTTGGCAGACACGCTCCGGAAATTCCTATTTGATCTGAATGTTGATGATGGCTTAGCTGCAATTGGTTATTCTAAAGCAGACATCCCTGCATTAGTCAAAGGCACTCTGCCTCAGGTAAGACAGCAAGCAGAACAGTTTTTCTTGTCAAATAAAATAGAACAGATTTTTTGGGGAAAATAAAAAAGTGTCTCTTTTCAAGCAAATGTTATTTGTAGTCCTACATGAAAACAATTGAAGAAAATTATGGATAGTCAACTATATTTTGTTTCTCTGCACAGTTTAGCTTTTTTCTTTTCAGTGATATGGAGTGTATGCTGCGATCTGTTCTTTGCATGGATTCAGAAAGAGTGGCTAGGTGTTTGGTTGTGGATTTTTTTTTTAAATGTTGCATTTTTAAAAAAGAGGATGTTTTTCATAGACCTTTGATCTTTGTAGATGATGCTGCTTTTTAATAGCTATCTCTGTTAATTATGTATGCAGGATGGGTCATAGATAAAGCCTTAATACCAAGTGCTATCTGTTAAGAATGATCAAGCTCACTTTGCATTAAACTTTTCCATATTGAGAAGTTGCACTTTTCTTCCCAGATGGCTTTTTTGTTCCATTGACCCCCATCAGAATTTGAAATAAGGTCCCCTGGGATTATATAGATTAAACTTGTAATACCCTTTATTGTTTCAGTGCTCACAAAGACACTGCAAAAAGCAACACACCACTCCAAAAGCAAAATCCAGTGTCTTCCTTGTAAAAAGACCGTTTGATTCATATGCTATGGACTGTTGTGTCTATTTAGGATTTATTTCCACCAAGTAGCAAGGGAAGTAAACACTATGAAGATTAAAATTTTGTAGGCTGAAAGGTTATTTGCTTTTTACAGCACATTTTACCACATCTAGTTCTTCTCATTCATAAATCTCAGAACAACTTATAACAGAGGGTAAATATTAATATTCCTATTTTATACCTGAGAAAATGACACAAAGGTGCAACTATTTAGGATCACACACAACAGAGCAGTGGCAAAACCAGGAAGAAAACTAATGCCTCTGAGCACCCATCAAATAGGTTATGCCTGTAAATTGTTATGGGGCATTTTGAAGGTTTGTTTTGATAAATATATTCCTTCAAAACAGTTGAGTGAGTCACCACAAGCACAGCATCTCACTTGAAAGGATGTTTTGCACAGCTGAGGAAGGGGGAAGGTTCTTCACCAAAAGATGTTAAAGGGACTTTTTGTTTGTGACCTTAGCCCAAACTGACTTTTAATACATTTACTGTCATCTCACGGCACTGGTGATTAATTGTACTGTGTAAAATGAGATGACCTAATAGTTTCTCAGACCTTATTTTTGTATATGAGATATAACATGATGAAACTGTATTAGTATTCCTTAATAGTCCATTATTACCCACAGAGGTAGTCCCTACAGTTTAACCTTTAGTATATTTTTTCTTCTCATCTTGCAGTAGGTTTTCTTTGGAATACAGCACTGACCCATTCACATTGGCAAGGCAGTGTGGTGCAGTGGCAGTAGCACTACTGTGTGAAGTGTATTCCACACTGTGAAGTGCAGGCTGCAGGAAAACAAGACTGTTCTACTCTAACTGCTGGGATTTGGGGTGGGAATTCTGCTGGGACAAACATTTATGCTTGAAGTTAGAACAGAATTTTGTTTTCCTTTCTAAATGAGTCTGTTGAAACTGATCCTATTTACAGACAGCAGCGAGTCTAGCAAAGAAGGTCTAAGGTGGCTAGCCCTGTGCTAGTGTTTTGGAGGAGATGGGGAGGACTGAAAATGAGAGCTGGTGGAAGGGCTGTTCTCTAGCCCACCCACCCCCTGCAGACATCCCGGAGGCAGCTGCAGTGGGGCTGAACCACCAATGAGCCCGAAGCTGCACATTTTTGGCGCTAGACCAGAATGCAGAGTCAGACTGAGGGAGCCGGGGCCTCGCAGTCTGGGCACCAGCAAGTATCAGCAGGCTTGTGCAGAGGGAGTGCTGGTGCCTCTGTGTCGAGGCATACAGGAGGAGCATCCGTTTGCAGCCTTCTGTCGATATAGCTGGGAAATGCTACAGTCTGTCAGGGTGATCATCTCCTGCCACCCCATGTGACTTTACAGATAACTCTGGCCATCTTGGTGCACAGGGCTGCAAAACTAGTTTCTCCCTGAGTGTCCTCATATAAGCCTGGTGAATTTACTCAATACTTGAGCACTGAGTTGCTATATTTTGCATACTGTGAGTCTGAAAGAAACAGAAGACTTTTGCCCTAGTGCTGTTTGAATTTTCCATTTGGTTTCAAAACTGCATAGAAGAATCTTAGCCTTTTCTTTGACTGGATCTGCATGCGTAACAGTGCTGGTCAGGGATGGGAAAGAGATTGATTTGATTGCTACTGCTGCACCAGCAAAGCTTCTCGTGTAGGTAAAGTTATGTGCACAAAGCTGCACTTCTCAGACACATCACAAGCCATGCTAACCACACTGATTGTGGTTATGAACAGTGAATATCGAGCTTCCTCACCATGCCAGAATGATAATTCACATGTTAAGTTCACAGCGCGGTGGCCTCTCTTGCTGTGTAACCACATCCAGCCTGTCCACAAATCGCAGCCCTGCGGGTTGAGAGGGAGCGGAGCGGCTGCAGCACTGCGCTGCAGCGTTGCACTGCGGCACCGCGCTGGGCAGCGGGCTGTGCTCTGCGCCGGAGGGCGTCTGCGCTGAGCCCCCCACCAGGCACGGGGCTGGAGGAGCTCCTTCCCCACACCCCACTCAGTCAGTGAGGCAGGGCCCCTAGCAAATGACATCCACTGTCCCACATGTGAAAAAGGGGGGAAAATATTTTAAAACTTTTACTGGGACAGCCTCTTCCATGAGCGAGAGATTGAAACAAGTTGTAGCAGAAGAAACTCCGCCTTGCCAGAATACACCACATTCGTTTAAAGATATGGATTCCTATTGGGGGCCTGGCTTCTGTCTTTGCAGATGTTTGTAACTCTTCCCACTCTTTCAATAAATGTTAAAATCATTGAGTGTTGAAGGCATAAAAGTATTAATCATAACCAGTACGAGTACATTAACATTAAGCCCTTTCAGCTGAGTGTTTCTGCAGTAACTGAATACCTACACTACTGCGGCTCCTCATCCTCAGTAGTGTGGGGCTTTTCTGAATTGCCATCCCTGCCTTTGTGGTTATTTTGTCAAGCAGAGCAGTGAAGCATATACCTGAGTTTCATTTCAGTCAGGGGGACTTCAGCATCTGAAAATTCTGTTGAATCACCATCCAAATGAAGACCAACAACAACTATTTTGTTTTCTGTCTCCAAGGTGTCAGGCTATTTATTAAGCAGTTTCACTACCATCCCTTGCTGTGTATCTTTTTTGGAGTCTGAGTTGCAAGCACCATTTGCTTCTCCCATCTACAGCTGTTCCTGGGCTTTGGGAGATGCTGTATTTTGAAAAACTTGGTCCCTAAAAATGGAACTCCTAGTTCCAGTGCTGTCAAATTAATTTTAAAATGGACTGTATTCCCAGGGTAATATCCTCCAGTGTACTGATGTCTGTGACTGACAAGACCGATGTTTGAAGTACTTGACTTTGCAACTGAACTGCATTCTAATCTTGCTTCTATGTATTTAATTATATGCAATTTTAACTAATATATTCTTGAAAGTACTGTACAGTTGATGATGCTTCAACCTTAATTACTTGATTACTTATTTGCAAAATGTTTTTGTTCTCTGTGAAGGATGTTAGTACAATGGCACATAGTTTAGCTACTGTTTGATTAATTTTATTGGCACCCTTCTGTAATCCAGTTTTTCTTTAATCTTGCAGGAGAGAGTGACTAAACTATCACCACGTCCCCAAACAGAAGAAGACTTATCTGCCCTCTTTGAGGCTTCCATGAAACTTTATTAGCTTAAACATTTTGTTCTGAAGTGTGTTGTATTCTAACACAAAGGTAATTTCTTATAAATATGGGGCTGAATTTGTTATAGAAAATGGAAGAACTTGGGTACCTTTGACTTCTGTTCCATTGTACACTGCCAAAAGGCCAACTAATTCATCTTTAACTAAATAATGCTTTGAAGCAAATGCTTGACTGTCATTTTTTCATGCTCAGTAGTCACTACTATTAACTTGCATAAAAGTTGGAGGAGATTTCTCACTTTACTGAAGGCTTTCTTGCACTTCAGAGGTGGTCAAAAGTGGGAAAATGTTTTAAAGGATATTCCAAACCATTTTGCAAATTATGATCTTTATTTAAATTGTCCATGATTTTGTTTTAAAAAGTCATGCTATTTAAGAAATAATTGAGGTAATTTTTAATTAGGGAGCAGGATCTCCTCTGCAGAAGATGTCAGCTTACTGTATTCTGTTCCACTTTATCATCTTTTTACCATCTGACTTTGCTAAGAAGGCTATTGAAATGGGGTATGTTTTGTTGTTTGGTTAAGAAAAAACCTACACGCTTCACAGTTGTTTGGAAAAGGATTCCTCAAAGTTTGCTTTAGGTTAAAATTCTGACATGTATTGTCAGATATTTATCTTTCCTTTTAAGATCTGCATGAAGCATTAGTAGGAGGAGCAAAACTAGACTAGAGTATTGTCACATGCTCAACAGGAACTACATAACAGCAAGACATCATCCATCATGGTCACTTTGTCTCTGTGGAGACAACAGATCCCTTTTCCTGATGCATTCTGTGGAAAGAAACTATCAACTTTATTGTGCTTCTCTGTGAAGCAATTGCTTCTGCTGAGCTCCTGCAGGTGCTGTCACTCAGAGTGCAGCCACCAGCTTAAGGAAGTGGCAGCGTGCTGTGGTTCAGTATTAAAAAGTGGTGGTATAGCATATGGCTGCACAGTGCCCCATTGGGAGTGCTGGTTAAACGTGGGAATAAGTGTGCACGTTCAGAGCAGTTAACCAGCTGCTTGACTGTCAACTGAGAAAGGGAAGTGGGAAAGGGAGAAATGAAAGTAAAATTTTAATACTGGTTTGGTTTGGTTTTTTTTTTGCACATGGTTGTGTGTACAGTTCATTTAAATCAGATTCTGCTTCATGTTGGACCCCTTCAGCATCTGATTTATGCAGCTACCACAGCACAAGACAACCCCAGTAACCACCCCATAACCTCTGGTGTCATTATTTCTTTCTGCCAGGGAGGGAGCACTTTTCAGTCACCCTGTTGAAGTAGAAGGCTCTATACTTAGACCTTTGCATTCTTGTGTTTGTCTGGTAAAGCTAGCGCTGTCCTAGAATCTGAGGACAGATGTGTACTGGATATTGACATTGGATCTGGTTTAATGGTATTAAAATAGGTGAATGGATACTGCTTGAAGACTGGAAACTTTGGTTTTAACCACAGAACAGGTTTAGTGGCCACAGGGACTGCACTGCCAGTATGCCTCAGCCTGTGCTGGGACACATGTTTGATTTCCATGTCTTTCTGAATCTTGTCCTCTGCTGTAACTGCCCACAAGAACCTCTGTCACAAAGGCTGATGTAATAGCAAGTGGCAAGGGATTCATTTTATTGTATTGTGCAAAGCTGCTGTATTTGAAAAAACTTTGTACAAACACTTTTGTATATAATCTTTTGGCCTATTTCATCTTTCCACTCCTGTCTTTTTTCCAGGCTGGGGTAGCAGTACAGAGTCCTGAAGAGAGAATCTTTTTTCCAGGAGCTTAATTCATGGCAGCCATGCAGTGTTTAGGGAATATACTTTCTGGGGAACTGAACAGCATGTGAGTTTCATCACTGCAGCAGAGCACTTTGATGAGCTAGTTAGGAAGGTAGGGTATTTCCTTCCAGCATGCTTTTTATTTGCCATTTATGCCAGTACTGCAGTTATTAGCAGGCTGCATTTTCAACTGTCAGAACCTCTCACTTAACTTCCCATACCAGATAACCCAGAGCTCTTGCTAGTTTTCAAATTAAGCCTCACACCCCCCTCTGATATAGTAGGTTCTATCCATATTTTATAGATGAGACAAAGACTGATATAATGCCTAACCCAACATAAGCAGATGGTGCTGTAAGATGGGCTATTTCCATTTTCCACACCCCTTTGGCAGCATCAGGGTCTTTGACTGGCTTAAACTGGTTGTGAAATCTTACTCACAGACATCAGCTAAACAAATGTTCTCCCACCACCAACTATTAATTACTAGTGGAAATTTCCTGAGGAAAAATCAGGGGAGCTCAAGTCGCCCCACAGTGCTGTCTTTCAAATAGTGGTGGTGTGACAGGGAGTCACACCCTGGCTCCCAGGCAATGGTAGTTTTATTCACAACTGAACAGTTACTGTGGTTTTCCATGTATTATCTTACTAAATTACTCTATATTGAGATAACCTAGTTGGTCAAATATATCTGTATCTTTGAACATGCCTATTTTGTGGACAGAAGCCTGGCATTTGTATGGTGACACTGTAATTGTGAGTGCCCCGCAGTGGTTGGGCATGTGTGTGAAATCTGGGTGGCTTGTTCCTGTGACTTCTGTTACTCAAGCCCCCCATGACGGATCCATTATTGCCTTTAGATGATACTGAAATACAAATAACAAGTAATATTGTACTTTCTGTAAACACAAGCTTGTTTGAAAGTGTTTGAGAGCAGCGTTTAACTCTGTCATGTTAACTTCAATCCTACAAAGTAACTATGAACCCAAATCATTCAGAGAAAGTCAGTGTTCACTAGCTTCACAGAACACAGTTGATTCCTCCTGCAACGTTGTTTGCTTGGTGAGCTTGGCACTATGCAGACAAAACCATTGTATGTATTGTGGGTGACAACCAAGAGCTTTCCATAGGCTTTCCAAAGAGCTTTCCAAAGGCCTTCCATAAATAAAAGCATCCAAACTGCTGCACAGTATTTCTGTGAACATTCAAGACAGTTTCCAAATGCCTCACTGCATAATCAGTATATAGTTATAAGTACTATTACATATTTTATGACAACGCTATCAATCCTTATATGTCATACTTGTTAGCAGTAGGGCTTGATTGAGTTCTTCTCCCTTGTGGAGTCAGAGACTTAGTTTCTGCCTTAGCTGTAACTGTATAAAAGGATTTGTCAGTCTTTATAAGAAGAACAAATACCCAATTTATCTAGACCATGGGTTTTGAATAGGTTTTAAGTAAGCATAAATGGCAGCTCTTCAGTCATGACAGAAGAATGGTTTGAAGAGGCTTTAGGGACTTCTGTCAGAGTAGGAGTTACCACATTTGTGATTCTTGCTGCAGACATTGACCTGCAATTTCTCTACCCTTGTCCTGTATTCTCCAAGTTCTGCACAAACACAAACCTGACCTTGGCACATCTGGATACTCACTCAGTCCCTCTATAGTGATAAGGCTAGCTCTGAGGAGCAAGTATGAACAAGTCCATGTGTAGCGCTGGTGAAAATCGTTTACCAGTTGGTACAGTTTTACCTGGAGTACAAAATGGAAAGCCCATGCCCCTCATAAGGTACTGAGAGCTTGCAGGGTTGCTGCTTGGCATCAACAGAAATGAGGGGAGCTGGTACAATAGTTAGTCTGGCCTCTCTTTTTTCCTTGCCTCTTCCCATTCTGGTGCTGATTTTCCCAGCAGTTAAAGCAAAAAGCGAATGAAGTGAAAAATATGTAACATGCCTAAATCTGCAAAAACTCTCACCATCATCCTGTGTGAATAAACTTGGAAAAAAACACAGGTAGGTTTGTGTGTATGCTCCTTCCTTGTTTCACTGTCTTCACTTTAGGCAATGGGCTAAGGCTGTCATCTTCTGTTGTGGTTGGCTTTCCATCCCCTTGAGACCTGAAAAATGGATGAGAAAGAGTGATGGTTAAGAGTCACAGCCAAGCTATGTCTAGGCACTTTCCATAACTCTCAAGTAAATCTGCTTAAGCATCACAGTGCTCCGGGACATGTGCAGTGTGCCTTGGGTTCAACAGCTTCAACCTAAGAAATCATCACTGCATTAAGCATATCTGTGCAGAATGGACAAGGGCAACCTGATGTGATGCAGCAGGAGGCCTAAAGATATGGTCTCTATTTTTTCTCAGACTATCCCTGTGTGCTTCCTAATTAACAAGGAACTTAATTTAAATTCAGACAGCAGCTAGTGAATACAGGAAGTGATGTGACCATTTTCCTGATCTCTCTGGGAGCTCATGCAGCAGTACACAGACTACTTGTCTGCCACAGTGTCAGCTGGGCAGTGAGAAGAGGGTCTTCCACACCTACCCACCCCTGCTAAACTTGCATCAAAACCTGGTTCCATCTTTGAGTTGTCACTAGGCCACCTGCAGAAGAAGTTCCTCTTTGATCAGTGGTGGGGTGGGACTGTCAGTGACTGAATTTGCAGAGGTCTTAGCTCTCTTTGTGCATGTGGTTTTTTCCACAGGGAGTTACCTTTGATCTTGCCTGCAGTGTACATATGAGAAATCACGCAGGCTGTTTGTTACATAATGTTTAGTGCATGTTTCTTATGCGAGTTGCCTATGAGAATAAGCAGAAGCTTGTACTGCTGCTCTGAATTTCTCAGTGAAACACCAAAAAAACCTGGGCTGTCGTTAGGAAGGCTGCAGTTCCCTTAGATGCAACATTTCTGAATGCAGTTTCGTGTTTTGCCAGTTCTAGGCTCCCATTAAATAACCTACTAAAATGCCATTCATTTTCTTTTTTCCCCATTGTACTGAAACAGCTGCTGTGAGCGAGTTGGTAGAAAATGTTCTACAGCCAAATAATAACAATAAGAGGAAGAACCATTTGACATGCAGCCCAGTGGAATGTTAATAAGAGTCTTAAGTTAACTACTTTCCTAGTAATAGGGCGTGAAAAAAATATTTTCAGTCTTTGGTTTCTTTTGAAAAATTACATGTACTTGATTTTCAGAGAACTCTAAATTTAACAAATGGCAGTAGATATTTTCCTTATTTCTCTGAACATGGGAATTAAATGGGGGAAAGTTAATGCTCATCCATGAGGTAGCACAGTTAAGTGAAAGCAGAGGAAGAGTGACATGTATTCCTTGGAGAGCCATGTTAATTCACGTCACACTGTAGAGCCGCAGAGCTTGGTTCTGCAGCCGTGTGTGCTGGCAGCACGTACACCACCAAAGTCAACTGAGCAGCAACAGAATGCTGGCTGGGCCCACACTGTAGTCTGAGCTCCCGCTAAATGTTTAATTTAATCTAATACTACTGTATCATGAAATATATATGTCATAGCACAAACACTGGTTTATTGGTGTGGAACTTTGTCTCCATGTTCCCTGACTTGCAGTGACTTTGACCTACTATAACAATGCACTTGCGCTTTTCTTGGGGTACGCTATTTGGGTGTTTGACCATACTGCCTTAAATTAGCAACTTGACATTGAAATGCTGATTTACACCTGCAGTCAAATGGATAACACATGTTAAAGACTGATTGTCAGCAGCTCCAATATGTTATCGCTTCATTCTGTGGCATTGTCGCTTGCCTTTATGGGATTTAAGGACACCATTGTGTGGCATTGTTGGTATGGCTATGGACACAGCTGTGGGAGGCTGACAATGTGTGTGGACTATGCCATCTATCTAAAAGCTGACATCACTTTCAAAAAATCACCGTGAAAGTTTGGATGTTTAAGTGTTGCTGTATGTTTTAAGACAGCATTGGAAATAAAGAAGCTTTTTTGCTGGCATAAAAAACAGTTAACGTTGAATAACTTGCTTTTCTGACCTTTTCACCTTCAGGAAGATTAATGGTCGTTTAGATCAGAACTTCCCCCCCGAATCAGGGGTCTGAATGCTTCAGGGATTCAGACAGACAAAGAAAGTCATTTCACCTCTAGGTCACCAGCACAGACCTATGGTGTCTCTCTAGTGACCATTAGATGATTGCTCAGAGGTTTATGTGCAAGTGTTGGTGGTCATAATCCATTTTCCAATGGACAGGTCCCTGCCTCATGAAAGCTGTCACTGCGTGCTTATCTGAGCGGCAAGAAAAGGGAATTAACATGAACAGAGCCTGAATTGCATTTGCCTTTTACTATTAAAACCTTGGAGCCTCTGTAACACTTGTTTCAGCGGATCAGTCCCCCAGGGTCAAGCCAGGAAGGGTTGAAGTCGTGTCAGTGCTGTGCTGCGAGCAGTGGCACTTCAGTGTTCCCCCCTGGAGGGCTGCAGCCTCTGATCCCACTTCTGGAGCACGCAGGTCCCGTTCAGGCGCACTCAGAGTGACATGAATTGCATTTCTGGCAGTTGGGACATCCTAGAATAGCACATCCCACAGCCTTCATGTAGCTATATCCCAAGTTTAGTTCCTGGTGCAGTCAAGCTGATGTACTTCCTACCTACTGTATTTGTGTTTTAAATGGAAGTCCTAAAATTAGGACTACTCAGTTGGTAAAACTGAGCACAGAGCTGGGGGGCAGATTTTGACAGTAAAGTAACTGTCTGTGACTTCTCATGTCAGGAATGATACCGTCACCAACTGCAAAATGCGATCCAGGGACCTACCCAACAGAGCTGAGCTAAAAATGCCAACCTGGTGAACAAAGGCGGTGCGGGGTCGACTCATGGGTGCTAAAGGTCTGAGCATGTCCTTCACTGGAGACATCTGCATGTGCACAGCAAACAAGGCGTTGGTAAAAAAACTGACATGTGCAGACTTATGCATAGGGTTGCTTACAGCTGAGACATTGAGCCTGAATATATAACATGGTTACATGCTAGAAAGTATAAAAAGTTGAAGGGCTAGGATCTAGGAGTCTAACTCTTTTTGGCTGACCAAGTTGAAAGTATATAGAAATGTCAGACTACAGGGGAACATCTAAGATGAGAATATGCATTATACAAAACTTTGTAAAAATTTGAAGGATGTAGAATCTAAAACTATGGAGTTATTAAGGAGAATGTGCCCTGTCTATTGCAAAGCCTCCAAAACCTCTTTATTGTTCCTTTTGGGGTTTTTCTCTCCCAGGCTGTTGTGGTTTCAACCTAGCCAGCAGCCAAACACCACACAGCCACTTGCTAAACCTCCCCCAACCCCCGGGGCATGGGGGCAAGAGTTGGAAGGGTAAGGTAAGGAGATTCATAGATTGAGATAAAAACAATTTAAGAATTGAAATAAAATAATAATAGCAATAATAACAACAACAACAACAGAAAATACAAACAGGTAATGTGCAGTGTGATTGCTCACCACCCACTGACTGATGCCCAGCCTGTTCCTGGCTAGTGATCACAGAGAAGGGAGAATCCTAAACCCATCATCCTGAAAACCTGAGTGGAGCTTCCCAGTCAACCCTTACCTATATACTGAGCATGATGTTGTATGATGTGACATATTCCATGGGCCAGTTTAGGTCCGTTGCTTTGGCTCTGCTCCCCCCCAGCTTCTTGTGTATCTGCGCATGGGCAGGATACGAGAAGTTGAAAAGTCCTTGATTTTATAGCAACAGCTAAAAGCATCAGTGTGTTATCAACATTCTTCTCATACTAAATCCCATACTGAATTCAAAACACATCTCTATTCTAGCTACTAAGAAAGAAGGAGAAAATAACCCCAACTAGTTAACTCTAAACCAGCTGAAAACAGGGCACAGACTTACCTCTTGTGCAGTACATTCTGTGTAGTGGACAGAGCAACTGAACAGATTACAGCTAGAATTGAATTAATAAAGGTAAGTGTTTAAGTGTAAAGGCTAACAGGACAGAGGAAAAGCACAAGTAAATACCATCAATTCTGTGAAAATCAAAGATCTCAGAGGCTGCATGACTTGAAAAGGACTGACCTCTATGTAGTTTATAAGCTTGAAATCCTCTCCAGTGTATTTGCAGCATTAATTCCTCTTGTTATCAGAGGTGATCTACTTTAATCAGATTCCTACAGACAAGTCAGGTACTTAGAGCAGAAGATCTTTGACACCCCTGCTGGCAGCGTCAGTAGAGAGGCCAAAGACCAAACCAGCAGGGAGACAAGATAACCCATTTGATCTCTCCAAAACCCTTTTTAGGATAATTGGCATAGAGGGAGTCCCCCAGTTCCCAATTCCAGGCTCACAGCTGTACAATGGTGTGGCCATTTAACGTACTTGTCACACAAAAGCTACCTCAAAAGTCCCACATTTCTGAGACCCAGCAATTCCGTAGTGGTGCTTCCACTCTCTTCTAAAAACTCCTCTGTCATGGTGCCATCTTCTGTGCTGTCTTGCTGCTTCATGTAGGCACCATAACTTAAATCGATCTCATGGGGACTCATAAATTTGATCCTGCTTCTGTGCCTTTAGTGCAGCTTCTCTTACTTCCTATTTTCTAAGTTTCTAGCACTGGTGTCTCTGTGTACTGATAATGACGCTCCTTGTTTTATATTTAATCTCATTTTCACAAAGAGCTTAAGCCAGCGGAGTCAATGCCATCTGATACCCTCCAAAGACCTTCATCCCGCAGAGCACGTGTGTTGCATGCAGCAAAAGGAGGTTGATGGCTGCATGAGGACACACTAGAGACAAGTGAGGTGACAGTTCAGGTTGCCTCATTCTTTAGACTTACCCATGGGAGAAATCCTAAGTAGTTTGTGCCTGGTTATCCAAGCCATGGATTTTCCTCTATGTGGTGTGAGACACAGTCAAGAAGGCTACCACTGCACAAATCCAGGAACCACGGGACAAGCTTTAATTAATATGCTTGCTTGTCTAAAAATGGTTATGTTCATATCAGTATTCAATAGTAAAAATAATCTTAGAATGTTTTAAAGGAAATAACTGGGAATGAAAAGGCCCCATCCAAAAATTACTGTGCTTTATCAGGGACCTCACTGATCAATTAGCTTGAAAACTTAATAAATTAAGGACAAATGTGATTAAAGTTCATCATCTTAATAAGAGATTGTTGTCACAGCTCGGTTTGGACATATTGCTCTTTTGTTGACATTTTTAATGCTTTCTGTGGATTACGAGTACATGACCAGTGTATGAAAGCTTGTTAAGCCTCCACGTGCTCAGCCTGGCCCTAGCTTTAAAGCTGGCTCAGTGCAATCCCTACTGCTGGCACAAGCTCTGCGGGACTTGAACCTTGCACTGCTGGGCATTGTGTTTCTCGCTAATTATTGTATGGACTTACTCAAGTGTGTTTTACAAGCTTAGGGCAAATTTGTGAATGTCCAATTATCTATATGTAACTTTTTTAAGAGGAGCTAACCAGGGGTTTTTTTGTTGGCTTTTTTTTTTCTCTCAGGATCCTGCAGTATCTTTCTGTAGCTAGTGGGGGGATGCTTCCAGCCTTGCTTCCAGGTCTGGCTGGTATTTCCTTTCCTGATTAGCAGAGAAGTCTGTGCGCTAGCCCTGTCAAACTGCACAACACTTGCAGCCCTCTCTCCTGGTTCCCTATAGTGAATTTAAAGTTCAGAAGGTTTTTTTAAATGCTTCGATCTTATTCCAACTTGGGTAAAATCTACTACAGCAGCTTCAAGCCAGATGCAAATTAAAATGTGACTTTTGAAAATTCTTCACTTATTCACAGACCTTTCCGCCATGTATTGCTACTTTAATTTTGAACTAGTTTTGCAGACTGCTATAAATATGAGGTGAAGTTATTGGTAGCATAACTGTCTCTCTTTCATTTAGGGAAAAATAGCAGATTATGTATGAGAAGCTCATTTGATATTTTGCTTTTTTTGTTGGTTTTCCTTTTCAGTCATTGGCAGTTGCAATTCTGTGGCCCTAAAATGAAACAAACCAATTTTCCTTCCACAAAAAATGCCACTTGTATTGCATCACTCACCAGTGTTTTAGACATGTCGACAGCATGCATGTGCAGTTTTGTCCCATCTTATTTTTAAATGGTTAACTGTACATACCTCTGGTTCACTATCCTATTCCAAAAATACCTGAGGTTTATCCTTATCATATTGCCCTGCTAATGGTAAGAAATAGGCTCAAGTGGCTCAGTATGGATTAGATTCGCCTCTTACGCAATAGGGTACTAGATCCAGGGAGAAGCCAGAGACCTGCGTGGGGAAGAGCTCTGTCCTCTGTGGGCCAGGGAATCCCTTGGCAATGCCCCTTGAGAGTACCAGGATGCTTCCTACTGACTTCACTGAAAGAATGCTGTACCGGAAAGGCGTTCATTTGTTTACAAAGGCCAGGATAAATAAGTTCTAGAGGTTTCTGATACTTATCTTAAAGTACTCAAAGTTTTAATTAAAGTTTTTGTAACCAGAATTTTCTTTTTTTGAAAAAAATTATTCCTTTAAGCTCACTGGCTCTGACATACTTGGTAAACAGGACAAGTGTCTGCACTTGTTTCTTCCAGACGTAGCTGAACAGATCTAGCCCATAGGAAAAGCACCCTTGCCACCTCCCCAGAGGGACATTTCACCAATTTATGGACTTTTCTGCCATGTTGCAAGGTTGCCTGAGCCTTCTGATTGCTTTCACCAGTTGTTTTTCCCTCAGCCTCAGCATATATCTCTTCCCCTTCTCCACCTTTCCGCCCACATTCCCCAAAATCAAATACCTTCCCTGTCCCAGACCTGCAGATCAGGTTAGATGGATGTTTTGTCAGACACCATATGTCTGTTCTTGTGTCCTGAATTGTCCTCCTCTCCTCAGTAGTCCCTGTTCACCTTTGGTCGCCAAGTTCTTGCACCAGCAAATATTTTGAACTTTTACTAACAACAATGGGAGTTCAGGTATTTGTTAAACAGCTATATCACAGCCCACAGCGAGGGCTTTGGATTCCACGTGTTGGCTTGGGAGTCTTCAGTCAAGGATATACCCCACTGCAAAACCTTTTTTGGGTGTTATGGCTGCAGTGGCACCACATAAATTAAATTAATAGCTTATTAACTGTGTTTAGCAGTGAGAAAAAAAAATGAGCCGAGTTTCTAGGTATTTTATGTAATTTGGGGAACAAAAAATGATTAATAGAATCAATAACTGGTTTCCTGCTCCCATCACAGACTGCACTCTTACTAGGTCAGTAGGGAGCTGGAGGGCGATATTATGTGAAATCATCTGATGTGGCTCTGCAAGCAGTTCTTAGGTTGGACACCGAGAAGAGTATCTTCCTCAAGTCTAAAATTACTGCCTGCTGTTTTTCAGCAGGCTGCATGCAGTTGTACTCTGTAGTACACTTCCTTGACAGGTATTATCACATCTATTTTGTAGCTAGATAAACCAAGACATTCGTCCAAAATACCTCACAGACAGCTAGGAGAAAGTAACCCAATATGTGCAGTCCTTCTCTTGAGGTCACGTTAGATTTCCTGCAAAACCCTGAGCACTCATAGTGCTTGACTACCCTGTAAGATCTGGGCAGAATTAAGCAGCAAATTCCATTTCATGAACAGAGGAAAATTCATTCCCAGATCCGACATATTATACTGGCCCTCCTGAGCCCTATTTTTCTGTCTGGAAGTGATGTGAGAGCCTTTTGTCAGCTCTCTGCACAGTGACTCATCCCCAGAGCTTCAGGTCCCTTGTAAAGATAGGTGTTCAAAGCCTACCTGCTCAAAACTTAGCCTATAATGCAGTGAGTGCCAGCTGGTAATCAGCTCTTGAGTCTCACTTCAGGTTCCACATCCACGCCCCTCCTCAACGTGATGAAACACCAAATATTTGTTCTAATGTTAAACTCTGGCTAAGATTTTAAAATATCTTTAGGTCATACCTATAATTAGGAAAACAATGACTCATCCAAAAGTGCCTCTTCTCATAGGACTCTGAATATCGAAAGGTGAAATAAAGGGTGGGTTAGATTTGTTATAGGTTGGTGGGGTGGGTTTGGTTTTTTTTTTTTGGTCAACTATTCAGTGTTGCTCTTCATTATTTTTTTAAAATTCTTTTGAAAGCTTTAAAGCCTCCCTGCATAACCGCCTCTGCTCCGTTCACTGCTGAATGGACGGTGCGCTGATCTTTTTCTTGGTGGGTAATGGATTTGGTTTGATTGCTTGACACAGGAACAATAGAGGGATAAACAATTGCATTCGCGCCCGTGCAGCTCCCCATCTGTTGAGTGTGTGCGCCTTCAGAGGGAGCTGGGCAGGGACAGATGAACACGCCAGTCGAGCCTGATGTTAATGACATCAGTCATACAAGCAGAACATGTGGCGCAATAAATCAAAAACTAATTGAACTTTTGCTTGATTATGTTGCCGTCCCACCGCCCATTTCAAACATGCCATGGTTTCCTGGGACAATGCCCCCAGCCCCTCAATGGCTTTGCTGCCCCTGGACAGCAGGAGGCTGCCCTGGGAGGTGACAAGTGATAGCAGCTTCTCTTCACTCATTTCTTTCCTGAAACAGTGACACTTTCCACTCAACCAAAATGCTTCCAGGATTGGGATGTGTATTTGACCAATATTTATTATTTCAAAGAAGAAACGTTACATGAATATGACAGTGACAGCCCATGTTTGCTGGCACTTTCCATCTGGGACTGTTGGTGGCAGACAGCTATAGAAGACAGCACTAGTTTTTGTGTTAATTACACACACGTGCTAGTAACGAAGGCTATTCATTAGACTGATATAATTTAATATCATTATTCACACTTGAAAGTGTTTCTGCTACATCAGTTGCTGGAGCCTGCAAGCCAAAATTTTCAAGCTTAGGTGTCCATGGCAGCAGTAAGTCACCAGAAGTTGAGGGGGTTGATTTTCATAGATGGGGAAAGGAACAATTTCTGGTGGGAGCGTTAAGGAATGAAAAGCTCTGGCAAGAAGACCCCTTATTGAAGTGCATAAATATGGAATTAGGCCCCAGAACCATCAAGTCATGTAGAAGCCCATCTATGACTGAGCCACCTGCCCTCCCTCTGCAACCACTGAAGTGTAGGGGGCATATAGACCGATACGTCTGCTTGACGTGCCCTTCTTTAGTCATCTGCACTTGAAATTTTACACTAAGTGCCCAGGATTCAGGTACTAGTTTGTGAACTTAAAAGGTAAAGCACAAAATGCTTTTCTTAATACACCTAGAATCAGCTCCTCATTATATGGGAGGAGAAAATTTTTATGATAAATGTGTTAACACAAAGTATTAACCCAAATTATTTTTAAAATCCTTGCAGTACTTCTGTAAATGTTTATTTACCTATACATTGACTGCACAGAACAGACTTTAATTATTAGCCATTTATTGCTGAGGATTCTCCAGACTGGTAAAAAGAGATGTAAAATAAAATGATCCTGAGTAGAGGCTTAAGTAACAGCTAAATTAAATCTTTGCATTAATAGTATTCATAGAAAGGCAGATGGGAGCAGAAAATGTTGCAATGAAGAATATGGAATGAGATGAGATCACAGCATCAGTCTGTCCTTTGTAGATCTGGACAATGATCACAGAGCCAGATTGGATTAGTGAAACCTATTTACCAGAAGTTCAGAGCGGTTGCATGAAGCTGAAAGGCAGTCAGGAGGGAGAGGTGGAAAATGCACCAGATTTACAGCTGCAGTGACGAAAATTTAGAAGTTTTCACCACTGTGATTTCATCCAAATGTGAGTACATCAAAACTGTAACAACTGCTACGGTGTTGTCTTTGAGATGGATGATGGGGTGTTTAGCATCAGGGAAATCTCTGAAGGTAGCAGCTCATCTGTTGTGCCGTGCCGTGCCGTGCAGTGCTCTGCTTGCAGTCCAGCGCTCGCTGCTTGTTTCTGGAGCTAATCTGTGCAGGTGCCTTGACATTGTGGCCGTGTAAAATCTTTGCACTGGCAAAATTGGGAAATCTGGAATCGGTGTTGGTATACCTATGAGGTAATTGCTAAAGTGACAGCTTGCAACTGTGTGGCTATTCTGTGTAATAGAAAAGAAAATGAAGTTCTTCAAGCAGTTAGCAGCTCAGATGAACTGGGTGAACTGCATGAATGTTGAATTTAAGTCTGCTGGCTCAATAAGTGGAACATTTCCAAAGCCATGCCCTGGAAATGAATGCATGATTAACATTAATTGCTTGTAATGAAGAGTAAGAACCGGACAAAGCCCAGTCTGCATTTGATTGAACGAATTAGTTTAAACTCAATGGCTGCATATTTCAGCAACAAGAAAGCAGGTAAAAGCAGGGAAAACAAATTGCGGGGGCAGATCAAATCTTAACTTGCAAGCTGTGAGCATGAGCTCTCAGCTGCTTAATTTCAGAATATAAGTGAACCATCACTGTGATTGTTTTTGTTGCCCAAAAGCTGGACTGTATATACAAACATCCTTTTTCAGGCAAATCCAGAAACATCATCTGCAAGGGTCATTCTTCCTTTCCTGCTCCCACTCCCTGCAGAAAATCATGTTTGCAGGGAGAGCCCTGCAGCCCCACTGTTTGCATTGCTGCCATTGTATTCCTGCCCAAGTGGGTCACTTCTGGCTACCTCTGCGATTCACTCTTCTTTCAATGGCTATTCAAGTAATTGCATGTTTGCTGGTGCTGTGACTTCCCTTTCATGCCTTGCCTTTCTTCAGCCCCTGTAAGCCATTTGCCACTTGCTCTGGCAGACGACAGGCAGTGAGTTGGACTGTGGCTCATACATACTCTGAAAATATGCAAATTTGTTACCGTTAGGCACATTTATGTGTTGTTCCTTGTGCACCAGCCTGGGTACCAATAACAGCCCAACAGTACTTGCTTGCGGTAGAAATCTATATAAACTATGCTCCTCATACTCTCCAGTAAAATACATAAAATATCAGAGAGACAACAATTCCTTGCATCACTAAACTTGTGCACTTGAGTGTTTTGCTTGTGAGCAGTTAGTTTAGTCTTTGCAGGAAGAAATTCCAGAAGGTGATTGCAGCAGCTTCAAAAACAAGTTACAATATATTCCTAGGAAAAAAAAATCCACCTTCATTATGTTTGTCTGGTTTTCATCCCACACTCACCAAAGTTTAAAATAAAAAAACAGGTCCTGCAGAAGGCGGCAGCAGGGATCCCTGAGGATATTACGCCATGCAAAACAGACTGTGATTGAACTGACAGCTTAGCACACTCAAGCTCTATAGAGGCAGATAACACAGTTGTGATGAGTTCGGTGTGGAAGTAGCCTGCCCTGTAACGGGTTGCTTGCAGGCACTCTGGGCAAGATTGGTCACCTCCCGTGTTACTGTCCCGTTTCACTACGGGCAGAGCATAGGCCAAAACTTTATCCTAATGCTCAGCGCTTATATCCTCACTGGAGTACCGAAGGGTGGCTTTTAGACAAATCCAAGCTGTCTAGGAAGAGTGACTTTGGTCTTGTACTGGAGCCCTGGAAAGCCTGCTCACTTGTTATTCCTGCCATGAGAGGAGATGAGTTTGGCTGCAGTAACGGGCAGCTTTGGATGACCTCCAGCTGCTTCCACAGCTCCAGAAATCTTTGCAAACATTAATACATAGCAGTGATAAGCACTGCAACTCCTGGAGTTGTATGCATGCCAAAAATGTAAAGGAAAGCTCACCTGGAGAGTGAATCACCCATCATCCCATAGCAAAACTTCCTGGCTCTTCAAAGCCTGTGGGTTATACATGAAGCCTGAATAGGAAACCCTCATTCACGTGCCCTGCCCTCAGCATCAGCCTTTAGAATTGGAGTTAATTCTCTGAATTTGGCAGGTTTTTGCAGGCCTGTTTCTGTCACTGGCTGCTAAATCCTATAGCTCCTGTAGCCTGAACACAGAGGAGGGCAATAATTTTAAAGAGCAAAGGGTAAAATACAATGAGAGGGAGAGCTGGGAGTACCACAGAGTGTTTCGGTCCAGTTTCTAGTCAAACTAAAACAACAAGTATTTAAACAACCTTCATGTTGTCCAAAAAAGCCATCACCCAAAACCAGTCGCTTCAGTCCAGTCAAAACCTTGGCTTATGGTCCTGGCATCTTGTGTGTCTAGTGGCTAGTGATTCTGTTTTGCCTATGATTTTTTGTCTTCATGCGTCTAAGAAATTGAGAAACAGACTTTAAGCAGAATGCCCCAAGTTAAAGAACCAAATGGGTCATTTTGAGGATTGAAAAGACGAGGCTTAGTGCAAATGTTGTGCTTTAGACATCATGTGGCAAAAGTGAAATGATGTCACCAAGGAGTTTGAGCTTATTGAAAAAGTCCCTATCTACATAAAATCCTAGGCCTCTCCAAAGTTAAGGTATATACTAGTCATGTTTGAAGGTGACTGGATGGAAAGAGAAACTCATTTCCTTCTGAAACATTGGCAGGTGGGAGGACAGATCAAGACCTAGGAAGGAGAAGGATAGTTCATCCTGGAAACCTATGGGAGAGATGTAGAAACTTGGGGAAGGCTGTTGCCCTGTGTCCATGGAAGTCTGTATTGTATAGGTAGAGCATGGTCTCTGAGATAACATTTAAAAGGACTTTCTTTTAGGCTGTTTCAACTGGAATCCTCCTTAAACCCTTTCTTCTTTCCCCCCTTGCTGGTCCCTGTGCCCCCAGTGTATTCTCATGGATTACTTTTAGAGGCATGTGTAACCTCATCTTGTCCACCTCCACTGCACCCTGACCATGTTCCTGTTCTTCTTTTCACAGCATGTAGTCCTGCCCGAAGACGAGCCAAAAGTACGCAGCACATCCTAACAAAGAGTGTAAGAAAAATCTCCCTTTCTCTCCCTCTTTTCTTTTTTTATTTCCTTAATTCTGCTTGGCTACACTTATCCTTAAAAATGCCATGGATAAATGGGAAGCAGATCTTTCAGGGCAAAGAAGTGCATCGGTGTCTGATGCAGGAAATGGGGTGGGAAACAGAAAGGGGAGTGTCTGTAAAGCTACAGTTTATTTACAGAAGTGCTTTGAAGCTTTGAAACTTCAAAAAACATGGTCTTGCTGTGCAGAGACAGTCAAAATGAACATAGCAGCTTATCAACATGGGTCATCTGAGGGAATCGCAGATTTAATTCTTATCCATAAAGCCCTAATAACAGTGCCAGAGGGACAGGCAGGAATGAAAAACAAACAAATACACATTAATCAAGGAGCCTGGGGAATCTGGGAAAAAAACACCAAGCAATGGACTGTAACCTTGAGTCAAAAAGATGGCTCTGAGACAGCCACAAGAGGATGCTTGTGCCTTGATCCCAGCAGTGGTTGCCTGCTTTGACTCCCCCTCAGTGCACCAGCACAGAGGGCACAGCTGGAGTTTTACCCCCTCCCTGAAGATGAGGTAACCACTGCAGATTCAGCTAACTGAACATTTTTCATGCTCTGAGAAAATGTTTTCTAAGTTTGGTCGCTTTGACACATGGGCATGAGGTTTCTTGTCTTCGGATACAGTTTTCCCTCCTTTTATTTTTCTCTAGCACTTTGTTGAATTATTTTATTATACTCCATGGCGTTTCCTTTTTCCATGCCCCTCTCCCACTTCCCAGTCCCACCCTCATTTGTCACTCTTCTTTGTATTCCTGATTCCCTGATCTCCTCACAGCATCACAGGCCCCCCTGATTACCACACTTACCTGTGCACTGGGAAAAACCTCGCCACATTCACTCCCATCTCCTCTCTTGGTTATTAAAGCAGATCACAGGATCCCAATACTTCACAGAATGTCTGTAGTAGTCCTCAGAATGTCTGTCGTGTTTGGGTAAAAAGTATGTATGTGTGTATTTTCTCAAATTGCGAAAATCTTTTTTTTTTATCCTGTAACTCAAGCTGAGGTTTCAAAATGACTCTTCATTCCAAATGGAGATGAAAATCAGAATGCCAGAGTGTTACTCAGAATAAGCCACTTTGAAATACCCCTTTTATATTTGTTATGCCTTTGGTATATTTTGTTTTCCATGTAATATAAAAATAGTAGAAAAGTCCAAATCAAAAGTGAACTGTACTGACTTCATAAAACAGAATGCACAGATAATTTCTCGATTTTTTTTGACAAAGCAGATACTTTTCCAACAAATTCTAACCAGAGTTTTCTCATAAAACTATCCAGCTGAAAAAATTTCAGCTAGCTCTCATTGAAATCTAGGGCAACTGTATGTCTGTTATCAAGTTCTGGATCTCAGCAGATAGATAGTTGTTTCTGCTAAATAGGAGCCTCTAATATTTAGTTTGGATTGGATTAGCTGCTGTAGCAGCACTATACTCATAAAAGCCTAAGAAAATCTGATAAGAAAGTCCCTGGTTTGTTGCTGTATTTTTAGAGGGTTTTTGTTTTCCTTTGGGGCTTTCCTGACCCCAATTAAAAATGTCCTTTGATTGGCCCTTAGTCATGATGCAGGCAGCATCGTATTAGCAGTGGGAGCACCGAGCCTGAGGAATGGTCTGCAGCTCCAGCTAAGAAAACAAGCAAGGCTCTCAAACCAAAGCAACTGGCACAGTCAACTCTTAGACTTATGCCTTCCCCTTCTTCAGTATGATGCAGCTGCTTACAGCTCATGTACAAGCATTCAAATTAATTTCGTGTACTGGAATATACATGCCTGTGAGGAAGTTGTGATTGCCAGTTTCTAGACCCACAGAAAAGTAGCAGAATGATTATTTATTTTTCACTTTTACCTCTGCACCTGCAGTCAGTGCTGTAGAAATGCCTCAGCTAACATGAAATCTTCTGCTCTGGCGATTGCAGTGGATGCACAACTTTAATCCTCAGCAAGGGCAAAAATAGCAAGCAATGTGGACATCTGCCAGACCTTTGTGTTTTTTGCGTCAGAAATACTCAAGCAGTGTATCATTAAGTGATTTAACATTCAAATGACTGACCTTGGGGGTAACTTCCATCACATTCAAGAACCCATCCCAGAAGCACAATCATGACTGTGGAAGGATGAGAGAAAGGGGGAAACACCTTTTTTTTTTTAATTGACTGCTTCACCAGTATGCTTATTTACAGTTCCTATTGCCCTATAAAGATTTCTTTCCAGTGATACTAGATCCTTCCCTTCTATTCCCTTGTTCTTCTAGCCCCAAAATCCCTTGGGTAGAACTGTCTTGACACCAGTACCTGACTACTTTGCAGAAAAATGGCAAATCCCTCTGTGCATTAAAAATTAGATCAGCATTAGACCATCAAAAAGAGCTTAACTCTACAAATTTGGCATTTCCTCCACTAACAAGCACTTCATTGTTCAGCTTCTAAACTTCAAAGTTTTATCCAAACCCTCTGTGGTTGGTTGGTTGTGATTTTGGGTCCAGGAGCAGGGTTGTGGGAATAGCCTCTGTGCTGCTCTGCAACCCTACTGTGTCCCCCATGCCCCACAATTAACACAGCTAATTCCAACAGCAGGTATGCCAGGCCTCGGTGCTCTCATGTGCACAGTAAAGTCCACAAAAGAGACTTGCTGAGCTCTGAATTCAGAGTCAGCATCCTGCAGACTGAGACGGTCAAGGGACTTCCAGGTTCTAGAAACTGTAGTTTTCAGAGAGCAGTTTACTAATTCTGCATAGTTTGGCTGACTCTGCTAGTCTCACAGATTAAAATTTCCTGGTATGTCTCGAGAAGAAAAGTGACTTCCATCTGATACTTGTGCCTCACCCTAGGTACCCTAGAGAAATGTCAGCTCCAGTTTAGATCAAAACTGCACTACAGCAGGTTTAGTTTCTTGACCTAGATAAGTCTTTACATATTACAGTAATGAGTGAGGTAGTCAAGCTCATGGTGAAACCTTGAATTAGGAGATAAGAAACTCAAAAGTGTACTACAGCCAAACGCTGCAAACGAAGATGTTAATTGAAGATGTGCTATAGAGATTGTGCTGTTGTCTTCAGCTGTAATGGAAAATGACATTGCAACTTATTTATACAGATTCTTCTGCCTGAAGGCATTTTGGCATTACTGATGACATGTAACAAGGAATCTTGAAAGCACAGACAACATGCCTAAATAATTCCTGATATTAATGAAGTTAAAAATCATGCTTCCTCTCCCAAAACTATTTCATCCTTTGCAATACATAGGCAGATTGTTAAGTTTCAAGTCATTGGTGGTTTACACTGATCAAATAAGCCACTTTCAGGATTAGACATGACTGCAACCAGCATCCTACTTACCAAAAATGCTCTTTCCATGACCATGCAAAAAACACAACCTCAGGAGTCTCGGTAGCAGAGAGTTGCAGACATTTGCTGTCACACACCAAAGAAGACTGAGTGTGACCAAGAGCGCTGCACATCTTTCCAGAGATGGTGGGAAAGGTGAGATTTCTAGTGTTCCTTGAAAGCTGGAAGAGCTCGGTTCACGCAAGGCAGATTCCAAGGGCTGTCAAGAGAGACCCTTGCCAGACACAGCCTCGTTGTATTCGTAACGAAGACAGGTGTCTCCACCGACATCACTGTGGTGATGGGGGGAGATGCCTCTGGTAAGCAGCTTGCAAGGGTTGGGTGGCCAGGGCATGCATGGACACAGGAGCCTGCAGCCTGCAAAGAGGGATGGAGAGGTCCTGGAACTGGTCCAGGGGCAGCTGGGAAAGAGCCAATGCCAACTGTTTAAGCAGCAACAGGCAGCCTCTTACCACCGGCATCATCCTCGTTTCTGAATCATCAGAGCAATGCTGAGGCTAGGCTCAGTCCAGCAGCACCAGATTCATGGTCAGTAGAGCTGGGGCCCAGCCACAGCCTCCTTTAGCAGTGCTTGTTTTCAAGGACACCAGTAGCTCCTTTCACTTAACACTGGGTATGTCCTTAAGTAGCTTGAGCAGGGACTGTGTTAGGCTCTGTGCCAAAATCCACAGAACTAAGAAAAAAACCCTCTTAGGTCTTGGATTAGCTTTGGTTGCCTCACTAGCCCTTTCCAGCAGTATTTTTGCTTGCTGTTGGCCAGTTTCTGCTCTTTGTCCTGCTGGTCAGTAGGATCTAGCTTATATAGCCTTCTCCAGATTCCTGAGGATACATAAAGTCAAAAGAGCAAAAAGCAGTCAGGTTTGGGTTTTTCCTTTTGCCTGTTTTGGAAAACATTGGTTTGCATGTGGTTTTATATCTGTGTAAAAATTCACTTACAAAGAATGGTGCAGCTTAGTGGCAAACTGAATTAAATCCTACTTAAAGGGACAATTTTGCATGAGAGGACATTCTTAAATGCGGTCTTGGTTTTATCTCAAGCATATGTTAGAAGGCGGAGCAAGAGATGGAATTAAAGTTTTTTCTATGCCAATAGCAGGCCAGTCAGCTGCTGGTCTCAGTCTTGAGACAAAATAACTGTATCTATATATAAAACATGTAGATGACAACTATCAGTCATCAGTTAAGTGCAAGTAACTGCTTTTCTCCTGGTCTTCCAACATAAGATCAACATAAGTAAGTCTAATAAGAAACAGTTTGAATAGTTGCCATGTGTCTTGTTTCCTTGCTGGTTTGGGTCTTCTCCCTGTTTTAACTGGTTCTCTGTATGACAGTAGCAAGTGTTCAGGAAATAATGAAAAAAAAAAAAAAAGGTAAGTATGAAACAGTCTTTCCCTCCTGTTGGGACTTTAATCATCTTGAGAAAATTGTTTCTGGACCATCCTGGATAACAGTCCTGATCAATTGACCTGCTTGGAGCCTATGCCTGGTTTTTTAAGCTCACATTAGCTCCGGCCTCCCCAGTTACCTGTGGCAGCACAGTGAGTGCCAAGGCTTAGTCATGATCAATGTAGAAATGAACTTGATTTTGTTCATGCTCGTTTTCAGAGACTGGGTCTGAGATACAGGCGGCCTAATGTTCAAAGATGCACCTCTCGGTGAGTTTTGTTTGTGCAAGCTAATGTTTGTGAAAATTAACCTCTAGGAGCACAATTATTCAATGCCTTGTATCTTCTGTAGTCATTTACCAGATATAAAATGTACATAAATCCGAAAGACAGGAGAGACCATGAAGAAACAACATTTGTAATCCACATTGCATAAGTTTAACTGATTGCCCAAGATATGATGCAGTAAGAAAATTAATGTGAGCTGTCTCAAAGGCTTATCCTATTCAGTAGGCCTTGAAAGGGACCACATTTCTGTCTCCCAAGGAGAATACAGACAGGTGCAACTAAGTAGCTGGGTCCCAGAGATGCCCCACATGATTTTCCTGTACCTTTATACATTTCATGTACAGAAGCAGGAGCCAAACAGAACAAACCCCACATATCTCACATTCCCCACCCAACAAAATCCCCTCTGGTTGGCAGTAAAGCAGCGGGAAGAGCAAGTTCTATGCAGTTCCTCCAATGACGTTGACAGACCACCTAATCTCCCAGGCTAGGTGTAACAATGGGATGGTTTTGCCTCTTCCCTGTAGGTGGTAGCCATATCTGATCGCCGGCCCCACAGGACAGAGAAGCTGACGCCCCACCAAGGTGACCTCCTCCAGGTGCTGTGCAGGGAAGACGAGGTGCGGAGCTTGGGCCATCTGCAGAGTGGGCAGCAGGGACCCTGCCCCTCCAAGGGCACTGCTGCCCAGCACGGTAAGACCACAGAAATGGCTTTATTCCTCTGTGGCTTCAGGACATTTTTAGATATTGCAGTCTTCCAGTCTGCAATGAAGCAGGCACTTTGTTATGTACCTGAAGGGTACTTCCATGCTTAAAAGGTCTGGTGGAATTAATGAGATAGTGACCTTGGCATTGCACAGCTCTCGCTTTATTCAGAGTCATAAACTCACTTTATTTAGAGTCATAAACACTCTCTTTCCAAGGGCTGACAATACTTTAGAGATGATAGATTGTGAATTACTGAGTTTGCCTGAGTCATCTTATTAGACAAGGTCCCTGTTCAGTTGCTTAGAACTTGCTAGAACATAATTATTTTGGATAAAAATTCTAGATTCCAGATGTCAGCCACAGAGCTGATTTTGTTTTTTCAACCAAAACTTGTTCAGCGTGTTTGTGAGAACCCATGAAGGAAAAACAGAGTTTGTGAATACAAAACCAAGGAAATGAGAAAACATAAATAGACTGGTTATTCAGCTCCTTCGATGCTAGTGTGTTAAGTTTGGATGGTCAAAGCTAGAACAGAGCCATGCAGTTTGGCAAAAGTGACCTTTTAATCAAAAACCTCATATTTTGCTCTTCTTTTTTTAAAAAAAAACCCAGATGCAGTCAACTCATAAGCCTTTGAAAAAATTCTGTATGGCATGTGTTGGGTAGAGACATTGAACATTTAGCTGTTAAAAGGTGCTAAATCTGTAATGTAACATGAAGGCACATGTTCTTCACACAACTGGTCTTCAACCTCACTGCTCATAAGCCATCCCATTAGGAACACAGACCATACAAGAGGGGAACTGAGAAGGAGGAAAGTGATCTTGGAACTGTAGGGGAAATATCTCAGACTGAGAACAGAGCCAAGAAATGGCTGAACAAAGATCTGGGCTTCAGGGTTGGAGTAGGGAGAGGCAGAGGAGTGGCTGGGTCCAGCTGTGGGGCATTAGCAGTGGCAGAGAGCCAGTGGGGGAGAAAGGAGGGACTGCTGGTCTCTGCTGTTAGGAGCCACAAGAGGTAAAGGATTACAGGTGTGAACGGGAGGAAAGATGTAGGCATCCAAAAAGAAGAGCAGAAAAAGGGGGAAACCATTCTCATAGCAGGAGAAAGGGAGGCAACTGAGCAAAGAAACTGGGATTATGAAAGGGAAAGAGGGATAAACTAAGTGTTGTTGTTTAAACCCAGCTGTCACCCAAACACCATGCAGCCACTTGCTTACCCTCCCCGACCTCGAGGAAATGGGGGAAAGAGTTGGAGGGATAAAGGTAAGGAGACTCATAGGTTGAGGTAAAAACAATTTAATAATTGAAATAAAATAATAAAATAAATTTTTAAAAAATAAGAATTATAATCATAATAACAGAAAACACGATCAGGTAATGCACAATGATTGCTCGCCACCCACTGACCAATGCCCAGCCCATTCCCAGCTAGTGATCCCAAAGGAGAGAGAATACTGAAATCACCATCCCGAAAACCTGAGTGTAGCTTCCCAATCAACACTCATCTATATACTGAGCATGATGTTGTATGATATGGGATATTCCATTGGCCAGTTTGGATCCGTTGTTTTGGCTCTGCTCCCCCCCAGCTTCTTGTGTACCTGCACACTAGCAAGGAATGAGGAGTTGAAAAGTCCTCAATTTCTTAGCAACAACTAAAAACATCAGTGTATTAGCAACATTCTTCTCATACCAAATCCCATACTGAATCCAAAACACATCCCTATTCTAGCTATTAAGAAGGAAAGAAGGGAAAAAAACCCAATCAGCTCTACCCCAGTCGAAGCCAGGACACTAAGCTTAAATTATAACAAAAAAATAAACCAAAAAGGACTGACTGAGGAGTGGAAGGAGGAAGCGAAGCAAATAGAACAGGACAAACTCACCAGGAGCATCTGGACAAGACAAACCTACTGCATGGCTGCCTAAGCTTGTGCAGCCTGGTGAGGTTGTTTGTCAGATCCCTGTTGCCCCCAGCACAGAAGATGGCATGGCAGGCCGTCTCCTGCAATCACTCCCCAAGGTCTGTCCACCACTGCCCCCAGGCTCCTCAGTGATGCTCAGCACCTCACACAGCCGATGTATTCCCCTTTTCTGGGTGCCTGCCTCATGCCTCTGACTGCGACACCCAGGAGTGCTCAGTTCCAGCTGCCAGTAAAAACTGCTGACTGAACAGTGCTGCGTCTGCCTCATAGCCCCTGAAAAACTGGATCCCCGAAATTTCTGATCTTAAACTCAGCACCTACCTCTCATTCCCTGGCATAACTCCTTGTCCTCCAGGAGGTGATGAAGCTGTTCCTTTAAAACATTTGTGCAGATGATGACCACAGTGATCAGCAATACAGAAGAGCCCATGAAAATATTAATAGTTCTGTCCTCAGAGGATTCACTGGTGGGGAAAATAAGTATAGGAGTCTGCACTGAGAAATAAAAGCTAAGGATGAACACCTGCTTTCTGAGTGAACACTGTCTATATGAGTGAAGCAGAAAGTCTGTGGCAAAATGGTTTCTGGTCACCAATTAAAGACTGAATCTCAATATCTAGATCCTTGGGGAGGGGCGGGTGGGAAATGAAATAACTTTGATCCAGTTACGGTGTTTTATAACTTTTGAGTGCCTGACTTTACAGATTTAGTGTTTTAAGGGAAGGAAAGTAGAAGTGCTTGCAAATATTTGGATGAAAATAAAAACAGCTCTTTGTTAAGACGTGCCGCAGTGTCCATTTTCAATACTCACTGTGCTAATAATACCTACACAGAGAATAGAGTGACATGAGAGAGTCCGGAAAGGTTTCTCCAGCTGTTTCTCAACAGATGGAGAGCCAGCATGTGATATGAAATGAGGTATATATATGGATATGTATCATCTATTTTCATTAATCTCTGTACAAATGTGACCTCCACATAAATTTCACCCTTCAGAAACATCCTTCAACTTTCTTACTGGAAAGAGTTGTGTCTGTAGAGTTTTCCTTGCTTGCTCCATAGATAAATACTGTTGGATATTAAAGAGTCTTCAGATCTGATAAAGCACAGCTTGTAGTTTGTGTAACAGAGTGAAAAGTTCGATTTCAAGAGTAGTGAAAAATGTGTAAACAAGAGCGTAAGTGAGACTATCAGCACACTCTTTGTTAGCATTGGAAACCCTACACAAGTATCAAAGCATAAAGATGGTCCATTCCAGTGTGCAGGAAGGCAAGTAAGTGTAGCGGGAGGCCACAACATGGAACTTCTGACTTTCACTCAAAGCTGTGCTTTGCTTCACAGGATGGATTAAAAAAAAAAAAAAAAAACAACAAACCTGCTCTTATTCCCCAGAAAAGCAGTACTCAGGCTTGTACCAAGTTTTTTTACCAGCACTCATCTTGGAAACAGGACAAGACAGAAAAACAGATGAGGAGCACCCTTTGTCCCAGGCTTAGGCATCTATAGCATGTTCTGGAAGTAGAACCACTGAACCTGAAGCCATGAAGACTTACTTTTGCTTAGATATTTTGCTAAAGTTTGCCAGAACATTTTCTGTGTCTAAGAAGAGGCACAGTCTGAAGGGAAGAATCAGACAATATAAGAGAGAAAAAAAAAAAAAAAAAAGCCTGGAGCCACTTGCTGAATACTGTTAGTACCTAATATGCAAGATGAGAGGAGATGATTGAATTAAACTTTGACATGAGAGATACAGTTAGGTACCTAATGGAATTACAGGATGGGGTGGGGTGGGCTGACAGGGAAGAAAGAGGCTAGTTAATATATTTATGTTCAAATATCGCCCCCAGAAGAAGAAAACAGTTCTGGCTGTGAACTCATGCTGAAGACAGCACTATAAGCAGCACCTTGGTTATTTCTGATGTTTGCTGTCATTATTTATATTCCATTGGTCACAGCAGTTGTGAACCATATTGTATCCTCTGCCTTGGTGAGTCCTGGTACTTCTGTAGATCCTTGCTCTTCACTTACCTGAATATCCTTTTTAAAAAAGAGCAGACAACTGAAAATGGCCAGAAAAAGGAAAGGAAAGGAAAGGAAAGGAAAGGAAAGGAAAGGAAAGGAAAGGAAAGGAAAGGAAAGGAAAGGAAAGGAAAGGAAAGGAAAGGAAAGGAAAGGAAAGGAAAGGAAAGGAAAGGAAAGGAAAGGAAAGGAAAGGAAAGGAAAGGAAAGGAAAGGAAAGGAAAGGAAAGGAAAGGAAAGGAAAGGAAAGGAAAGGAAAGGAAAGGAAAGGAAAGGAAAGGAAAGGAAAGGAAAGGAAAGGAAAGGAAAGGAAAGGAAAGGAAAGGAAAGGAAAGGAAAGGAAAGGAAAGGAAAGGAAAGGAAAGGAAAGGAAAGGAAAGGAAAGGAAAGGAAAGGAAAGGAAAGGAAAGGAAAGGAAAGGAAAGGAAAGGAAAGGAAAGGAAAGGAAAGGAAAGGAAAGGAAAGGAAAGGAAAGGAAAGGAAAGGAAAGGAAAGGAAAGGAAAGGAAAGGAAAGGAAAGGAAAGGAAAGGAAAGGAAAGGAAAGGAAAGGAAAGGAAAGGAAAGGAAAGGAAAGGAAAGGAAAGGAAAGGAAAGGAAAGGAAAGGAAAGGAAAGGAAAGGAAAGGAAAGGAAAGGAAAGGAAAGGAAAGGAAAGGAAAGGAAAGGAAAGGAAAGGAAAGGAAAGGAAAGGA
>NW_020799095.1:116691748-116734665 GCF_003259725.1 Athene cunicularia
GAGAAGAAGAAGGAGATGGGGAAGGGGAAGGGGAAGGAGAAGGAGAAGGAGAAGGAGAAGGAGAAGGAGAAGGAGAAGGAGAAGGAGAAGGAAAAGGAAAAGGAAAAGGAAAAGGAAAAGGAAGAAGCCAAATGGAAGGATTTGGCTCCACGAGAAAAAATCTGGAATCCTTGCTCATTTATTTCCTCGGCACAACTAGCAGGAGTGTCACTGAGTATTTATCTGTGGAGAAGTTATAAGCTGAGTGATCACTTATAACTGAAAGGTAACCTCCAGGTTTAAGGACAGCAGAGAGAGGTGCCACTCAGCCACGGGCAGACAGAAAGGTTGAAATCCCTCCTTGTGATGGGCTGGATGTAGCACACATCGATGCCCAAGTAAGAATAACCCCCAGGGCAATCCATAAAGGAGAATGACCTCCTAGGCAGGACAAACCTGGCAGCGGCAGCTCCAAGATGCACAAAAACTGTGTTACCCAACCTCTGCTGAGGAGCAGCAGATGGGACCGCTTTTTATATGTACATACACGTAAGTGTTTGCAGAGAGGAAGGGTTCCTACTTAGTTTGGTCTGCTAAGGCAGTTATTGTCTCATTTGACAAGTCTTGGAGCAAGCAGTTTAGTGATTTTCCATAATAATTTAAGCAATTCCAAAATAATTTATTTTTACATCACAGTAGATGATCATAATAAAGAAACTTCTGCACTTTTGGCTATAATCAAATCCTGTGGGACTATAACCTGAATCTGGGCTCTGTTCATATCCAGGTTTAAAGGTATGGAAGGATCCTTTTAATACAAGCTGTGCCAGTGGGATATTTACCAATAATGCCATGTTTATTATGCTTTGCAGTAGGAATTACTGAACAAGAGTCATCAAAGCGCTATAATCACCTGTTGGATGGAAAAACTTTGGTAAGTAAATACAACAAGGCCAACTATCACTATCTGATGCATCTTAAAATCCAGTACCTGTCAGCATGTCCCACATTAACAACATGTCAGTTTGTTGCAATATGTGCAGATCTCAGTCTTTGTTAAGGCTTTGAAAAAATTATGCCAGAGGCTTCTTAAGTGGAAGCGGAGACTGGCATAGGACATCTGCCCCTCAGGAAACCAGGAAGGGTTGTGGGATGGAAATGGGCATGCTCCAGTTCTGGATACTCAGCCACCTGCAAGAGCTGGGAGAAATTAGCCTCTTGTTTCTCAGGGAATTTCACAAATTGGAAAAAAAAATAAATTTATAAAGTGGAACAAGCATCAAATAATTCATATTCACCAGAATGCCAACCTGACATGATAATCAGATCAGTCAAAAATGTCAGTAAAGAGTTGATGGGAAAATCATCATAAAAAAACCCCAAAATTCAGTATTGCCAGTAAAATCAGTAAGTGTGTTTATTGCCTGAAATGATGAGAGCACATCACAATTTTTGACATTTTCTTCTATTTCTGGGCAACGCACACTTTATCTTACCATCCTGGAGGATATGCCCGTCTCAGTGGCCTGTTTATGGGAAAATGTGATTCAGTTATGGCAGACAATTTATGATCAAGTAAGTCAAGAATGTCAATGATTAGACACTTGTGGGGCATGAACCAGGGCCCCCCATACCACAGGTCAGCACTCAGCAAAATGGGGAAACATTTCTGAACACTTAAGAAACGGCAGTGGCTGGGACAGCTGCTCCCCAGGCAGCGATGGAGGTGGCCTGTGAAGAGCTGCAGGAGGCAGGCTGCTCAATCTACACAAAGCCTCGCCTCCTCAGGAAGACAGACATAAAAAAACTAGGGAAAAAAAAGTTCTGCAAGCCTCCCTCCTTTGATGGGAGGTGTAATTCTTGCTCATGCAAGCCCTGTGCTGAGCTCAGTGAGACATTCATGTGAGCAGCCAGTATCTGTGTGGGTAAGAGTTGGGCAGTCAGGTCCTTAGCCAGTTTGCTTTCTCTTGTTAAGAGATCTACAGTACTTATTTATTTTCCTAAAAGAGCCTCTTTCCTCAGGCAAACCTGGGGTCCCTACTCATCAGTGGCATTTCCTAATGCCTTGCTTTTTCGCTCCGCAGCTCCCGCCATCACCAGTTGCCCATATCACAGTGAAAGCGGCGGCTGTCACAGACTCCACTGCAGGTGACGGCACTCCTAAAGACCTGTAAGTCCCTTCCCACCCCTCCAGCCAAACCTGGGGGGCTGCGTGCAGGGTGCTGCCAGCAGGGAAGGGGATGGGGCATCTCCGCCACAGGTCACCCTCTCACCAGAAATACAAAGAAGTGTTCAGCTGCAGGTCTTCTCTGAATTGCAGCTGTAAAACCTCAGTGGTTTGCAGTAAAGCCATGTTGCTTGCTTCCCAAAGGCAGGGAGAGATTGGCTAAAGGACATGCTGATTATATCGTCAGCCATGGCTGTTTATACAGCTGCCCCGGTACCAGTTACAACTCTGTTTCATCACTAGAAAAAAAACTAAATTCAAAATTTAATTATTTTCACCCTACAAAGTCTATAACATTTGCCCTAAGGCAGCTTAGTCTATGTAATTCAATATTTTTTTAAAAAAGCTTTATTGTTTTTAACTGTAATTAAGGACCAGCTTGATTATGATACAGAGACACTCATCAGTACACAGTTAACCCAGACAAGGGTCCAGGTGATATTTGAGATGCTGCCTTTGCCACTTGAGGGACAGTGAGAAGCTTGTGGTCACAGCGTCCTCGCACTGCATACACAGAGACCTAATGTCAGTGTAGCCCCCTCGGCCAGGTGGAGCTCACCCTGCCTGGGCACTGCTACATCATCCCTGGGGCTTCCATTGGAGGGCCCAGCTCTGTCCCTAGGCCATATGCCAGCTTGTTCTCTGGTGGCAAACACTACAGAGGATACCCCTAGTAACAGTGCCACTTGTAGCCCATCCCCTCGTGTGAGTGTTCACCTTGATATCAAGTGGATGAGGGGCTCTGAGGAGAGGCGGGGCAGCAGGGAGGGGGCAGCTGTGGTGTCCAAGCCCACTGCCCCACACAGCCCCTGCTCACCCCGGACTCACCAATCCCAAGGACTGGCCAGGTGCAAATATACCTTGGCAAACGGGCAGCCCTTGGTTTTCAGCCCCTGGTCATCAAAAGCAGGGAGGAAAAGCCACAGAGATGAATGCTCACCCATCTGTGCTTTATTTGCTAGTCATGGGCAGAGCTGGAGGAAGACGGCAGAGTATGACCTGACCCTGCCACTGGCAGCAGAAGCTTCCCTGCCGCTGACAGGAGGCAACTTGTGCGGAACACCCAGCCTCCTGAGGAAGATGTGGATGAAGCACAAGAAGAAGTCAGAGTACCTGGGGGCAACAAACAGTGCCTTTGAAGCAGACTGATAAGGCTCAGCATCATTTGGAAAGACAGAAAGTCCATTAGCGAGGACAAGGTGCTCTGAGATCAGTGAGGGAACAGACACAGCACAGCTCATCCAGGAAAAAAAAATATCCTTTTTATTACTTGATGCCATTGCCTCAGAGCAGTATGAGAAGGGCTAACTAAGGTAAAAATGGTAAATGTAATGCAACTCACTGGCCTTTCTTTGTTGCAGTATACTAAAATCTCAAGTATCCCCCTAGATCTACATCTTGGCTCAATGATGCTGAAACTACCTACCACTGGCTCATTCATCATTTTACATGTCCTGTCTGAATCAGCTCAAGAAAACAAGAAAAGCCTACCAAGCAGTTTATGTATTCCTCCAAGGTAACAGATCAATGACATTAAATCCCAGGGGGCTGCTCATTGTGTACCACGGCTTCCCCCTCTCATATCAAGAAATTACTACATCTTACAACATGCCTGGTTGAATGACATATGCTAACATCTTCTTTTCTTTAGTTTTGATGCTTAAAGACAGGAGTAAAAGATGCAAAAATTTTAAAAGAATGGGTCAGAACTGAGCAAGTTTGCAAACACACATTTACCAAAATTTTCTATGTGACAAGTGATTGGTGTTTCAAAGTGTCCTGCCAGATCAAACTGTGAGCAACAGGATAACCTCAGGAGATACTCTCTTCCATAGAACCTGCTTATACATTAAGTGGTAGTCAGCAACTTACTGTCTGCCTGTGTGGTACAGGATATTTCACTAAGTGCACAAAATATCAGGAGGAAAGAAAATACCTAAATAGTGCAACTAGGTGACTGAACATGAGAAACTTGCATATAGGAGACCCATGCTTATAATAGATGTATTTAATGGAACTTGATTAAAGTTTTTCTCAAATTTTTTTTCAATTTAGAAATTACTGGTCATGGGACCTTGGGTTTTCCTCTAAAAAAAAAAAAAGTTTTACAAAAAAGGTTTTGACAGTATTACAGACAGTATTCTATTAGTCATTAACACTACTTGCCTCATATGAGTGCTCCTCTGGTTGTTATAAAAGACTTTGATTTGCCTAAATACAGAACTTTAAATACATCAAGGAAGGTTTAGACTGGATATTAGGAATATCCAATCCAGTTTAGACTGGATATTCTTTACAGCAAGGGTTGTTAGGTGTTGGAATGGGCTGCCCAGGGAGGTGGTGGAGTCCCCAGCCCAAGTCGGGTTGACATAGCGCTGAGGGATATGGTGTAGTTGGGAACTGTCAGTGCTAGGTTCATGGTTGGACTGGATGATTTTCAAGGTCTTTTCCAACCTAGATGATTCTGTGAAATATAAAACTGGGGGAAGCATATCTCCTGTTGCTCATAGTAATGACGATCTTCTCTAATCTAACTGCCAGTGTTCCAAAGCATAAATGAAAAATAAAGGTCTTACTCTATAACAGAATCAGAGGAAAGAAGCTCCCATCTGAACCTTTCTTTCCTGCAGCTGGTGTAGTGGAAGGCACTGAGGTGTTGTCAAACACAGTGCCACAGTACTAAGGTGAGGAGGCTCCAGAGCTGAGAACCCACCAAAGGTCTGAACCATTCATTAGCAGTGTTAGCAGCTATTACAGCTCCTTCCTCTACTACTACAACCACCTGGGAAACTTCTGCACTTGGGGTACCTACTGACTTCATCCACTGCTTGTGTTAAGATTGTCTTCAACCTGGACTTAGAAAAAAATCATATTCTGAATTTCTCTTACAGTGCAGGACAGAGGGCGTCTTGGATTGCAACCTGCATAGCTGCAGGCTGGGGCAGTTATCCCCAGTCAGGGGTCACCAGCAGCAGGGTACCACCTGGATGGGAGGGAAAAGCTGCAAAAGCAGCCAGATCCTCTGGCTTTGGTGTGAGCAGAGTGGAACAGCACACAGGAAAGGTTTGCAGCTTGACAACCTGAGCAACCGAAGTCCATGAGGTAGGAAAGCAACTGGAGTGGCCTGATAGCTTTACTGAGCAAAAGTCCCCAGTGGCTCCAAGGAGGGCTGTGGGGACACCTGTGTGAGGCTGGGCGTGCTGGAGAAGGCAGTAGGATGGGGAAAAAAAAGGCACTATGGCTTTTCATACAGCCAGGGCCAACTCAGTCCAGAGTCTGCTAAGGAGGGGAAAGGCACTAGCCCATTATAAAATCTTTCTGTCAGGCCTTGTGTTCATCTGTCCATCACTGCTTCAGTCACAGGCTTCTCCTTCACAGATGCTCAACAACTCACAGGGGACAGCCTTGCAGCTAGAAATCATACAGACTGTCCTCCTTACCAAAGGCAAAAGTCCTGTCCCAGCAGTGTGAAAGAGGGGTGATTTGCTCTCCTGATTTTCTTTCGTCCTTCTGAGAAAGAAGGAGAAGACAGATTCTTGTTAATCATGCACTGAAGGGCCCCAGCTGCTGGCAAGACAAGGAGGAGATGGTGGTCCAGTATTGACCATGTGTGGCCAGCCATGGCATGCAAGAGCAATGCCGATGCCCAGTGAAGGCTGCACACCTGCACAGCACCAGGGCAATTTTCCCACAGGGGCCCACCCCACCTTTAAATTAGAGCCTGACACATTGACCCTGTGTAGTAGTCTGGACACCGTTACCCTGCCAACATCAGGTCCTCCGTGACTGAACCAAGCTGGAGCCACAGCCAAGATTTTCCTGAAACATCTTTGACAAATATCACTAACCACACTACAAACCCCTCCCCAGCCCATACAAATCCTGCCAGAAGCCTTGGCTTTGTAGGCACACACTATTTTTACACATATAGGTAAACCTAATACATACAGTAGGACTACTCTCTTGCACAACCACGCATACACTCAAGGAGTAAGGAGAATAGTAATCACCAGTTCCCTTTTTTGGTCTCATTCCCTAAGTAAAGCAAAAATAAGGAAGATGGACAGACACTGGGAAAAGTCCATTTGCTGAATTTGGGATAATTAAGCCAGTGAGCTTTTGTGGTACCTGCCCTCGTAGCTAACATGAGCCATAGAGAACCCAACACACAGTCCAGCACAGCAAGAGTTTTGTCTGTTGAGAAAGCTGTGTCGTAGTATTTAATTTGTTAATTAATAGCATTAAGCAGTATGAGGATGGAGGCAAAGAGGAAATGATTAATGTTTCTACCTAATAATTTCTGTATCTTGAAATGTGTATTTATGTTTTTCTTATTTATTTAATTTATGATTTGGATCTACAAAAGGAGGAGAGATTTACAAGCATATTTAATTTCTCTGTATTCCAGTAACTATGGTGGAGATTTCCTGTATTGTAGTAGACACTTACTTTATTGATTCAAAATAAAATATGTCTTATTCATTAAAAAAAATAAATAAAAACAGTAGCATATGGTAACATGTGGGTCTCAGTGACTTATAAGCTTTTGGGAAGCATTTAGTAAAGGCAGGGTTTATAGTACTGAAGAATATGAACACCTGATAGCAAACCCCCAAATTTTTCTCCCCTCAGGGAGAGCCCAGAAGTGTATGTTTGTGAGCAGCTCCAATATTTTACGGATGGTAGAATCATTGTTTGTTATCAGATACTCAGAGAAAAGCCCTGGCACTACCAGCAGTTACACATTAGGTACACATTTACACACCTAACCTCAAGCATATTACTGACATGATGGTTAGCCTCACTGTGGCCCTGGGAAGTAAGCAGTGTCACCTCCCTCCCATCAAACAAGAACATCGAGACAGAGACTCCTTGAGGGTACTTAAAGCTCTGGTAGAGAATAAAACCAAGTGTTCCCCATCTTCAGTCCCACCAGTTGACAGCAAAGTCATTTAACTTACCTCAAACACAACAATGCCTTTGGAAATCCTGTGCTGAAACACAGCCCAACCCAAAGTGGGTTCCATAGGGACAGAGGAGCCCAGGCTAAGGGACCTGACTCAGGACTGCAAGGGGAAAGACTTTAAGATAGAAGGAAAGAAAACTATAGTGTTGGCATCATTCAGCAACCCGGACTTTGGAAAGCCCATCTGTTAGAGGATGACGTGCCCCCCCTGCCTACCACACTGCCCATACCCCTCACAGCTCTGGTGAAATGATGCCATGTTTCTGGTCCTCCCATTGCAGACAGTGTCTATGTCTAGAATGAGCAACCAGGGAGTGTCCTCTCAGTGAGTGTCCACACCACAGGACTTGGCACAGATTTTTTCCAGGACATGGGGTAACAACCTGGCCTCTGCTGGGGACTCCTCTGCGAATACCCAACCTTTAGTCATGCATTAAAAATATCCACATGAGTATGGAAAAGGATGTTGGTATGCCATACATTTTTCCAGATGAAACTGTACAGAAAGCAATGTTGGGTTGACTCCAGCACACCATCAGAAAAATGTGAAATAGTGATTAAAGAAATAAGTGAACTGTACCATTTTTCCATCAAAGACAAAAAAAGTTGTTAAACTGTGCAGCTGAAAGCATCGCCTCTGGCACTCCCTGACACAAGCATGTTGTCATTCTTTATAACATCTGTGTGAGAAGATGCATTTTTCAGACATGTGTCATGTCATTTTATAATTTTGGGTTCTCCAGAACTAGAGACTAACTGGGGCACCGACCTGACTGAAATAGACTTCTTGATGACAGTCCATCACACTTACAGTAATTTATATTTAATTTAAAAAAAAAAAAAAGTTTCTAATTTCTTCTCACCATTTCAAAAACATCTTTGTGATAGAACTACTCACTAAAATATCCATCATTATTTTGCATACCACTTTATTTAAATAAACTGTAGTGAATTTAAAACTAGACTACTATATAAAGTAATTCCTACTGATGCATGAAAAAAAAAAATCTCAGATATGCTTTGCCCACCTTTCTTCCCCTTTTGAACTCACTTTACAGATCCTGTAACAAACAAGTTTGCCAGAAGAGCTGATCACAGGCATATTGCTGTTTGGGGGAATACCAAACACTTTTTACAGAAAATATTTTTAACTCAAACATTGGCATCTGCAGAATAATTTCACATCTGGGAGTTACCCAGCCAGAAAAGTTGCAATATCAGGACTTGCACACACAAACAAAACTGAAACAAGTCAGATTTTTCAGATTAAATCCCTGCTCAAAAATTCATATGTGAACTCTACAAACAATGCAGATGTCAAATAGTCATAAATATTTTATGAGAGATTTTTAAAATCTCGGCATTAACTCTATAGATTATTCACAAGTGAGCAGCTCGACCCTACATGGCATTGAAACCCTTTTTTTTTTTTTTTTAAGTGACAGAACTATTATTTAAATGAACGGGCACACAGATCACTAAAAAAAATGAAGTGTTTAGAAGGAAAAAAAGAGTTGAATATTTAATTAAGTTAGATGAAGGCCCAGAGAAACCAAGCAGCTGAGCTCAAAGGGGGACAATTCAGGATGAAATGGAGAGATGTGTGAATGATGTCTCTCTTCTCAGCCAGCAGGTTGAAGTCACTACAACAAGAGTTGTCATTTTTAACAGCTTTATTAACAAGCCCTGTGGAGCAACCAGGGGCCCCACAGCTGACCCAAAGGTGGGAGACAAGGGCAGACACTGGCTGGCAGCCCCCGGTCCTGGCCAGGTGTTTCGACTCGTCACACCTCCCACCCTGCAGATTCACCTACCTAACACTTTACTCTGCTTTATTTTAAACCAACATTTTCCTACTGTGCCGTCATGTTTTGCATAGCAGTGAAATAGTAAGAGGCATCATCAGGCAAATAGACTGAGTGTTCCCTTTTGGAGGGGGGGGGGGAGGTGTGTTCACTGGACCATAAAGCAGAAGAGACATGCAAAAGGCTCCACAGAGTGCACAGTCCTTCCCCTGCTATGTGTGACGAGGCACTTTTTGGTGAAACGAGCCCTCAGCACAGCCATGTCGGGAGCTGGTACTGCAAAACCAGCCACTCTGCTGAAGCGTTGTCTGCTCCTGCACTTTGCCAGCAAAAGCAAAGCTGAGGTTCAGAAAGCAACGGCATCTTCATCAAGGCCATTGTCTGAGTAACAAGGACCACTAAACACACAGCAACAGCTTGCAGGTTTCAGGCTACTATAGCCCGGGAGTGCAGTGACAAGCCTAGCAAGACCATATAACTGCTAGACTGCCAGAAAGTCTTGCAAGTATTTATTTTCTAATAAAGACTTTAACCTTTTCTGTAAAAACTGCAACCCTATAACTTCTTTATAACTGTCCCAGAGCCCTCATAATACTTGGTATCTGACATTTGTCCTTGTAAGTTAGGATGCAAGCAGATTTTTTGATCAGATTTGAAGCAAGTTTAATAAAGATTTATCTATAATGAACTCTTAAAATGAGGTTCACCAACACTTAGAATCTTGCAATGTCTATTCTTTTAATCATGATAGTAACATCTAAAATCCAAGCTTGGCTAATCATTTTTTTAGTTGTTTATATTATGAATAGAAATATCAAGTTACTTAGCTGGCTACCATATGCTCAAGGTGGGTGAACCCATTAGTGGAAGAGACACAAATATTCTGGGGAAAAAAAAAAAAAACAAAACAACAAACAACAGTGTGAAATAAGCCTCCACTCATTTTCCTCCACGGACAGACCCTTTGATGCAGAAGCCACACAGCGGCTGGCATGCCGGGCTCCTGTGTCTCTGCACCAGTCACACACAGCAAAGGCAAATGTCTGCCAAAGGCTGCCATGGAGTAGGTGAGGTTGTGAATACATGGTGCCATCATTCAGCCTGGGGTTTTGCAAGGGAGCTTTTATTTTGTGACTGTTGCATCCACCTCAGCTGACACTCGACCCACACATACTAAGATAGTTGTTCGTTTTGCAGCCAGCCACAAGCCCCCCACCAAGCATTGGGTCTCCAGGTGGAAAGCAGAGATACTCAATATCTATGTGTTGCCTCAGGTGATGCCCTTTATTTTGTGATCTTTCCCACCTAAAGAAAAGAGACAAACTCCACCAGTGTGACAGAGGAGTCACCCCACATGTGCAAATCAGCTACAGTCTGGTTGCCACTACTCTGGCACCTGTTTTGCCCCATGTCAATCCTCCCTGCGGGCAAGGAGCAGGAACCACCCATGGGGTCCCTTACCAGGGAGTGGGAGGGCTCATCCCAGGCTCCCCCAGCCATCGGCATGCCCAGCTGTGCCACAGCGAGCCCCGTGTCTCTCGTCATGCCAGGGGGAGGACATGTATGGGCAGCACTCACGTGTCCATCAGTATGGGCATGCAGAACAGGGTCTGGTCTGATTTGCATAGCAACCACGGCAGCTGGACACATCAAAGGCCTCTCTGCAAACCATCGTCTCAACTTCAGTTCCCAGGGTTAAAAATAGGTTCTTACTGCATGTGATCACTGTCAGGCTGGAAACACATGCGTAATGAAGGCTCAACCAGGGTGATCAGCAGAGATGGAAACCAGAAACCTTCCAAATGCAAAAAGTATGGGGGTCAGCAGCCTCAGCCCCTGCAGAGAGTCAGTAAAACCCTTTCTCACCTGGTCCAGCTACTGAAGCAGGCACCAGCAGCTTGGTGCAGATAACATGGTAAGGAGGAAGACTGCAACATTCAGGCTGGTAATGACCTTTCTTCAGAAGCAAGAGAAACAGCTTATTCACATAACTCTTGCTTTTTGGAGTGACCAGCTGGGTTACACCAGCCTCGCCACTACACAACAGCCCCCAGTCGGCATCCAAAGGATTGTATGAATTTCCTGTGCAACCATCACAGGCCAGCACCATACTGACATGAAGCACACCTCTGAGACCAGGTCAGCTTCACACAGATTTGCTCAGCTCTGCAATACATCCACATTTCATCAGGGAGAAGAGGTCTCCACCTATATCTGCTGACACACAGAGGATCTTTCAGGTCACCCCATTGAGTTGTCCAGGTCCATACCCAGCTTTTGGAGGTGCATCCCCCCCCAGAAACGCTGCGAGGATGCAGGAGTGTGATGGATGCTCTGCCCAGAGGATGGGAAATCCCTGCCCTTCCTGAATATCCTCTAAATGGGAGGAGAGCAGGCAATCACCCAGCCATGCAGAGATAAATGCTGCTTTACCTAGACATGGGCTCCATCTTCACATCTCTCCCTATGTCACTGGTTAACCTGGCTGGTACCATCGCCTTCTGCCTTGTAGGTGGCTGCATTTTTGTTAGGAGAATGTTGGTATTAGCAGGCTCGAAAACTGCTGTTTTGCAAGACATTTAAAGGCTATATTTAAATATACTCCAGCTAATCCAAGTGCCTAAAAATAGGGTAGAAAATTTGCTCTCCTGTGATAAACCTCCTTGCCTTTATAAAGTTACAGGTAGGAATTGCACTACAGCCACCAAGATTCAATCCTTCAACAATTATTATTAATAGAAGATCAGGAAAAATAAGATACAAAATTCAGACAGGACAGGTATAAATGGCCTATTGACTGCTCAATTTTCAGTAGTGCACCTGAAAAGCAAAGCCAGCATGTGATGCACTCATCAAAATGCTGAAGGAGGCTCCGGCCAGTTCAGACCTCTGGGACCATTCCCTGCCATTGTGGAAGCCTTCTCCACAGGCTTCAGAGAAGAGGGGTGACCCTCCTGCCAAAGGAGAAGCCTTACCTTCACAAAAGGGGGTCAGTGATGCAAACCTTGGCATAGTCAGCATTTAGTTGCTCACGTGTTTGGAACTGGTACTTCTGGTACTCTTCATAAGGATCAATATTTTTGACAGAACCTCAAGGCAGCTTGAACACTTCCTTCCTCCAGGATCTGATGAACACAAGAGCCAAACCCTCTGTCCTCTAATCTCCTTTTTGATACACCAGAATAAACTATTTAACAGATGTTTGGGGTGAAGTTGGAGATAAATGAGGTTGTGGAGCCAATTTTATGCAAGAGTCAGGTCAGCCTATTACAGCAGTCACTTTTGTTCCTAGAAATCGTCAGGTCAACAGCAAAACCCCTTTGGTAGTTGACCCACATCAGAAGCAAACATCTCCTTCTCATCCAGTTGTGCTCCCAGCCAGAGGGTTGTTAGCTTAAGCAGAGTATTTCAGAAAGAAAGTAGCATGTGCATGAAACCTGCAACAGCCATCTGTAACACAGGACAAAACAACTGCCTTAGAGATGGAAGCAGGCAGCACCTAAAAGAGAAACACTTCACATGGTCAAGGAAACATTCTTTCCTCATACTTGCTACATAAAGGATATGTGATGTACAAAACCACCCACTGACGTGCACATTCACCCCTGTGGCTCAACACCCATCCCAAGAGATGGAGCAGGCAGGCCTGCACTGTCCACCTGGGGTGCCTGGCTTCACCCTCTCCCAGCCAGCAACCCTGCCACCAAACCACCATCACCCACTACAGATTGCTTTATTTCCTTTTATTTACCATGAGAAAACAACATAAAGTCCACTTTATCAGGTCAAATGCACATGGCAGTTTTTACTGCATCCTGATAACCAGCACAGACACAGAGACCTGGCACATGCCCCACATCAGGAAATGAAAGGAATTCCCTCACATGTTGGAAGTAGCATTGTGTGGTTACACTATTGTTGTTTCATAGATATCCTGACACAATAGCTGGACCCATTACACTTACACTGCACATGGCTGAGTAAGAGGGTGCCCCTCACCACCACCACCACAGATTGACTGTGCGCAGTGACCCACTGTCAGCACACCACCTCGGGACTCCAGTCACTCACCTGCGCCACACTGCAGGGAGGGAAAGCGCGCCAAAAAAGCCCCCATGTACTGCACCCATGTGAACGGTCGGCTTGGAGGCTCTGGCTACATTATATTCAGGTGACACAAACCTCAGCTGGTTCTCGGTGAATGGTCTGGATATGTAAACTCCCCATGGGAAACATCATTTCACACAGTCAGGTGTGACGAGGAAAACATTCCCCTTCTCCCCAAATGGTCTAACATCTTCCAGTGCCTTAAGGAATCCAGATGTGGATTTAAACCTCTTTAAAAAGTAAAAACTAAATATTTTCATTTCCTCCTGCACAGGCTCCGGGCCATGTCTGGCAGCACCCCTGCATGCCCCTGATGACCACTGGGCCAGGGAAGGCAGCACAGAGCCAGAGCAGTGCCCACGCCCCTCAGTTCCCCAGTTCATTTCAACCCCTCCCCAGCCTTTCTGAACTGAAACCCTCCTCTCTCACTTGTGTCAAACCCAAGCAGAGTTTTTAACATCATCACCTGACTACTACTCGGTATGAGGTCACATCAAGACATCCTGAGCAGGGAATAAGCCTGGCAACTAACCTGCTGAATGAATGTTGGTGATATAGAGTAAAGCCTTTGAGGTGGCCGAAGGTCATCTTTTCCAAGATCTATGTTCCACCTGCTTTGCAGCTGTCATATTGCTTAAGTAAACTAATAGCTGATGAATTTATTCATGTTCGGTAAAGAGTCAGAAAGACTTTTTGTTCTGGGGTTATTCACAGAAGAAAAACTGAGGTCCATAATCCTTATGCTGCAATGTGATCATGTCTATCCTGTCACCACACGTCGTGGTTTAAACCCAGACAGCAGCCAAACACCACACAGCCACTCACTCACCCACCCACACGCTGGGGGATGGTGAGAGAATTGGAGGAGTAAAGGTAAAGAGATTCATATGTTGAGATAAAAACATTTAATAACTGAAATAGAATAAAACTAAATTAATAATTATAATAATAATAGAAAATACAAACAAGAAATGCACAATGCAATTGCTCACCACCCGCTGACCAATGCCCAGCCCATTCCCAGGTAGCAATCTCAGAGAAATGAGAATCCTGAAAATGCAATCCTGGAAGTGAGAGCCAGTGTCCCAATCAAATCTCATCTATATACTGGGCATGATCTTGTATGGTATCAAATATTGCATCAGCCAGTTTTGTCTGGTATTCTGACTATGCTCCCTCCCAGTTTCTTGTGTACCTGCACACTAGTAGGACATGGGAGGTTGAGAGAAGTCCTTGATTTCTTAGTGGCAACTAAAAACACCAGTACATTATCAACATCCTTCTCATAGCAAATTCCATACTGAATACAAAACACAGCACTATTCTAGCTACTAAGAAGGGGAAAAGAATATATTATCTCTGTCCCAACCAAAACCAGGACAACACATTTTGCAAATCAAAAAACTGCCACAAGAACTGCCTGAAAATATTCTGTTCGTAGTCATTAGGCAAAAAACCCACATCTCCCAAATGATCTCTCAGAGTTCCCAAATTTTAAAAAAACAAAACAAAAAACCAAACAAACAAAAGTAAGGGAAATAAAAAGTTACCAGTGTACAATGGCAAGCACTTTGGTCCAGCCACCACCTGAACTTTAGGGATCCGTGCATGTAGATTCAGCTTCAAACCTCATGACATCTCTCCCGAGCAGAAAGATCCACAGTCCTCCTGATATCAGCATTTTGTAGCCACACAGAGATGCTGACAGTTGAGGATGCCACTGGTCCTGCTCTCTTAGCTCTGGAGATTTTAACTAGATTAATATTATCTTTTTCTCCCATCCTACCATAGTCAGACCTTAGACACTCATGGTGAATTTTTCCAACATTTTTAATTACTTGCACTTTTGACTGCTTAAGCAGGGCTGGCTCCAAGCAACTTTGCAGAACATGCTTTGCCTTTGCTATGAATGCAAGTAAAAGAGTTTGAAGGAGGTAGAAGGATGCAGTAGACCAGGATTGCTGATGAAAGCCAGGCCCACTGTTGGCTTTTCCACCCACAGAGCTGAGGTGCCACGGGGCAGAGAGGTGGGCTGGAGGTTGCTCGTGCCACCCTTGTCACAGAGCCCAGCACCAAACCATGAAGTGGGAAACAGAACAGGATCAGAGGTTGCAGATGCTTCTACTGAAATTGCTCTTGCAACCACTAATTCCCTTCAGGGCAACATTTCTCTTCTCACCTTGCTCTTACCTGTTCATTTAAAGCTGGAAATTAGAGAAACACTCATGCTTACTCCCACCTTCCCCAAGGGCAAGGAACTCAATGCTAACCCCAGCAGGGCCAGGCTGGGTTATAAAAATAGACCCAGATCAGTTCTGGGCAAACTCTTATCATCCAGAAACATTAGATGTAAAACTACTGACAGCATCTGTCATGAGTTGAACTGAGGCTCTGACCCAAAAACTCTTTTGAACACGACTTCCAGAGGTGGATTCTGAAGCTATTTACAGACATGTTGCTGAGGGCCATTCACTATATGCATGAGCTGGGAACACCTCAGGTGTGGAGAAATTCTCCCCACCAGGTATTTATATCCATGTCTGCTACCAAGCTGCAGCTGATGGAGGGAGTCAGATGCCACCCACTGTCACTGAGCTCCTCAGGAGCTCTGTAGGGGGAGAAGCATCTGCTGTCAGCCAGCCAGCCAGCCCTGCACCGCAGCCAGCCCCGGCTCTCCTCTCTGGGGTCAGTACTGACGGAAGCCCTGTGCCTGCTCGGACCTTTGCCATCTCCAAAAGTGTGACCTTGGGTGACCCAGGCCACATTTGCTATTTTTGCCCAACCAGCCAGACAAAAGCAATGAAAGATGTAATACGTTTTACACATTTGCCCAATGCAATTAGCAACAGGCTCTCAGTTGAGGGGCTGTATTGTCACACTCAGCTGGAGCCAGCTAAGCTGATTTGTCCAGGCTTGCAAAACTCCCCTTTCACAGACCAGTGACTACGGTCAAAGGACAAACTGACAAGGTCCCATCTTGGCCCCAGCTGCCAAAAAGTCCACCCCCTCCACCTGGCCCTACAGGGAGGTGGGAAGTCTTGAAGAGCGCTGGGTTTTTTTTCTCGGGGGGAAGTAAAGAAAAAGCTCTTCCCGCCAAAAATTATGCGGCAGCAGGTCTACAGAGTGTCTGCCAGATGACCCGCTTGTCACACTCATAATTGCTTCCCATCTGGTGTCTGGAGCACACAAAGCCTGGCCGTTTGCCAGCGCAGGACGACGCACAAACTGGCCTACTTCTGGTGACACAGGCCCTCCAGACACCGCTGATCCGCTCTTTCCGTATGGCTGAGGAGAACGTGGCATTCATTTGTAAATTGCCGGCGGCTGATTTATCCAGCTATTCGGGCCTGCCGCTCAGCCCAGCTAACGCTTCCCCTCTGCTGCCTGGCGCAGCCTGAGCCCCTGGTGCTGGGGCAAGTCCTCTCCAGCACCAAGTTGCCACAAATGCACACTTGCCAGCATGAGAAGTAGGCAAACGAGGGTGCTGTCCCCCTATAATCCACTCAGCTTTTAAGACGAGCGCGGCAAGCCCATCATCCCTACACGTGCATGCAAGCACACCCTCAGCTGTTCCGATTTACAAAGCTGATTGCTTTCCCAAACTTTGTCTTTCCATCTAATGTACATGCATAGCTTACTTTGTTCATATAGCTCCTACAAAGACTTTTGAGGCACTTTATATCACTGCTTATGAGCACAGTCTTTCAATGAGCAGTTTTCTCTGGGTTTTGTCTGTTTTATGGGTTTGTTCTTTTTTTAAAAAAAAAAAATTCTTTAACTGGTGTAAGCACTCGATACCCTCAGAAATCTCAGTAAATATTTCTTAATCCATGGGATAGACCATTTTAAAGGAGAGTACACAACAGGCACTACAGCATTCTCTAAACTTGTGTTGGTTATGCAACCACCAAACACCACTTTTACAGAAGTAACTAAGATCAAGCAATGGCCAACTGTCAGAAAGGCAGTAAATGCTGAGTAAGCAGAATTCTCGCCCCCCCAGAAGACAAAAGCACCCTTTCCCCTCAGACTGTGACACATGAGAGTCGCAGACGTACATCACTGCCAGTCAATACTCAGCCTGTTCCATGTGCTAAGGCCATTAATATCCATATTCTCTGTAGTCAAAGGGTATGACAACACAGGAAATCATGCCAGGCAAGTAATCCAGAGGACTCCCTAAAAATAAACCTAAAGAAGAAACGCAAATTTCTGTAAAAGTTAGTAGCAGGTAGACAGAATTCCCTTTGCAACAGCAACCGTATCACTGGGGTCATGCAGACCAACAGCAGGCACCATCAGAGGACATCTTTCAGTTCTGTACCTCACAAAAACACACACAGCAATGAAGCAGAAAACAAAATTTAAAAAGCAAACCAAACCACAGCACAAGTTGATATTGAAGAATGCTGTATTGCACATCTCTTACTCCAAATGCAAACAGAAGCTGCACTACTGATGTTTCTTCCTAATCAATAAGGTGGAATACTGTGGGTATGAGCATTCAGATTTTTACTTTATACACAAATGTAAGATTATGTATAAATGTCCAAAGCTTACCTGTTCTTCCAACACATCATGCTAGCAGAACTACAAGGATTCTATTGTTCCCTTCAGCTGCAGGGCAAGAATCCAACCCACTCAAGGGATAAGCTGGCTGTCTCCAGGGGAAGCCACAGAGACCAGTATGCTGCAGCTTCAAGAGGGACCAATCTTTTGGCGCAGCTGGCACAGAAACAGTAATCCACAGCTTCCTCATGAAAGTAAACATTTAAACCTGTAAAGCTTCAGCTTATTCAAGGTCAAAGAAATTTATGGAAAAAAAAAAAAAAAAAGAGGTCTAGCATTAGAAAACACGGGTGTATTTTCTGCCAAGGTACTGAACCTTTATTTGAATGTTTGTCACAAACCCAAATGCAAGAATCAATTCCAGTTTCAGAATTTTTGTTGTTTGCATTGTGATGGACCTTGGTCACAGGTACAGTGGTCAGTTAAGATCCAGTGTTAAAACCCTTATTTCATGAAGCTTGATTCACTCACAACATTGCATCAATTTTAGCTTGGTGCAACTCTACTATCCTCATGTAAAATTAGAGTATTAGCAATAGGAACTGGGCTTATTCTCACCAATCAATTCCTTAAAGACCATTTCTTCCAAGTAAAAGCCAGGCCCACGAGTAAAGCTTCCAGAGGCTTCATATAATCATACTCAGGGCTGTAGTTCCTCTCAAGTTTGGCTTACTGGCTGTCCATCTGCTCTACTTTCTTTCACCGAACAAAGTTGACATAGAAAAATGAACTAGTCACATCATTAGAGACTTCACTTTCACCTACCCACACCTCACCCCAGTTCCAGACGTCATCAGCCAGCCACGGCAAGAGCAAACACAGTACAGTTAGCCCACCCTGCTTGTCCCCAGCGATGGAAAACTTCACACATGCAGACATGAGCAGGTCTGCCGGACATTCATACCACGGCCTCAATATGACAGCTGGAACCCCTGAAGCCTCAGTAACAGTCACAGTTTGCCTATGCAGCTCAAAGCCAGATGATACCAATTACCAGGACTTATTTCTGAAGAACTGGCTTGTATTAGTCCCTCTTGTCCTTTTCCTTCGATTGACTTATTTTAATTGTCTGCCATTTGTACTTTGCCACAAAACCGGGAAAGGCAATAGGTATTATCTATTGCATGCTCGTGTTTCTAGCAAAATAAGAGAATCGAAGTCTAACACTAATTTTGTTTGTGAGTACTAGTTAGGGGGAAAAAAAAAATCACACTGCACAGCTTACACTTGCACTTACCTCCCAAGACCTAGGCACACATACTAAAATATGACTTCTACCATATAAATGAAAGGAAAGTAAAAAAGCTTTACACTAGGAACATCCTTCTTCCCTCAAGTCTCCTATACATAAATATTTGTGTTAAAGTTTTGAGAGACAAATACAAACTGTTAACCAAATACAAGTAGGCTTAGTAGGTTGGGTTCAAGCATGTACTGCCAAGGGCCTCCATTCTGCTGTGTAACCCACTGACTCCCATAATTGCTGTTTGTCTCTGCCCACTCCAGAAAAAGCTTTTTTCTTGCAGTTGCACATGCACACACACATACACATTGCATTTATGAGCACCGAGTGTTTAAGTTCTCAAATAAAAGGCACTTAGAGTAACCTGGTACATAGATGCTTTATTTCTGACATTAATATGGTTGTATTGTATGTGAGAGTCTTTTACATAAAAGTTTGTAGTACAACAAAAACTAAGATAAACAAGGCATTTGTTGCACATTATGTCAAACCATAAAACAAAAATATGGAGTAATATGTATTTAGGTTTCATGCAAGTTTGGCTGCTGCATGTACAATCTACTTATAAACTGAAAGTAATGCAAATGCACACAACATTCAGAAAGTAATAAAAGATGCCTGACATATGAAAGATTAAAACCTTCCCACTAAAGCAACAAAGTAGGAGTTAACTAAACGATCCAACCAATACCAACACAAATTAATACTACTTAACATAAATCTATGCTTAAACTTGGTATAGGCAGTTTTGGTGTACCACTTCTACTGAAATATCCAGATTCTAGGTATTCATTCTCTCTCAATGTCTTATTTCATTTTTTTGTGAATTAAATGCTGTCTCCAGCATTAAATGTTGCTGTTAAATCCATTCTGGTAGCACACACCTAGATCTAGTACTGCCTAGAATTCCAATTGCCTCCTCTCAATTTTCACAGGTGAGAAGTAATCCTAGCATAATGGGTATTTTCTGATCCCTTGCTTATATAGGATTGCTCTCCCCTTAAAAGTTTGATGTGAATTACAAACTGCTAAAAATGTTTATGCCTACTACTATCATAGCCAGGCAAATATTCAATATCAAAAAGCTCATAAAAATAAGGATTGTATAAGCTTTGAGATGTTTAAAAAAGTTTAATAACCCATTACCTTCCTTGTGCCACTCATCACATTAAAATTCTCCATTAATAAATTATTCTCTACCATCTCTGATATTAAAGTGATAGGAATACTTTCCACACCCTGCATAGTACTGGTTGATCTCATAAAGTTAACTAGAGAACCTGACATCATTTTTGTAATTTTACATACAGTGCATATGATGCTCGCTCTTTCCATCTCTCATAGCAGCAAGCCGATTCTGCCACTATCTGTAGCAGCACACCCGGGAGTGGAGAGGAAGAGTGTTTGAATTATAAATAACTAAAACTACAGTGTACAATTCTATTTACCTGTCAGCATTTGTTGATAGCATACCATTATAACTTGCTCAAAATGAACTACATCAAAATCTCTACAACAAAAGCAAACCAAAACATTCCTTCAAAAACAAACAAAGACATAAGTGCAAATACCTAAAATAGGCAACTAAAGCAACTGTTGTGACCTGTATACCTTTAAATAAGGACAAAGATTTTTCATAAATAAAAGAATGTTCTCTTTGCTCTTCAAACATTTAGTAAGTAAATAATGGTCAAACTTAAGTGCAGAAACAATTGTTTGGAGATCCAAGGTGCCAAGTTTCTTTTTTTTTTTTTTTTTTTTTTGCATTAGTTTTTAGTACCTATGCAGGATGAAGTACTCCTGGGTCACACAAAGGACCCTACCATTCCTTTCTAAATATATTTAAACAAGGTATGGAAACAGTTGCTGTATAATACAGGTATACCTTGTAATTATTTTGTAGACCAACATGATTTAAGGGTTATAGTGCAATCTTTATGTAGATGTAACATACAGTACAGATTTGTACACTTCACCACTGTAATTCTTCTGCTATTCCATACTTTAAACTTGTCCTTTTTTCATTTTAGCTGTTTTAACAGGAAACAACGTTGGCTTCTAGACAACCTGCATACATATAAATATCTACATTTAAGCTTTAAAATGAAAATAAATTATAAAAACAAACTCCTTTCCAATTTACAAAATTTTCCCTGTTCCTACATACTGTACAATACATTCAACAATCATCTCATTTTGAGATTTATGAAGAAAATACTGATGCTTTACACTAAAACCTAACTCACCCTCCTCTGCCTACTTCTAGTACCATTTGCAAATAAATATATTTAACACTGTAGTTAATTTCATTGTTTTGCAGCATACCAAAAAAATTAGTAGTGCAACTTTCTATCCTTCCTTTATACTCCTTTCCATTGTGTTTCTTAATATACTAGAAAAATGCTACATAAGCAAAAGCACATTCAGTCATGTATGTTGCTCATTTGGAAACCAGTAACAACCTATAAACCTAATCTATATTGAAAATGCACTAACAGATAAAAAGCAATGCAAGTCAAAAGAATAAATACGAAAAATAGACCTAAAAAACTGTATTTTGTCAGTACTGCAATGTATTTAACCATTCTTTATCATGTTTTAGGGTATTTTAAAATGTTTTAATATTTAAGAAATTCATTGCAGAACTGTTTGTATTATCCCTTTGTAAAGAATATGAGAGCTTCACATCTGTTCTTTGTCAGTCAAAAGAAGAAAGGAAGCTTTAAGGTAGCTTTAAGGTTTCCCTTGGCAGACTGTCTCAAAGTAAAGACTTAATTCACAAGTACTGTGCTGGAATCGCCTTCAACATTGTATCAGTTTTAATGGAAAGAGATGGCTGTCAGCTGCAGTGACCATCACAGTATCAGAGCCCTTGAAGTGCTGTTGGTAGCAGTGTATGTGCTCAGATATCTTCTTGCTTGTTCTGTCATGATAAGCTGGTCTTCTGTTTTTCCGTAAACAACTGCTTCCCATTCACAATTTGACTGCATAAAATAAAATTCAGTTAAAAACATTCTTTTAACTAAATACTTGAGCAATTTTCGTACAACCTTCCAGAGTAATAATAAATTATCAAAGTCTAGCAATACTATATTTTACTGAGGATTTAGTTCTACAATACTAAAACCTGTGACAAAGCTCCCCCTCCACCCCTTAATCCAGCTCCCCAGCAGTGTGTCTGTGTTATGCTTTAAATTCTAACACACAAAATGAAAAATGCTCTTAAAAAGAGACTAGTTCAACAATTGATACATAAAAGGGAAGTTAATTAAGTCATCTTCTCCTTGGATATCTTCCCCTTTAAATGTGCTAGGTTCAACAGGCAGAAAAATACATTATTGAAAGCTGTCTGGGGACACCAAGGAAGGCAAAATGGTTTGGCAGCTGAAAAAGAATGCTGTGAAGGACTTCACTGAACCAAAGTGGCAGCTGTGGAAAAACGGTCAGATGCTTTGGGAATATATTAGAAATGGCAAAGGAATTAGGAATAAAAATAATGAATGGAAGAATACTCGAGCCACCAATCCTGCTTCTTCCATGAAGAAATCTTGCATGTTTACATAATTTATTGAATCTCAAGCTGATTTGTAGCAGCTCTAAATTGGATCTGACACAAGCAGACTGTAGCATAATGACAAATGCAAGATTCTCTCCCTCCCACATTGAGTTAGATGCACAGAGAAAATTAGCCATTTGAGGTTCTCTATAAATTTAGCAGGAGTCGATTCATGGGAGGGACTCATAGTTAGAGAGGCCACTAAACTGAGTGGGAATTTCTCAGAGGAAAGAGCAAAAAGAGAAAGATGGTTCAGTGAGAATATTTGTGAGTATAGTATGACTAAGCTTCCCTTTTAAGTATTAAGGGCATAGTGCTGGGCCAGATGTATTCGCCTTTGCTGCAATTCACAGCAGGTAATTCTTTTTTTGGAATACCGCACTTAAATGAGGTTTGTTCTTTCTTCTCATAAGAAAGGATCAGAAAGTAATACTGTTATCTCTGTATTTAAACACACATCATCATAAAAGTAATTAAGTGGGACATGGAAGATCAGGCTCCAGGTGGCCTGCCTTTTTTTAAAAAAAAAATAAAAATACAGAGCTGTAGAGATTCTGAGAAGACACAAAAACTTCATACATTAACTCTCTATGGTGCAAACTGGAACAAGTACCAAGTCAGGTCAAAGAGAATCTCTCCCTAAAACTGGTGGTCAAGACATAAGCAGCAAAAAAATAGGTTCTGCAGGTTCAACAGTATGGAAAATATACAGATGTACAAGAACAGACATGTTACAAGAAAAAATACCAAACAGAACCTGTGGATGAACTCTGCTTAATGAATCCCACTGGGCTTACTATGAAGTAAACACCAGCAAAATTTGAGAAACTTAGGTGCTACAGAGGTTTTGTCTGCACCAAGTCAAGTTTTCTTACTGCTAGGCTTGGGTACCCAAACCTAGGTCTACCCTATCCTGATTGGTTTTTCTCACATTTAAATCTTAGAGGCCACTCATGAAACATCACGGTTGTATTTAAAGAACTTATCTATGAATAAACACTTTGTGGACAAATGACCAACTTACAAGAAATAAGGATCATGGAAACACTGATCAACACTAGATCACTGAATTGAACAATTCTAGACAGTATAAGACAGAAACCACAAGAAAATTCTTTCTTAACCTCCTAACAAAACTAAGAGAATTCTTTGCATCCAGACCTGAAGAGCTTTCTCCATTTTGACATTTTTTGAAGCACATGCATTCAGTTTCTTCTTAATTACTGCATTTGCTTTGTTTGCTGGATTTGTATCCTGGTTTTCTGATGTCAGGTTACATCTGTTGTCATGTATTTCCAACAATGGTATCATTAATAAAGATGTGGTGTATGCATTTTCTGACTATTGACAAAAAAAGAGGGTAGGGAACAGGAATAACAATTAGTATTTAATTAAAAAAAAAAAAAAAAAGTCTTCAATTACTGAGATCAGAGAAGCAACAAAAGTAAACAAAGCAATTACTATCAGAAAGACCTAGGAAAGAATCTGAAAATAAAAAAGTAATGAACAGTATATGAAGAACTAGCCTGGTCTATGCTGGGGTTCATAGTCAATACTGAGCACAGTAAAACAAGTAGCTGCTAGCATGATTTAGGCATTACTGAGTAGAGTTTCTTTCATATAAAGCCACACTACAGCTAATTACATTTTGATAAGAACAAGAGTTGATAAAGTGGTAACTACAGAACAGTTTTCAAGAAAAGAGCTTGTAATTAATTTCTAGTACAATCCTTGTGAAAGTAAGCACAAGGAGACTGGAGTAAAAAAAATTAAGAGCACATCAATATCAGGGGGAGGAACTGCTTTAAGAACTGAAATAAGCACTGGATTGATCATTCCAGAAGAGTTTTATATGCTGATACCTATGGAAATGAAAATAAACGAATCCGGATTCACTACAGCAAAGCAGAAGAAAGGTATATGGCAATTTTAGAGAGTGAAATTAGATGAGAGTAACAGTGGCCTATGTACTTGTTTGCTTACAAAAACATCCACTAAACTGCATTAAACTACCTTTACATATTTATTCTACCTCAGACCTTACTCTCAACTTACCATCACATGGACACACAATTTCTACTTAAGGATTGGTGCATTTTCATTTTTAAATCAGATACTACCACTATCTCTTGCTAAGAGCGAGTGTTCTTGTTGCACCTGCATCCCTTATTAAAATAGAGGAAAAGCTTTTTTTTTTTTTTCCCCAGTTCACTACCTTTAATATGCCACAACATCATAGTGCATCTTGGGTTTAGCTTTATAACCGGAACGCCAGTGATGGACAATACACCATGTCATAACAAGACATTACTAAGAGAACACCGGGCATTTTGTTTCTGTTTGGAATGGCTGCAGCAGTGCTGCTCCTCACAAGACAGTGATGTTCTTGGGGAATTTCCACTAGGTGGCAGAGCACCTAACACCCAGCAGACAGACGAGGCTTGGCACAGAGTCTACGAGGCATTTAAGAAGGGAATTTAGAAGACCAGCTACAATAATCAGAAAGGGATATGACTTAAGCATCTGTTCTTTTTAAGGACTTTGGCTCCTACCTCTTGAATATAGCTTTATACCTGATCAAGAGTCACAGACATTTACTCTTTCAGAATTAATCACATGCATACGTTAATTTAAGAACTAGATTAGAATAAAGTTTTCCTACATACTAAAGATTAATCTATTCAACCACTCAACTGGAAAAATATTGGGCTATGTTTTAAAGGATTGAGGGACCAAAACGGCCCCATGTCTGAACTTTCATCTTGGTTGTTGAGGCAGAAGCATTCAAATTCCTTCAGGCAGAGGAAGCCCACAAACCTCAACTTCTACATGCTTGATATTTCTTAAAGTATTCCCCTACTACATGAAGTAGAAAAAGAAAAAACATGCTGCCTAACGTGCAATTACGTATCTTCAGAACATGTCTGCTAGAGTGCCAAGCATGCAAAACACAGGGGCAAATGCCATCTCCCCGGTGCATTACAGAGAGCGTCAGTGTGCCATATATGCTTAAGTTCATAGGTAACCAGCATGGAAGCAGCCTCACTCTAACAGCAAATATGCAAAGCATCCACATTACTTTACCAGTCCTGCTCTAAAGGCCTGAAAGGAACAAGTACTTAAAGTAGTATTTCAAACTAAAGATGATTTTCACTTTCTAGATTTATTAATCTAGCCCCAATCCAAACACTTTATTTTAGTTGATAAAGTGAAAGATACTCAGTTCTCTATTAATATTGCTGCCAGTGATGCTCTTCAGTAGTTTACTACTTACCTGTACATCTAAACTATTATCTCCTGTGAAGAGCTGGGCACCAACCTCTTCCTTCTCCCATGGATCTAGGACCAGTGACTTTCTGACTTTTTTAACAGAGTTGTGCTACAATAAACATTTTGCAGAGAAAAAATGTAAATTTTTATTTAAAAGCAGTTCTCTCCAATCTGAAATTATTATTGTAATGTTACCTCCTGCTTGCAGCTTTTATACCCAGTGTCATCTTCCTCTTTGAGAAATATATCTGTTCCAGTTTCCTCTTTCAAAACTTCCCTAATGTCTTCCTCCAAGAAGGCAAGTGGTTGTGACTAAGTTAATTAAAATTGGAGAAGAAAATACAGGAAGTCTATTACTTGCCAGTTTTTACCATATTCTACTTTCAGCTAATGTGTGCCGGAAAAGAGATACTGTAAAATATAGCAACCGATAAAATTATTTAAAGCTACTGAAGATGAAAATTTCAATGCCATGCAGATCTTTTAATTCATTTTACTCCACATTATTTCTAGCCATATAAAACATATACATGCATACAGTGCCTCAGAAAATGCAAGGTAGCATTGAAGAAGACATGCAAACTACTTGTTTGCATTTATTAGCAATGGTTTTCCATAGACAAAATGGAAAATACTTCATATATAGTTATACTAAACACATATATGTATATATATACACATGCATACAAACATACTAAAAAAATGTACTATAAAAGTATGACTGTTGTTGGGAAAGGAATTTATATCAATCTTAACACAAATCTTTGAATAAGACATTGATAGTCCTAAGTACAGTACAGAATTTCACAGAAGCCATACAGATGGCTCCTTTGTGTACCAACAGGAGAAGAATTCCCTTAAGCCCTCAAAATTTGATTTTGAACAGGAGGTTAATAGTGGACAGAAACAGGAATGCCAAACCACTCCATTTGCATAGTTAGAGACTGTGAATCTATAGGGTAACACAGATGGTGCCAAGCCCTGTGGCAAAGTCTGAGGTACCTTCTGTGTTCGCAGAAAAGAAGTAGTCAATATATATTGGCTGGAATTTTTTCAGAACTTGAAAAGCATATGTCTACTGAATTCCAAAAGTTATTATGCATTAGCATACCTTAGCTAGGCTAGGAAGAGAGCAAAAATTGAATTCATTTGGAACAAACAAACAAACAAAAAGTAACATTATCCATAGTCAACCAAAAAAAAGGCCTTCTGTGACAGGCAGAAGAACCAGAGGAATCATGAATTGCTATATTAAGATTTTCATTTTTAGGATGAAGAAAATTGTACATTTCACTCAAGTAAGCCCATAGGAAGCATAAAACACTTCCAAACATCTTCCCATAAAAAAAAAATTTCAGAATACTAGCATGCTGTGGTAAACATTTAGTTTCAGTCCTAGCACTGTAGAAGAATCAAAACTAGAAAACAACTCCGCTCTTACATAGTCCAGAAGATTCAAAGATAATGCAATTTTTCAAGTCAAATGTGAAAGTTGCTACAAATAATAAAGTTGTCACATTTATTTGCACCAGTTTGCTCTTACTAGATGATCCAGTTGTAGGACCTACACCCATTCACTCTCTCTCACTTACAATTTCTCTTTTGAAAAAACAGAATTCTACCTTGTAAAAGATACAGTGTTAGCAAGGCTACACAAGTTTAAAACTCACAAATGTAGAACCAATGCATTTAAGATTACTATGGATCAAATAAATATATGTACCAAACACCATTCAAAAAGACAATGCCTCCATACTACACTGAAGGATACTAGTCTTACATACAAAATCTGAAAAGTACATTCTAGCTGTTCTCTAGTATAAGATGGGAAGTCACTGAAACAACAGCATTGTTAGAAAATTATTTCTGAGACCATGCTGAGGCTTATAATAGCTCAAAAACAAGAGAGCATTTAGACAAAGAAGAAAATAAACAATGTCACCACATACCGTAAATTTGAGGGGACCATACTTTTTTTCCTGAGCAGCCAAAGCGTTTTTAAAAGGAGTTGGCGTCCTTGGTGTTGAACCCAAAAGGGATCTTCTGATTGTGGGAGTTCTAAAACTATTCAAGCATAGAAAAGTGTTCATACATGGATTTTAATATTTTACTTTATCAAAAGTAATGTAATAAAATGAGTCTAAGAAACATTTTTAAATACCTTAATTTACACAATACATATCACCACCATGAATCTGAAAGTATTAAGATCACCATAACATTACCCCAGGTATATTAAACTTTAATTGGATTTTGTTCAGTACTTTTAAAAGGAAAGCATTTTAACTGAGGACAAGTCACTTTCTGTTAAGTTAAAAACAGGAAGCCAATTTGTTTGTAGACAAGTATTTAAGTGTTAGGGGTTTTAAAACGCATCCCACAGTATGCATACAGGTAGATTTATTTCTCAATGTTTAGAAAAATTTGCTTTTATTTGAGCAACACCATCAGATATTTATGAAATGTAATAACCCTACCCCACATTTTCTTTTTGATCTTTTGGTGTCATTTCTTTGTGTAGAGGAGTTGTAATAAGAACTTTCTGCCCACAGATTGGAGTCGATGTAAATGCAGGATTTTCAAGGTTAAATTGTTCACTTCCAGAGCAAGTGTTGAAAAACTAAGCACAAGAGAAAAAAAAAAACCAAAAAAACACCTAAGCAACCTTAAAGGACAAAACTTCACTGTGCTGAGCAGTAAAAAAAAATTACAGGAATATAGCTGATGGGCTTTTAATGACAAGCCCCAATAAACTATCTTTGACTTGCACTCCATAATATTTGTGATATTTATCTCTGAAACCTTGATTTTCTCCTTAAAATCCCTACTGCTTAATTAGGTCACAGAGACAATAGGTCTTTCAACAATTATTTGCATGAGAAAGTGTGAGCTGAGACATAAGTTGCTGCCACCCCACTGCCTACCCCCCCCGCCAGTGAGTCTTCAAAATAAAGGAAATAGGTTATTTAACAATTCTTTTTTTTTTAATATATATCTACTCTTATGCAGATGTTTTAAGACATTTTTGGACATATCTGTCTAGGCTACAGTGTATGACTAGGGAAGAAAGTACTTGCAATTTATAATCCAACTACTGCAGTCTTCATAGTTTAGCCATATTTAAAAATAAACTCACCTGTGATGGAGAAAATGGTAGTGTTTTCACCGGTGTATGCTTTAGTGCAACATTGATGGCATCATTACACAAGCCATCATTCAGTTCATTAACTGGTGATTGCCCAACACGCAATCTCTTTTTCTTTCTTAGGATAGCAGGCGGAGTACTGAATTTATTTAAGTTCGGGGTTGCTGGAAAAACTGCTTCATCCTCGCCACTGATGCTACTGTGTTTTTTGCCATCAAGCACAACGCTGACATTATACTGACACTCAGATGCCCCTTCATTGTGTTGAATCCGCATTAGTTTTACTGGAGCTGGCTTGACAGGAGATGCAACTGCCTCTGAAAGCTCAAAACTGGTGACATCACTCCATGCTACAGGATCCTGTGAGGCAAGACGTAAAACACTCAAACACTAGTAGGCTTATCCAAGATTATTTCACAATGTCCAAGCCAATCTAACAGCTCTCTACCTCTAAAAGCCATATACTGAATTACTCTCCCTGTATCTTCCACACAATCCTAAAATGCTGAATATTTTAAAAAACAATTCTTTTAAAACAGGTAATAAAAGAAATCCCTCAATACAGGTGAAACTACAGACAAGTATAGCATAAGGTAACTTCAAGAGTATTTTATACATAATGGAGAAGTTGATGTTCCTAAATAAAATTTTTTTTAGAATAAATACAGACTTACAGATTCAATAAGCTCTAGTGTCTCTGCAAATTCTGGAATGGTTTGTAGAGATGATAACATTGTATTTGCTTCCACGGCCAAATACTTAGGGGGTGAATTCTGCTGAACAGATGTGCCGTGGGTCTCATCCATGCTGTAGAAGTCACTTGTTTGTTCCCCAAGGCTATTTAGTGTATTAGACACACAATCTTCCATGACAAAACTTCCAGACCAACAAGGTATGTTTCCAGCTTGCTAAAAAGTATGAAGAAACATGTTAATCCTATTTAACTTACAAGTTGAAAAGAGTCTATTATGTGACCACAGGGAGGAAAAACATAAGGTAGTTATGTGGAAAGACTAAGCATAACTATTATTTTTTGCTTTTTCAAACACTAATTATCTGTTTGCATTAACGCAGTTAGTCTTCTCCTTACATTAACATACTCATCATTCTCAGATTGTGTGAGATTTTTATCTTACCTCTCATTCATATCTTATACATGCTTATAACTTAGGTAATTATGGGTTGCACTGGAAGCTATCTCTTATGCAAGTTTCCTGTGTTCCTGAACATCAGTATATTACGGTCATCTTCACTACAGAACACAGGTACATTTTAAGATTAGAAACTGTTTCTAGAATGTGAATACTTCTTGTTTGATCTGATTTTTTTAAACACAGATTCTGCACTGAGAACTTACTCAACTTCTAAATGGTTATCCCATTTTAGTACACTGCTTAGTACTTAAGAAACAGATTTTGATTTTCCCTGGAAATCTAGAAGCAAAGCAGATTCCACTAGACGAGCAGAATGTCGCACTGTTTCAAGAGAATGCGAGGAATAGCTCCACCACATTAAACTGGAAGTTCACCTGTAATCTAAGTTAGTGATCGATATGGTTAGGTGTCTGATGTTGTTCACAGCCCTCTGTCCCTGAGGAAATAAATGACTGTCATCTGCAAGTTTCCCCCATTCCACTGAAGTACACATAAATTTTGTGCTGTGCAAATCTATACACTGTTTATTGGGTCCAGTTGTGGCTATTAAGTATTGCAAGCACTCACACAGAAGTTTGATAAAAGTATAATCTACAGGATATTTTGAAATCAAGTAAGGCAAAACTATGTATTTTTCAGCTTTCTCTGTTGAACAGATGATCAACATTGCTGATCTGTAATACTGAACAGCAGTGATATCAACAAATGTTTTACCTCTTGAAAAGGACTAAAATCCTGGGTCTTAGGAACAATTGCCAAATTGCAGATCACATTTCTGCTGTCTTCAAAGTTTAGAAAACTGCACTAAAAATTATTTGCCTCAATTCTAATACACAGACTTTGTTTCACAACCCAACTGCCATAGGTTTGATTTTAGAATGGCTGGTGAAAAACCACTACACAAAACCAAACATCCATTACTAAACTGTTGAGGATTAATCTTAGTAAAGCATATTCAAATATTTACAGAAATTTACAGTCCTTACAGAAGACACTCGTTTTCTTCTGATTTCATTCTCTGCTGACATAAGTAATAATTCAAGTTCCTTTATTTTCTTTTCTTTATCAGGATCATCATCAATAAATGACTCCTGAAAAATTTAAGAAAGAAGTCATTACTATTTTCCACCTCCACCATCCCTCCACAGAAAAGATTCTACATTAAAACACAGCTACATTTTTAAGAGAAATCCACACATAGCGGAAACAGCTATTCGAGAGGTATCGTATTTTGTAATACAGTAGCCACTTGCAAGCAAAACAACTCCAGCAATTACCAGGAGGTGGATCTGATTTTAAAGTGATATACAAGCTAGTATTTTAACATGTTTCTAATATGGCCTGTAAATGCTCAGTATGCTATAGCACTTTGTAACCAAAAGTCACTCAGTTCTATCTTCAACAGAAGCAACAACATTGGCACCTTGGTAGATGTGTTTATGTTTTCATGTACTTTCTAGAAATTTGAGTTATTTATCCTCACTAAGTGTGCAAAAAAGTGATTCAAATCAGCATTTGTTGACAGAGTATCCAACACAAGCAATCCTATCACTACTGTCAGAAAATTAACTAATTGGCTTGGGATGGTTGGTTTGTTTTTAACCTCCTTACAACTTTCTATTATTGCTATAAATATAGGTATTCGTTTTAAAGTTGTTCAATACTTCAGCATTTAGAATGCTGCAAAAGAGCATCTTCAGCTGACTGACAGAAGTTTATCAGTCAGAAAAAAACAAAAGCTATTGAGAACAAAAAAGCATGGCCATAAGTGTAAGTCACAGGAAGTTATCTGAACTGTGTCTTTCAGATAGGATTATATTTATTACATATATAAAAGTAGTAAAATATTGTCTTTAAATCCCTCAGAAGCCGGGTAATACTAGCAGGTCATAATTTTAACCTAAAGATTTAACTGGCAATGTTTTAAGCCATACTTCTGTCAGAAATAAGCACAACCATTGTGTTTCTGAGATGTAGAAAGGTAACTCCTTTTTTTCCTGCCTAGAACTACCAATTAAGCTAGCAAACCTACTTACAGAGGAACACTTACATAAATTTAGGTGAATGACAAAGACTTAAAGACATTTTGAAGTTATAGGTTTTTAAACTCTTCATTTTACAACCTAATACACAAGACATTCTCTTCATTTACAATGCCCTTTAACAATTTACCTGAACTAAGTTGGAAGAGGCTGAAGCATGTTCTAGACAGCTGCCTTCTGGTGAGGCATACTGGTATGCTGGAATCTAAAAAGACATAAAGAACTTTACAAACCCTAAAGAAAAAGAGGCTATAAAATTACCTCTAGGTTATTGTACATCAATTATTTATTATGGTTTACAAATCCTAAGTTACCATAAAATCACAAAAATACTGAACAGATATTGATTCTTTCAATTTCTCACTCCAAACCAAATAAATTATTTGAAACTTAGAGATACTAATTATTCTGGATTTTGAACTTACATGTGTCTGAACAGGTATATAAAATTGATTCTGAGTGTGCAAGTGTTCCATGGTCAGACAAGGTTGGGGCTGAAGTTTGGATGAACTAGTTCTTTCAGACTTTATAACATCTTGTAAATATCCTTCCTGTTCCACCTTTCTTCGCATTGTTGAATTCCAGTGATTTTTAATTGAATTATCAGTCCTAAAATGAAAGTGTACAACAGTGACTGGTTTCCATATCTCAAAGTTTAATATATAGCATAATTTACAGGGTTTGTACAGTAGGTCAATCCAAAGCCATAAATCCAGAAAGCTCCAGCAGCTTGGACTGAGACTTCTATTATGAGTGGGATTTTGGCACAATCACTAGGAAAGCTACGCTTTTCAAAACTTTCTTCTACTGAACTTCAAGTCTGTAGGAAATTAAAATTAGCAAAAGAGAAAGCCTCTGTTCTATTATCATGAGTGAAAACCTTTTTTCTTGCCATACTTGGAACAACCATGTGTTCTCTGTCGCTACATTATTTACCCTCTCCTACAAATCTGCAGAACATGAAGCTAAGGCAATCACCCTCTGTCCCACAGCATAAGGGCACTGTGGCTAGTGTTTGCCACTGGAACACATCTCTTATAAAAAAATTACAGCCTGCACTCCCAGCTCCGAGTTCTATGTGCAGCTTCACAGAAGAACATCCCACTACTTCTTGGTGCCATTGATCTTGTATGGGGAAAACAGGTATGGCAGAAGACCAATACCTATTATCACTCCCCTTGGAAAGAAAATGCCTGGAGTTTTACAAGCAGGCTGAAACCACTTTTAACACTAGACAAATTAAGGCAAGAGTAGAGTATGAATACACTACAATCTAAAATACTAGCAATATTATTACTAGCCTTAGAGAGGGGTACACAAAATTAAAAATGCTTTAAGCTCAACTGTAAGTATTCCTCTTCTTCATCCCACTAGTATTAGCCTCTTTACTAATCTTATAGGCCTGGGAACCAACCTTTAGCCAAGATAGTCTCATCTTGGATTTATTTGCAACAAATAAGGTAGTGAATTAGGAATGCTTCTGTCCTTAGAAACTCATCTTCTCTCTCTGAAATTCTATTAAGATGCAATCCATTCCTTGCCATTCCTCCTCCTGTGATTCACAGACTGTGTATTTAATCAAAATGTAAGATTTTGAAACACACAGTTTAAGGAAGAAATTACTGTAAGGGTAATGAGGCACTGGAACAAGTTGCCCAGAAAAGCCATGGATGCTGCCCCCCCACCCCAGAAATGTTCAAAGCCAGATTGAACAAGGCTTTGAGCAACCTGGTCTAGTGGAAGGTGTCCCTGCCTGTGGCAGAAAGGTTGGAACTAGATGATCTTTAAAGTCCTCTCCAACCCAAACCACTCTGATTCTATGATCTCTAAGGACTCATTCTCCCAGTGTAACAAGTGCTGAAATTTCTTAGGCACAGCTAGACAGTCACCTCCTGAACACACAGACTGAATTCAGAGAGGGACAGCTTAACATGGAGTTTCAATTAACAGTACAAGGTAAAAAATTTATTTCAAACTCTTTATACACTATAATTTTGTTTTTCACAAGCATATAAGTTGGCAAACACACTTGAAACAAAGACAAGGAGAACAACGCGTACAATTCATTCTTAACTTAGAGACTACATAGTAACCAAGTAGCTTTGCAATGCATGACTGCTAAGCCTTGACTTTTGAAGGTTACTAAGATTTTCAAGTGGAAGTGTTCCTCAAAAAATAAATTAAAAAAAATAATTTATAGTCTTAAACCAAAGAGAAAGTCACCCCCAAATGCATATTAATGAAGGCACTTTGATATCAAGTCATAGGATGTTAAGGCATTCTTCCACGATTACTTGCAGTTACTCTCTTCAGCTCTACTACAGTTTTTTCTAAGTGATCAGGAAGATTTTTGAAGGAACCTGCAGAGCGTTAGAGGGATTTTTATTGGTTTTATAGCTTGTTAAGAATACATAATCAAATGCAAAAGATCTTAAAAAAAAAAAATCAGTATCTATCAAGATAAAGGTGTTGTGACGTAAGTTTCAACAGATGCTCTCTGACTAACAAATACATTGGAAAAGATTTGTACAATGACTGCTTTCGGTATTCCAATATTTAACACAAATAGAGTTGAAAAGCACCTTCCAGGAAGTAGTTTTGCTATTTCAGCCCATCGGTTTCCCAAACGCTTGTGAGCTTCATAGATTATTCTGTCCTCTTCTTCTGTCCATGAAGACTTTTTTACCTCAGGATTGAGATGGTTATGCCATCTCTCTCTGCATTGCTTGCCTATTCTTCCTTTCAGGTGTTTTGCGATTAGAGACCAGCGCTTTGGACCGTACTTCTGAACTAATTCAATAACCTGGAACACAGACAAAAGCACGTTATAATTGCAGTACCTAACATTCCGAATCAAAGACTGAGAACACTGATGACATTTTAGAATAGGATCATAAATCAACTTGATAAGATACTAGGCCTAAGGAGGCAAATAGTGACTTGGGGTTTTAAAAATTAATTTTCAAGAAATCAAAAAATTGCTTATAAACTCCAAATTCACTGTGTTTAGAATGTAAGTATATACTGATGAAAACATTCATTTGGAAGTTTTCTTTCTGTCACCCATTGCATAAGCTGACATTAGGAAAGACCAAAAGGAAGCGGGTAAAGACGCTTGATCTGACTTTTTTCAACAACATATATACGAAAAAAACCCCACACTTCTACTCCCAACCTCCATGCCATTTCTATGTGTTTTTACACTGTAGAACCTTTTTCTTAAAAGACTGACGAGAACTGTAAAAAAATAGGTTAGGAAGACCATATTCATAAGTTGACAAATACTAGTTTTAAACATCTTAAACCAGTTTTAAACAGTGGAAATAAGCAATCAACGTGAAATACCATACGTAAAAGCTATATATGCACCTCCCTACAGAGCAGTCTAGGTTTTGCAGCCAAAAAGCTACAGTGTGGATTAAGAGGGGTTGAGAAAAGGAGTCTAAAACACCACTACTAGCTTCTTTAACAGTAGAGTATGAAATAATTTCCCATATTTCCAACCCCTTTAAGTCTGGTGATTTTGAGGAACAAAAGATGTAAATGAGACCTTTGATATTTAGTGCTGTAAAGAGATCTCCTCTGCTTTGTAAGCTAGAGTAGTTCAGCTAGCAATCTGAGCAAAGGGGAATGAAACACTTGAGCAGACCAGACATTCCATCTACTTAAGAACAGCTGCATTTTTTTTCTTCTCACACAGTACAATGAAATGTAATTATCTATGTCACAAGATGCAACAGTCACCATCTTTGTGGGGATGAAACCTAAGAAAAAGTACACAATCTTAGCAGTCATATGTCAATTTTATTACAGTAAAAGAGTACAGTATCTATTAGTTTTTATTACCCTCTGATCTTCTTCTTTAGTCCAGGGACCTTTAATCAGTTCTGGGTTTAGTACCTTCTGCCATCGATGCTGGCACTGAAAATCTGAACGATTCTGAAATAGTTTTAGAAGACAGTGTAGCTGTTAAACTCTTGAATACATAAAACTAAATATTAGCTAGCCAGAATTATTAGCTTATTTTAAATTAAAACTTATTCAGACCTTTGTTCTAAGTAAAATAGTTACATTCTCCCTTATTATTTCTTCTTCCATTTGCTTATAAAATATCATCTCCAGAAAAAAAACAGCCTTGCATAAGGTTCTAATCTAATTACTTCGATGTTCTTGATAATCAAATTCAGAACTTACTCTTCTTTAAAGAAAAACTTAGAATTATTTTTGTCCTCATTACTCCACACCTTCTCTGAACTTTATGTGATTGACATGCTTTTGACATTATCTATAACCTATATAAGGAAAGAAATTTTTAAAGGAAATATTTTTGCATTCAAAGAAAAAAGTTTATTCTTTTATAAGTCTCAAATATATTCTCAGCTCTTTACTAGAGTGTTAAGGAAAACAGATTTATATCAAGTTTAGCTAGCACATACTAATTAAACAACATTGCTTTTTCTGCTCAGGACAGATGGTGCTTTTCTGTAGCTTCACTAAGGATCTTTTGAAATATTGTTCCCAGTTATGAAAGAGAAGCAAGCTTTCACTTAGCCTCCTAAAAACTGTCTGTAGGAAAGTTTGGGACTCTCAACATTGGTCCAGTCCTTAGAAAAATGCAGATAAGAGCCTGTCCCAGCACAGCATACTAGCGCGTTCTTTATAACACTAGGACACAACAATTTACTCTGTTCAGCACAAACTGCTGGATATCAAGCACCAATTTCAAGGTTTTGCTGGGCTTGTCTACCAAGTAAAGGTCTTGCCACACTAAGATGGAGTTAAACAAGAAGCAGTCTTCAAAGACCAGAAGAAACACCTAAAACACTGTTACATCTAAAATTATATTGATCACAGTACCTTCAAGTTAATTATAACTAAACACTGGATGATTAAAAGCACACTAGAGTTTGTTATAAAACATCTTAATTTCCTGGTGGAGATAAGCTGTAAAGACAAACTCAATACAGAATAGCTGCTCCCGTTTTTGATGAAAGAAAAATTTTGAAATCGTGGCCTTTTAGTGTTTTCACCTTCTAGACATTTCCAAAACTAAGACATATCTGGGAGAGAAGAGCAAAACAAATGATGGGATGAAACCATAAAATCATTTCAGGTCTGCCTCAGCTGCAATAAACTGAAAGAGAATACAAGCTGTGCTCCCTCTCTTGAGAGTCACCTTTAAGCCACCTTAGCTTTTTCAGGCAGACTAGAGGGGAAGGTTTACTTGTGCCCAGCACAACAATGAAGTGGGGTTTGAAAACATGACAGTGTGAGTGCCTTTACATGGTCGAACTCAAGTTGTTTTTTCTAGCAAAAGGCCATCAGTAACAAGGTAAGTGCTAATTATACCAGCCTCTATTATTTGGCTTTGTAATTTGAACACTGCAATAGGTCACCCAGAGAGGCTGTGGCATGTCCATACATGAAGATATTCAAAACCCAACTGGATGCTGTCTTGGGCAGCCTGCTCCAGCTGACCTTGTTTGAGCAGGGGGCTCGGACTAGATGATCTTGAGAGGTTCCTTCCAACACCAACAGTTCTGCAATGGGCAACCTGATCCTTCATACATGTTTCCCATGATAGCTAAGGAGCATTTCTTCAACCTCACTTGGGCCCAGTGGAACAACAGCTTTCTGTCTCTAGAAGCGTTTGTTTTTAGCTGGAGAACTTTTTATTAAACTGTTAAATCTGTGAAATGCAACTCCATACTACACCTGCAGATTAATATCACCAAACAGTGTATTTTTAAACAGTTTAATGTAAAAGCTTTTTGATAGTATCTCTCCTTGCCATTCACTCAGTTCAGTGTATTTTGGAAGGGGATGATGTATATATAAGGAATAGTGATTTGCTTATGCACTGCTTAATTTTGGAAGTTTTGAGTTCATTCTCCGATATCTGTACTTTGTCATCTGGGAAAAAAAGAAAAATCAGAAGCACCACAGTTGTACAAGTATGACAAGAACAATGAAAAGTTACAGCTGCTCAGCATTTAGAATTCAAGTTTATTTTTACCTAGTTACACGGGAATTTCATGCAACCACACCATCCCACTCAATACTATAAAAGCCACAAGGGCAGGGGGATGTAATTTTTGTATTTCTAATATTTGAATATTCCAATTTAATACCACTTCTAGGTAGTGATTTCAGCCTTAGATTCTAGCCATGTTTTTATAGTAGGCATTTTATAACATTTAATCATAAGGGAAACAAACATCATCGACTACAGTCATAGGCATTTTCTACCAGCGCAACTCATATAGCTGAGGAGTCATCTAATGTCTGAGCCAACAGCTCCTTTAATCATTCTACCTGACCATTGGAACAGAACAAGAAATTTTGAGTGTCAGGAGGAAGCTTCCAAGAAATCCACTAAGATTCCATTTGTAGCAACTGAAGATACCGAGTGGAAAGATTTACTTACGGGAAACAGATATCACTGTAAAAAACCCAAAACACAGCAAAAAGCCCCAAACACTAAAAGGAACCAAACCTACACCACTCCACCCTCCTTTTTCTAAGGTGTTCCTTTCAAGCAGTCTTTCAAATGCAACCCACTCTCCTAAGTGTTTCAGAAGCAACCTGCAAACTGTAGATGTAACCACCACAAGTGACATAACCAATAGGAAGCTGGAATATATTCCAGAATTAAAACAAATAGCAAGCATGGACAGAAGGCATTCATTATTTTTGATTATTTCAGACCATCACTTGACCCCCAGCCTGAGCTGCTAAGATTCTCCAAGGTCCGAGCTAGATCTCAAGTCCAATTTACAAAGATCTGTTAAAATATTTCTTGTTATATGTTTCTGATTTCTATTTAACCTCATTTCCAAACTAGACATACGACCAAAGTAAATAAATATTAGAAGGGAACTTAACTGAAACAGAGATTCAACTTACTTGTAGATGACTAGCAATGAAAGCCCAATCATCTGTACCATTTTGTTCCACCAACTTCTTTAGCCTTTCATCCTGTTAAGACATAACCTCAACCAATAAATGTTATGTGCCATCCCAATACAATACTGAATCATAACATATTTCATGTGTTACCAATACCATACAGGAATGAAACTAAAACCAAGAAAAGTATTACCTCATCACGTGTCCATTTCACCCTGTTACATATCTTCTTCAGACCTTTTTGCTGTGGTACTTCATAGTCATGATCCACATATTGAAGGTCATCATCTTCCTCCCTGCAAAGTACAACAGAAGAGTGAAAGAGATAGAGAGTTTAAAATAACTCTGAAAAACTTATTTTTTCTATCTACTTGTAGCTTTTTTCCAATCTGTACATACTGTTCTAAAATTACATATGGAATTTGTGTGAACATAAGATCTACCTCCAGCAGTGACCTATATTCACCTTGTCAAAGGAACAGAATTAATTTTAATTTCAAGGCCACACACTGAGATATAGATGGATAATTCATTCTAAGTCAAGACTTAAATTTGAAGCAAAAGATATTGTTTAAGATCATGTTTTTGCAACACATTTCTGAATCGTTATTTTACACAAATAGGCTTATAAGAAAGTGGTTTGTTAGTGCACAAAATACATACATGTTCCACCTCCATAACTCAAAAAGCGAAACACAAGGGTGCCAAATAATTTAGCGTCAGCTTGAGATTTTAAGTGTGCTCCTGCCTTGATTAAAAGCGTTGCCTCAACGTTACAGGAATTAGATACAAATCTCTGAAGACAGAAATATGCCAGCAGTAACTACCGTACCAGTGCTGACTCTCTTAAGTCAGAGGGGCAGGAAACCGGGCAACCTCTGTGACTCCATGTAGATCATACTCCATCTACTGGAGAAATGCACGCTTCACAGCCTTGATAAACAAAGCCTTACAAACGGGCAGCACAGGGAAATGTTTCATGGAAATATCACTTAAACTTGTATGTCAGTGACTCATGTTAGACAGCGTAAATTCAAACATATGTGGAAACCTAGGCCTAACAACAAGATGGGCCGTTCCTCTGCTTTAGTTATAGAAAAGACACAAAGAAGGGACTCCCTTCCAAATACACAGCTTTAATTAAAAGCAGTTTCACACTGAAATCTTAATTTTTCTCCATGTTACGATCAGCATAAAGCACGTTATAAATGTGAAATTCATGTTGAACACTAAATTTATTAGTTCTGCTCAGCCTTGAAAATCACTTCAATTTTTCAACCAAAGGTCAAAAAAATCCTTTCCCAGTAATGGAATTAACTTGTGCTGGTGTCCTAAGAACTGACTAGACAGCAGATATCTACGTTACTTTCCAGAACATGCAATTCACCCTCACAGCATGCTGATCAACCATTTAAATATATTTGCTATTTTCCATTAAGTATATTCTCTGTGGCTAAGAGAAATATATGGTCATTCAAGAAGAGCACTACTTACTTGAAAGCATTACTACAGGATAGTATGTACCCGACTCTTGCAGACCCCATGCATTTAACATTGCTCCTACAACCTGCACCATATCTGGATTTGCCCTACTTGGCTCCACGACACAGTAGAAACAGTAACTCGTAAACATATCAAAACTTTGTGGAGCCAGTGAAATACAAAGCAGTACGATTCTCTAAAGGTCAACAGCAAGTTCTTCACAGTACTTACCAAAATAGCTGCAAACACAATGATTGCAAGAGTTTTGCATTAAGTGGCTTAGGACTTAAGAAAACAGGATTTAAACTCAAAGGTAACTAAGAGTTTTCTCTTCCCCCTTCCACCTTCTTTTACTTGCCATCTCTTTTCCACAGATTCGACAAACTTCAAGAGTGTATCTCAGTATTATAAGGAGCATATCTTGGTGTTATAATCCTATTTCATACCAGGCAAACCATATAGTTTACTTATAACCAGAATCTGGCCTTGTGGTTAAGCCCTTTGTCAACTCAATCTCCTTACCCACCGCACAGCAAACTAGTTCAAGAAAAGAGTTTTCAGTTATGTGAAAAGTTGTGGGGATTTTAAAAAAAACAGGAACGCCTCCACGTACAGGGCAGTGACACTGGCACAGGTACTAGACAACATGGGGTCCCCACTGGCATCAGCAGTTAAAAACCCGCACCTGGAGACCTCCAGCGTGTGCCACAGCCAAGCCGGCACAGCCACCGGCCACCTCCATGCGCTTCACGGCCACGAGGGCCAACTGAGTGGGCACTAATCTCTCTCGCACCTTGATTCCATGTGCATAACTGCTTAGTCTTCAGTCTTGTTTAGACTAGTACACCAGTTTATAAATTAGATATACATGAGTGGTCAGGACTACTAACTTAAGTTTTCAATTAAAAATATTTTTGAAACACTTGGGGCTGTTACAGCTTATTTGACAATTCCTTTGCAGTTATGAAACTGTGCTAAAATACTGCACAGAAGTGGAACATGGTCACCAAATAAGCAATCTGGAACAATAAAGTAAGCATTTAATGAGTTCTGCACTGTCTTTGCAATTCTGGATTGAGAACCATTAAAGGAAAAAAAATTAAGCTTCCAACTGCAAGAGCCAAGAGCAGTTTAACAAAGTTAAACTTAATTTCATTTGATACAAAACAAATATACTTTCTCCTTGCTCCACACCTAGATTAACAATCTTGAAATCACCTTTATGTAAACTCATAACTACAGTGATTCAGTTTTGGAGATACCATCCCCACACACTGACACAGTATTCCTCCAGGGTTACTGATCTCTAACCAAACTTTCTTCTGCTATCCACAACCAGTTGTATTTTCAATTATGACATCAAAGCACTCCATAGCCGTGAGAAATAATAGGAGCTAAAGCTCTGCAAAGATTAAACTATTGTTAGCAATACCACTAATGAAAGTCTCTTAAACTACAAAATACAGATTAGGAGTAACACGAAACATTCTCTCTCTGAGCTGATTCTTGCAGGTAGCCGAGTACAGACAGCCCCAGCAGTTAGTCTCTGCAAGCAAAGACCCTTAATGAATCTTTGTTCCTTATACGAGAAACCCAAAGCATTGCTTTCTTGTTTTAGTTGCAGTTTTGCAGAAAAAGAGTATTAATTTATGAAGTCTTTTCACATCAGAGGAAAAAAGCAGAAGCAGTTTTAGTATCTGTAACTTTGAAGCCATCCCCAATTCCATATGAGAAGTATGGCAGTCATGGTAAACCCCAGATGCCACAGGTAACTCATGCATTAGTATTACTCACTGAGCATTCTTCCCTTCCCATTCCTAATCCTTCTTTATCACTTTCCAGAAAGTGATTTTCTATTAAGGACAATAAGTATCGCAATAAAACAGTTCTCCAAGACCCACCTTCTGAATACAAAGTACAGACACACCCATTTTCATATCAATAAAACAAAAGATGTATCAAAACCATCTGGGGCTGCTGCTGAAGCTCTTGCGGAAAACATTCTCTCTCAGGAAGATTTTGGGCTAGATTATGACATCTTCAATCACAGAACATGCCAAATCAGAGAAAGTAGGTGCACTTAAAATACTGGAAGAATCAGCAGGCCTGAACATTAACTTTAACTGGACAGCCCCAAATCTTACATCAAGGCTGTGCCAAAGCCACTCAGCAGGAGAAAAGCAAGTAATATTACTCCAGCAGAAGGAAAGTAACCAGCAGGAAACGCTACTGCGGAGACAACGCGGTCGATACTGACAGGCTCAGTGACCACAGGAAAGAAAAGCGAAGGAGTTGCCTAGGTAAGGTACAGCAGAGATGGTCTGAGCGAACGCACAGAACGTACAGCAGCCACTAAGCCAGAAATTATATTCATATCCGAGAGCTGGTGCTCGGAAGCCAGAGTGGAGGCAGATACCTGTGCGAGCGCCGGGCGAGGGAGGAATCGGGGGGAGGAGGGAGGGG
>NW_020799095.1:116734715-116759516 GCF_003259725.1 Athene cunicularia
CCTGCGCGGGCGCGCAGGAACCGCGGGCCGGGCACAGCCCCCGAGGGACGGCGCGGGGTGGAGGGGCGGGACACGACACACCACCCGAAAACCCCAGTTTACCTGCGTTACAAGGTATTTCAAGGACGAACTCGTATCATGGCATATTACACAGAAAAAAAAAAAAATCCGTTGGGATTTTTATTTGGTTATTTACAAACAGCCTTTGCCTGCTGCTTGCTAATAGGTGTTCAGCACCAACCTGCGTTCACTGGGATACATTTTCAGTATCCAGAGATGACAACACAGCAGGCTTCCCCACATCAAAGCTCTGACAGGAGTCTTTGAACTACAAAAGCTGTAATCAAAAAGTATGCGAAATAAAAACCACCCTGAGACAGGATTTGGTCTGCAGCCTCATATGGTATTAAATGTCATCTGTCAGCATTCATTTATATTTAATTCAAAGTGAAAGGAGCCTGAAATAAAAATATTGTTGTTTAAATAAGTACCTTCTTGTACATTCCCATAGTAATACATGTGTTCTTAATTTGTAGGAAACAGATCCTGAAAGCATTAGCTGAGTCAAATTACTAAATTAATAAATACTGATGGTCCTGTTGTTAAAAAAAATAACCTGAAGATGCAGTTTGTTATGACATACAGTAAACATTCTCCTTGGAGTACATCAGTAAGCACATACCTCCCTTTTTTTCTTTTTTAATCTCGTTATATATTGCTGTGCAGTGTGACAAGGTCTAATGTTCTGAGTTTCTTGTGCTGCTACGTGACAAAAAGAAGGATGGAGATGCATCCCCCTCTCCATCTTTTCTCAGCTTCTAGTAGCTTCACAGAACCAAGCCAGAGGTCTAGCTACTTCTCTCTTCAGAGAACCTACCACAAGATATTTTTTCCAACTGTCCATTTAAGGTCATCCCTAGGAAAGAAGGTGCACACTGGCAGCCTGTCTCTGTAGTGAGGTATGGAATATCTCCCCCAAATGCCACCATTCTCAGGGACTGCCCCATCCAATTGGGGCTGTCATGGCCCACAGGCCATCAGGCTTAGCCTCAGCAGACTTCTGGCAGGACACTCACCAGCCTGTAATACCTGAGACCCAATATGCAAGAACTGCTTTCTGCCTTTGATTGTCCTTCCCAGGACTCCCTTGTGACAAAGGAGAGCTCAATTCCAGCCTGGGCCTGAAGAACATGACCAGGTGCAAAGACACTGCTGCAGGCTGAGGGGTACCAGGGTAAGGCAGATGTCACCATTACTCTAAGCTCATGGACCCTGAGTTGCAAAGGTCATACTTCCAGTGGCACTTTGCCACTTCCCAGATGCCTTAGGACCACTTTGTTGAGTCTCCTGACAAATCAGAACTGAACATCACTAGAGCTACCCGTTGGCATTTGGCCTGACTGTTTTTGTAATGTTCCCCAAGTGCTAACAACAGTGGGCATCCCAGTTCCAAAGACCAGACACTCACACTCTTACATAGATGATTCAAGAGGCAAAGTACCCTGGAAGAGACACTGACAATCCTGTAATTTGCCACATTATTTATTCCTTCTTTCTAAGCATCCTACTGATCTGCAGGGGGAAAAAAAAAAAAAAAAAAAAATCTATTAGGCATTCATTATGACCCTAACCAACAGCAGATCAACAACTCTGTTCCTGCTGGGAAACAAGTCCCTTTCTGTGCAATGCTGATGCTTAAAAAAAAAATCACCCAGCTGCAGTGGTATGAAGGTACCACACTATTAGGCCATATGTTAAGCCTATATGTGCACTACCAAGCTCATTTGTTACTAATTCAGTTCTGTGAGAGTTCCATCTATTCCCTGGCAAAGATACCAGTCATGATCACATTTCATATTGTCACAGAGCTGAAATGATAGAAAAACTCTGAAGTCATGTGCAGAAGATTGTGATTTTTTGCTGCTATGCTCATCAGAATCTCACTGTGAATTCAGGCAGCCAGTTCAACATTTATTCCCCAGAAGGCACAGGACTTAACACCATTGACATGAAGTTAAGAATAATCAGTCTATCCTAAATGACCTCTCTGTATGTTGTTTGGAAACCTTACAACTCGGAGTCTTTGTGAAGACAATTCTTAGCCCAGATGATCAACAAGGCACCCAATTGACATCATGCTACGATAGCTTCAACCTTTAACTCTAGCAAAAATCCTACAAGGTGAACTCAGAAATTAGTTTTCTGAATTGTAGAAAACATGGCTTATTTCCTCAGCAAACAGTTTCCCAACTCAAAAGCAATTGCTGCCAATCTCATAGAACTAAGGTCTATAAAGTAAAAGAAACACATGATGACAGCTAAAATTTATTTTAGCACTGACCAACCTCAGTGTAGGTGAGCTTACAGGCTTTTTGCCAGACACTTTCCTTTTAGTAGTCTTCGATGTCTTATCACCAGTTCCCCTAGTGACTATAATCTTCAGAGCTCTACACTAGCAGAAACACCAGAAATGTCAGTCAAAACCACATGCATCCATCAAGTCTGCAGCCCTCCTACTTAACTTGGTCTACATTCAACATCACGGCACCCCTCGGTCCCCAAGGTGATCTTGCTTGCATCAGCCCTGTGGGGGTTGAGCTTCCTTCTCATGTTTGGAGAAATTCCTGATGAAGAGCACGAGGATACTCACCAGATACTCTTTTAAATTAAAATAGTTCTCCATATGGACAGCACATTATTATCTGCAACTGCTCCATGTCTCAGTATTGAAGATCCCAGCTTGTCATTTGTACTTGAGTCATGTCACAATCAGTTCAGTGAAGCTGCAGTTCAGAGCAATTTCAACTTGCTATGTGCCTTCAGACTCAGACTTTTTTTTTTTTCTTTTTCAAAACTTCTTAGTAATAAAGTTTTTGAAGGGCAATATTCTATTCATGGCTGTTGAAAATGATCTACTTTTGCTGGAATTCTCTCTAAATGCTCCTTATAACATTTTCCTGAAATGCTAAATTTTACAGGATCAACTGCTTCACCCAGAAGAGTTAGCAAGCTCTGTGCACTTTGATTCAATCTATTTATACAAAAGGGGAAAAAGTGCTAATACCTCAGCCTAACTCAATTATCCCGTGTTCTGTTAACCATGACATGGAAGAATTGTATGTACTTTATGATTTCATGAATTTTGCTTTACTATATTGACAAGTCTACATTATTCATGCTAGTGTAGGGAGGGTGGAAATGTAAGGCTTAAAGGCTTTAGTATATCTGGATGGGCTTAGAATTTATACTAGTGCATTAATCTCTATGACAATTGTGCACAAAAAACGTCCTCTTCACATTCCCAAAGCAGCCTATATCAGCTTCTCAAGGAGGCTGTATGACTACTCAAAGAATTCTGAGGTGGCCTTTGGATCAAACCTTGGACTGAAAAAAAACCCCAACTGCAGTTTCCAAGTGCAGGACATCAATAAAGCAGCTCCAGGGATATATCCCTGCCAGGGACCTCTGGTAGCATCAACTCAGACCCACACACAAAGAATAAGTTACTTACTGTAGAATAATTGTAGCTCTCAGCAATGAGATTATATTTCAGATCTCATGAGCTGTTCTGTATCCCTGCTTCTGGCAATCCTCAGCTGTCATTGGCTTGAGAAGAAACTGAGGCCATGCTGAGCTCACACTGTCTCTTGCACAGAGTGTGAGAAAATGGTGTCAGTGCATAGCTCTTATGGTCACTGTCACTTAGAAACCAAGTTGTAAGCCTCACCCCATCCTCTTATGCAAGTACAGTGGCAGCTACACTGGTTGTACTTCTGGGAAGAGACAAACTTTTGGTTGGCGACCACTTCACCTGTGGTTTCAATAGCATGGGTATTAATTTCTATGAGGCACTGTATAGGCAAACATTACTTTTCAGGTGTTAAAAGTGGAATAGCCTTGAATCAATCAGAGGGAGAAAAAGAAATTCCCAAATTTAGACTCAGACGTTATTTGTGATCTCACTATCAACTCTCCCAATAAATATGAATGATACTACTGCAAGATTAGATTATAATATTAATCTCAATTAACAAGCTTTACTAATTTCTCAAATGCCACTTGTTTATTCTGGAAATCATGATGGAATAACTTTACTCGTTCTGGTCAGGCATGCAATTAAAAAAAAAAAAAAAAGATTTACTCCTTTCACACACATACAACTTTGGAGACCAAAGAGATTGTTTAGAAGTCACCTATTAATCAGGTATTAAAAGTACGTACTTTCCCATGCTGTTCTGGAATTATGTCCTAGAAAGTTATCACTATGAATGCAAGAGAAGTCAACTTAATCCTTAGATTTTGACAACCCTAGGAGCAAACAGTTAGTCCTAATGCAAGGGCTCTGGAAAGCATTCAGAGCCAGACTGAGCCAAGCAAACAGTCAGGTGAGTAAACAGTAGTCAGGCAGCAGTAACAGCAGTCTGAGCTAGATTCAGGCAAACAGCCAAAGTTTGATAGTATCCTGGTGACAAATGGAAAGCACTGGCTTGACTTTTCACCCCCAAATAAAACCCACTTTATAAAAAGAATAATGTTCTGAATCCCTACTTTCCAAACTAGCAACAAGACTCTCTCCTTCCCACTCCTAACACTGATTACAATAACAGGAGTCATAGGGACAAATCTTTCAGTATCACAACTGTCAATCCCAGGTGGTGCTGGCCTGTGATGCTCCTTGCACAACTGCAGGTTACCTCTTTTTCCAAGGCATGATCCCATGACCTGCAGAATTCCAGCAGGAGGTGACGAGAGCAAGTGGAAAGTGCTTACAGATGTGAAAAGACTGCACACCTTCATCCTGGCTCCACTTCCACAGTCAGCAATGAGTCTTTACTTATGGGAAATGTATTTTCCGAGTTTCTGTAAGGATTCAAGTTTATGAAAGTTTCAAAGGTAGAATCTCAGGGTTAGGTTTGGAAAGATCCAAAAAGTTACATTTAAAAAGATAATTTTTCAGAGTAGACAATAGATAACTGGGGATTTGGGGGTTGCAGGCTTACTAGAGACCTGAGATAGTTCAGTGTTTCCAAACTAAGAAGGGAATGGGCTAGCTCAGCTGACTGCAAACGCAGGGAAGAAAACAAAAAAAAATACAATAGTGAATATGGCAGTGTAAAGAAGAAGTTAGGAGAAACAGAGGGAGCCAGTAATAAATACTGGTATTTAGTTTCTTCCATTGTACCATGCCTTCAGTGTTCTTATTTTGAAAGCAAAAGCAAGCAGGTACTCGAGCCTTATTTCCTGCATCCCTCCTGCTGTCTGCAAAAATAGTTGCTATTTCCAGCCTCTGTCTTCAGAAGCCAAGAAGGACCTTATTTTAAGAAAGACAAAGTGAGGGGAAAAGTAGCATTCTTGTACGTGCAAGGTTCAGATGTAGGACTTGGGCATGTACTGAGCAACACTTAAGATTTGAACATACAAATAGTTAGAAATCGGAGTTATTTCATTCCCCACAATTTTAAGTTAGACCCTTGCCTTTTCTGTATGCTCTTTTTTCTTGCTGCCACAAACCCTACACCATCATGTGGCAACTGGTGATGCCTCACCTCTTCTCTCCCACTGAGTTGAAAAGTATGTCTTTATTCGGCAGCTTCTGCTCCTCAGAGAAAAGAATGGTGGATCTCAGGGAAATCCCCAGATATAGAGTGAGCCACTGCAGCTTCTAAAGCTCATCACCCTGGAGGTGGAACAACACAAAACATGGTTTCCCTCCAGAATACTAGGTGATTTTAGAATCATTGATAAATCTTTATATATCATCTTCCCTCTCCTGAATATGCCCATAAATCCTCCGCTTCCTTAGGAATCTCCCTTCATTCCTTTCTGTCCCATATAAACAGATCTCAGAGGAAGCCAAACAACTTTTTCATTTCTATCAGTCTATTTTGTCTGAAACTGGGTCATTTATCTAATTGCCTCTTACTGTCTTTAAGAACAGCAGTATAAACAGAAGGCAATAAGCTTACAAAAATGTCCATGGTAAAAATGATTCAATATATATATAAGTCCAAGCAACAGATATAAAGCAAACAGGAAAGCTAGCCCAACATCATAAGAAACTTCTCTTAAGGATTTGCAGAGTCTGCACAAATGCATGTGAGAAAGGAGAGGTTAGAATTATGAGCACATATCTCTCTACATTGATACAACAATGTGACAATCTGAAAGAAGATTCATTTAAATCTTATATACTGACTTGACAAAATAGCCTATAAAATCAAGTTTTCCTATCCTGAAAGAAGTTGCTTGAACCCTGTCTGTGCATTTCACACAGCCAGGCTCCACAGACTACTGGCTAATAGGAACCATAGCACCTCCTAAACCTTCTAATTTCCGCTAACTTCTTCCACCTGACAGCTTTCATTTTTTTCTTATTGAGTGCTAGCTTCCAAACAGCACAGACCCAGTCCAGATCTACAGGATCACTTCAGAAGTGAAATTAGATTTGCTACTACCAAGATAAGCCCCTAAAAGCATTATTTCCAGCAGAAAACAAAAGTAGACAGTCATTTAAGAAAAAGAGGTGGATAAAGTCCAAATACAAGTCTGTGCAGCTATCTCATAATCATCAAATCAATGCCTTTCATTAAGAGAACAGAGAATAATAGTCTTTTCTGAAGCCTCTTAAAGCGTGTGCAAGTTACTTCCACAGAGGTCATGCTTACACTGAAGCCTAATACCTTTGATGATGTTCATAAATGTTCAGAATCACCCAGCATACATAAATTTAAATAATTCAAATCAGAATAACCCGTTTCCAATCATTTGTGGCTACTTGTGGCATTCTGTAACGTCAGCTTGGCCATCAAGTCTACTATGGATCCAAACACTACTACTTTATTTATTAAGTAGTAAAAAAAGTAAACATCACAAAACAGTTGAAGCCAACTATATATCAAGTCTCAATAAAATCAAGTCATCAGGCAAAGCAACAGTATCTGTTAACTTTTGCAGTCCATATATATGTGTCTGAATTGACTCTTTGTAATACCAACAGTACCTTCTGCAACTCACTACACATGCTGAGGAACATCCAAGGTTTGCACTCACCCTGATCCTAGGGAGAAAATTATGTTGTGAGGGGTTGTCTTGTGGCAGGAAGCTGGGGTTTTGCAGGGGTGTTAGAACAGATTTACTATGAACATAACCAGGAAAAAAAAAAAAAAAAAGACAGACAAACCACTCAAAACCAACAACTCCATTCTAAAATTAAAAAAAAAAAAATTCTAGACAGATATTAAAGCTATACAATTAATAGCAGAAGCAAAATGAAATCACTCCGAAAGCACTCAACTTCATTGCTTCATACATTCAGTACTGGTTTTGGCTCAGATTATAAACATTGCATTAATAAAGATGAGTCAATTTCTAGTTTAGCATTAAGCATTTAAAGTTTTGAAATACAAATCTTTCAAAGGATAATTTTCAGTTCTTCATGATATGACATGCAATCAAAATTGACTACATGTATTTATACCCATCACTTTAATGCTTTAATGCTAGCACACTTTGAATTAAAGCCTTTCAGTAAATACAGGGAGAAGTAACAGTTTTGCGATGGATTTTATGACATCTTTTTTGGCTCAAAAGTTATGATTACAGCCAATTTTTGAAACAAAGTACTACATGTAGCTGGTGGAAAATGCACAGAGATAATTTAAGTAATTGTCAATATGTTCATCTTTGAATATTGCCAAATTTTAAAAGGCCTAATTCTTCCACATTATGCTATTCATACTTGCGTATTACATGCATGCATTAAAATTTTGCTTTGAAATAACATTTTGACCAATGTTTCAAAACACAGATTGCAAGATGCCTTAAAATGTCATGTGTTACTTGGTCAGCGTTTTTCTACACCCTCTTCTTGGTGACAACTTTGAAAAAAGATTAATATCTCAGATTTTGGTCTCATATATAAAAACCTGTTTTAAAAATCTCTCTCACATTCAAAGGCTCTACATGTTTAATGAAATACTCAAACAGGTATGAGATGAAAAAAACTTTTCCATAAAGAGTTCTTCTTTCAAAAAAAGTTTCTTTTAAACAGAAATGTCTAAAGCAAACTGGATGACATCAGTTTACTTTTCCAAGATTCGCACCAGTCCTTCAACTTATGTACTAGTATTCATGTATGTAAGCATAATGCAATTTATATGTAGAATGCAAAAGTTAATATAATTACAACTCATTCATTTTGTAGCCAAATCAGTGTTAATTAAAGCAGCTAATATGTGAATGGCTAGATAAAAGTTGCACCTTAGAAAACCAAAGCAGATGTTTTAACTTATAGTTTTAATATAGCAATCAAAGAAAATTCCAAATACTGTACAGTGAAGTGTAGTATAGTACACTATGTACTGTTATAATACACTATTGTTACATTACAGATAAAAAAAATCAAATATAATTAGTACAGCAATCACAAATAAACCAAACCAAACTGTGCTGGATAACAGCCAGTACTGTGAAGATGGTATAATTTCTATGCTATTTTATTTTTAATTCAACATGTAAAGCACTTACTGTTTAAAAAGATTTGTTTTCTAAATATATACACTATTTTAATTCTTATTTATACATTTTAAATAGCATTCCCTCCTATAAGTGCACTCTTTCATTTCTTGGCAATAATCCTTGTTAAATGTAAAATAATTCTGAAAATACCACTCTTGTTTCAACCTTTTATTGCTCAACCGCAGGCATAAGGGCTCAGAGGGAATCCTGCATTCTAAAGATCTTAAGCAACTTTTTCAATTTTAAGAAGCTAAACTGATATCCACAAGCAAAACAAAGAAACCACTTACTATTATGGGGTTTTTTAACCGAAGAACCAACTTCATATTATTATTATTTTACAAAAGCATGTAGATTCTGGTATTTGAAAGTGGGAGCCAAACAAATGTAGAGAAAACAGTGGCATCTTCTTAAATAGCTTATTTTTCATACATTTCAGATTGAGCATTGCTCTCCCAATTGTAAGCATCTTATGAATTTTATTACCTGGCATTTTCAGCACAATGAAAAAGTAGCAAGCAACTCTGCTAACCTTGTGACAGTAGATACTGCTTTTTGAAAGACTGTAAATTAAGCATTTTGGTCTTGAAAGTATGCCTGTTGTACAGGGTTGTTAGCATACAGCCTTCTGGCACTGTGCCTCTGTGATGCTGCTAGAGCATTGTCAGGAGCAATGTCTAGCTCACATTTTATATCTATCAGGAGACGAGTGAACTATAAGGGATTCACAAAACTCTCTTTCTGTGACTTTACAGTGAAGACATTCCAAATATATTTATGTGATTTAATTTGAAAAACTGCTATTTATTTTCTCTCACTGAAATTCAAACAGCAGTATCAAAAAGTCAACCTTACTAAGCAGCCAGCCATCTGAAGTAGTAAAAATCTTGCGTTTGCCTGGAAGACTGATCTGTTCTTCTAAGGTTTCCCATATGGTCACCAGCAATATAGTTCATTCTCCCCTCCCTTTTTTTTTTTTTTTTGGTATTGGACTTGTATTTTCAGTAGTCATCTTTAAGTTATACAGACTAAGCCATAGTAAAGTTTAGGATTTGCAAATAATATGTCTTGCCATGAGACACTGTGTAGAAGGTGGTTGGCCCCTAGACAAGAAAGTAATCAAGGCAGGTACTCAGAAAGAACTTAGAACTGCAACCTCCATCCACAGGCAATTCAGTAGCAAGAAGCTGGTGGATTTTTTTGAGAAAGGGACACTCTTCACACCATTTGAGAAGTCCTATTGACACAGCTTTACATCCACAACGAGTCAATGTCTTCCCTGCCCTTGTACCCCACCACCGTTTTCCTGACTAACACAGAAATCTAACAAGCACGTAGATGCTCCTATGGCAGGCACACAGATTTGCCTCAACTTACATTTGTACCCGCTGCTAGCAATCAAATGAAACATCTGTTCAAACTTGCACTTCAGTGTTCTTTATTTCACTTCTCCTGTACAGTTACACATCTCACCAGCATGTAGATGAAATTCAGCTTAACTTGAGAGTATCAAAAAGCACCTTTCTCGAAAACACTGATATTTAAATGCATGAGAAAGCTATGTGAAATAAGAACACTGCAAAGAAATATGCATAATCTTGCTTTACACCAGAGGAATTCACATCACCGGATCTCATGATTTTGACAGCATCTTACCATTCCTTTTTGAGACCATTTTGTTTTAGGAACTGGAGAGTTCTGATCTACATGACTTCAGTGGATCGGAGATGACACCAAAGGCAAGTCAAACAGAGCTATTATTTGTGTCTATTTCTATTTAGATAAGGAAAATGTCAAATTGCTGCTGAAATGGGAAGTGTGTCAAAATTAAACCAAGCCTTCCTCTTTACACAGTAAAAGGCACACAAACTTCTGTAGTCTTACCAGAAAATCATGAAAGAAGTAAGCATCTTCCTTCGAAATAAGGGTGATGTGCAATAAATATTTCCATTTATTTCAAACTTAAAATTCTCTCATATACACTGCCCATATTTTATTTTTTTTTGGCCAAGGAAGACTTATTTTTCTAAAGAAAAGGTTAAGAACATCGAAGTGATACAGTTACCCTGTCTACTATGCAAGAGATTCAGGAGATTCCTCCCCCTCAGCCTCTCCTGACTTAAACTCCCTCCCAGGAACATGCCACTGCTATACTTTTCTAAACCTCACACTGTGACAAAGCACAAGCCTCTACTCAACATTTTCTACACAGAAGTAGCCTTCAGACAGCTAGACTGATTCGTGGGAGACTAAATGTTTTCAGAAGTCATGGCAGGCTTCCAGCTGCTGCATGTGCATCCTGTTTCTCATTGAGTAAGCCCTGCCAGTTTATCAGTGCAGCAGCCAGGTCAGTTCTGGTGAGCCAATTACTTCATACATTCCAAGCTTTCAAACTGCTAGCTTACAGGTTAGCAATCTGAGATCTTAACATTTTTTCATTTATTTGTGAAAACGTGGTTCTTATTTTTTACCTATAAGTAGTGTACTAAATCATAAAATATTTATTCCTTCTACATAAAAAGTTAACCAACAGAGGCATTTTAATTTCCTTTGACAAATACGGGGCTATTTTTTCAGTGACTTGCTTCAGTTAATTTTTACATACAAAAATAAATCCTCCCTCATGGGACATTTTATCATACTAATGCTTAGGACTGTTTAAGTGATTAGAAATGTAAAAAGTGAAGAATCTTTTCTGAATACAAACATATACAATACAAACAACATTTGTGAACTGGTTAAAAACCCACATGTGCACAAACACAGACTTCAATATTTAAATGCTCTTAATTCCTTGGAAGCTGTATTAACATCTTTCATCCATTCAATGTTATTTTACCATTAGAGTAAGCAACAATAGTGCATTTAAATATGACTATGAAGATAGGAAGCAAAGTGCAGTTCAGATACACATTCCATCCTTGGGGAGCAAGCACAACGGCTGCTTCTTAAAAACTAGCACTGCAGGTCTGATGAACACGCTACTTAAGTGGATACCAGCTATATGACCACTGATGCAAGGAAATCTGCATCACAAACTGAAGTGAGGCTAATAGAGGTGGGTAGTCTTTATAGACACTGAAACAGCATGTATTCCTTGTTTCCATGGAGTAAGCAGTGAGCTTCCAAAAGCTCAATTATCACTGAACACTTTAGGATAATGTATGTTAAGAGAGTCATTTCCTTCCAATAAATTGTTAATTTGCTCTGAAGAGGACAGCTGTTACTTAATTTTTGCCATTACTAACCAATGCTAGTAATCAAAGTCTTTTAAAAGAAATGGATTTGCCATCAAACATTTGTTGTTTCTTGCAATTGCCAACTTCTCTCCTGTAGTTGTATTTAAAGTTCCACAACATCTGACCAGCTCAGTATTTGGGAGGAAATAAAAACATGCTATCACTTAGTAACAGAGCACCAAAATGGTTGTGTTGGCTCAGACAGCCATGCATAACCACACCACATTCACTTTATCTTCATCATACACTAAGTAGCCTTTTTCCTAACTTGCTTAAACTGACACTATGCATAAATTAGAGTCTACTAAAGTTACACTTATTCCAAGATTTCTGACAAGCGTATACAGCTGTATGAATGAAGTTTTTAAATCAGAGGACGTGCCAGCACAATGTAATTAATGTACTGTATATGCTGCATTATCAAATTTAGCAGTTTAGTTTCAGTTGCTTTTTGAAATTTATGTTTAATTCATGTTTATAGTGTATTTTTGAGTGGAGTTAAGTACCTGGGACAGGATTAATGTCACATTTCTAGTTTTGCCTGTTCTAGCCTTTCCAGTAACCTTAAACTAGCATGGTAAGAACTTTGCATGGGCTTCAATTTTAAGACTTGTAAGGAATTAAAAATTACAAAGAGTTTTCAAGAACCCACATTTACAGCAGATATTCATCTCAGTGCATATCCTAATAACTAATTTACAGGTAACAGAGCCAGCCTGGGCAGCAGTATGGTAATATTGAAAGCTATTGCCAATCACACGCTTATCATGCACTGAATAAGATGATATAATCTTTGACATACATACAAGATTTAATAACTAATCACTTTGTGTGGCCCAGCCAATAAACATTACATTTGAACAGTAATTTCTTCTACCCTTATTAGATTTTAACCTATCAAGAGTGATCCATTGGCTCAGTTGCATTAGTGATTCCTGCATCTTGACTATCCATCTCCTCAAGCTCCTCAACAGAATTTCCCTTTTGTGCTTTAGACCTTGCAGGGAATGTTGTTCCCACAGAATTCACCATATTACCATCAGTTGATTCAGTATTCAAATGTTCAGTACCACCTGGTGCAGAAAGCGATTCGGGTAAGCCAGCCTGAAAGCTCCCAGTTTTAGCAGTTGAACTCACTGCCTCTACTTTTCTTTGAGATACATCAACTGATGCTGACTGCTCTGTATTCTGATCCCGCAAATGTCTATCCATTGAAGCCTGAATAGAAGAGACCATTTCCTGCAACTTTTTTCTCTGTGCCTCAACCAAAGTGGGGTCAAGCTGCCTGCTGTCTCTCATTGTCGCAACTCCCGGTGCAATTCGGATAAGCTCACTGTTACCAGAAGCAGCTGTGAATACAGAAGGCTCAATTTTAGCAGAAGGACTGAAGTCCGTTTCTGTGCTATGCTTTCTTAAAAGTGGTGTTTCCCTGGCTCTTTGATCATGTTGTTGACTACTAGATGCAGTTCCTAGGGAATGGCCCTTTCCTTGAAATGCAGTTATGTTATGTAGTTGTTCAGATTTCTTTTTCACTACTCCACCGCTACCCAGCTTCAGCATTCCGTGTGAAGGACTTGCTTCCCTGCTTCTTGAAGTAGCTTCGGCTCGCACTTGACTTAAGGCCTCTTTAACCAACTCTTCGACATCAGGACCAATAGGAAAGTGCCCAGCGGCATCCACACAGAGCTCTAATCTGTCTTCTGCTGCATTGTACACAAAGTTTTTACCAGGCAGGTGTGGAAAAGTACAGTGCTTGCCATCAGCCAAACCTATAAAGATAGAAGAAGTTACTCAAAGTGCTAACATATTTTAAGGTATGCTCTGAATACACAGTAATTATTGTATTTAAAACTTACTGCATCGAGTATGTAAAAACACAAACAGTGAAATTTAGTACTGTAGGAGAAAAACAATTCAGGCTTGTATGCCACATGATTATAATCACAGTATACCCCTAAGGTGTTGCTGCCTTCTATGGCGATTCTAATGAAGAGGCAGGACTGTAGTATTCCTAGATAAAATAACCACCTTGCTGGAATTTGCAGTTCGAACACAACAGAAGTTAAAGAAACACTGTATGTTTTCAATAATACAAAGCAAGCCAAGCCCCATCACTGCCGCCACCACCCCTCCACCCCAAAACCACACAAAACCAAATAAATTTTAAAAAGACAACTCCAGAAAACTGCCAAAGAGCACATTTCAAATCACTGTCTATCTGGAGAAGTATTATTTAAGACCACTTACACACTAGGTTAGAATTGTAGTAGGATTTCAGGTGTACAACTGCCACTAAGCCTAAGGAATTTCAGATTTGCTCTTTGTCATCTTCTCAGAGAGGAAGCGTTGCTAGATAAACAAAGATGTTTCAAGCTCACTATGTTTAGTAGTTCTGGAGATTATAACTAGTAACCTTTACAAAACAAATGTGAGGCATAGTATTTTTGATCTTCTGTTTGTTTCATTGTTCCACTTAGAATGTGACTGATCTGCCGAAATTGAGTTTGCCAAATTTAAATTCTGAAGCTGCTCTATGTCAAAAATGGGCAACATTCAGTTTTCAAGTTTATCATCATAAAATACAAAATAACTCCTTCAAATTATGCAAAGCAAAGAAACACAACAGGCAAATCCAATTTCTGTGTTATTAAATTCAATATAATCAAAACAACTATTCTGGGCATCGATGAAAAAGGTCACTCAATCTGAAATGTTATTAAACTGTTTTTTATTGACCCAACTGACCAATCTCACTCATCCTCAATCGCTTCTGATTCACAGAATCTATAGATGAGATTTTATTTCAAGAACTTCAGACAGGTACACCCTTTCTTTACATATTCACGGGAACCAATAACCACACATGTGCCAAAACACACATAGAACAAAATTTATCCCCAAACAACCCATCTAACTTATCCTGCACCTATCCGTCTAACTTAGCCTGGAGAACATATTTTAACTATGTAATTTACCATCTCAACCTTCATTTGCAAAAGAGAGAGCTGTAACAGCTTCTATGATAGACCAAAACTGCCTCTGAAATTGCAATCCTGAAATCTCAAAGTAAGATCTTAAACAAGACTTACTAAATCAAATTTTGATTAACAATACGTACACTCGATAGAAAGCGTTGTTCCAAATGTCCAGTATAATAGTTGCATTATGACATTAACTAAAATATTACAAATAGGTAAGGAACTTCAAGTGAAAAAAACAGATTATTTCACACTGTAATTGTTTAATGTGGAAATTTAGTAGTTCATAAAACGTTAAAGTCATACAAATATGTTAATTCTGAAATAGTAATTCTACCTACCAAGGCAGTGTAAAATGCCTGCACACGCAGAAATGCAATAATGTTCAAATAGAGAATATAATCTTCTACAGCTTTAGTTCTTACATTGTCAGCTGGGAAAAAAGACTTTTAAGTCAGGCATTTTCTGTGAGTTAATGACCAGCTGGGTTAAAATCCCTTGGATTCATTATAGGTTCTCAACTCTGGCTAGTCATTAAAATTAGTCCAAAATGTCCTTTCCATCAGACCCTGTTTAAGCAGATTCACTTGCTACAAACAATAAACCAGGCTTTACTGTACAAGCTTAGTAAAAGAAAGAAAACCAAAAGGAAACAGATGTGCTATAAGACACTTGTATTCTATTAATTCTATTACCCAGGCTAATAATTCAGTGAGATGTATGGGGCATTGAGTATACCACACACTTTAATTACTGCAAACAGAACAGAGATTATGTGGTGGAATACCTGTTTCCATAAATAATCAAGATTATTTATCAAGGTTGGTAAAACTGCCTAAGCAGAAATCAAACAGTAAGAAAGCAGCAAAGGAATCATTATTATAGATGAAATCATAAGAGCTAAACTATGAATGCAAAGACTTCAATAAGAAACTTTAAATGAGAGAAAATAATTGAAAGAAAGTGATGTTATTCTTTGTAGGCAGTATTTGTAAAGCTGTCTAAAAATCAAATATACTCTTAACTGCTTGATTATTCTGCACATAGTCCAAGGTTTATCAATGCAAGAAGGGTATGGATAGCTTTGCATTTGAACAACCATCTTAGAAATATGAAAGACAAATTTAACCAACCATTTAAATTTAAAACATGCAGTAGCCCTGTATAAAATATCTACAAGAAGCACAGTAGAAAGATGAACTGCTTATCCAGTAAGTGTTTCAAAGTATAACAGGTATATATTCTATGATCTTCTTTTCATCTTTCCAGGAAAAAAAAAATAAATCAGTTGACTTGAGTTTTTTGTACAATTCAAGAAGTTTAAATGGAGATGTATGGTTGTAGAGAAGATTTCAGAAAATAAGAGATTTAAGGTGAATTAATTAGTTTTAATCAGATTTCCCAGTCTTAGGCTCTCTGAGGGAGGAGCATAAGGAGTTCTACGGTATTAGGAAAATAAAAATATATTGTGGGAATAAAAATATATTTATGCTTATGAGTGACTCAATACCAATTTACAACTTTAAAGATTTGAAAACAGAGGAAGGGATAAAAACAAAACCAAAAAAATACCTGTGGTTTTCTTCATTATGCTGTAGAATACTCCACCCTGCTGAAACAACTGAGGAAGTCCCTTTGCATAAGACCAAACATCTTCTCCTGTAAAAATCAAACACAGTCATTAGAATTAAACAGTCGTATTTTAACATTATAAATAATGGCTGAAAATGTAACTCGCTGAATTAAAAGCTGAATCCTCACTCACTTCCATGCAATTAAGAGTTTGAAATTTTATTGCAAATCGACAGAACAGGAGCCCAGGCCATTGAGAAACTTTCAGGAAAACATGCCACTGTCTGCAGTCAAATATCCTACATGTTCTAGTACGAAGATTCCCAAATTTGATTCAATCCAAGCTGCAGCTCCTGGTTCCTTGCCAGGCTCTACGCATGAGTCTCCATTCCCCTCCTACCCGTGCTTTCATCATAGAACTAGGAAATGACTAAGACACTTCCAAAATTCAAGCACATACCCTTACACATTAAAACCTCAATTCTATATCCCTACACCTTCTCAAAAAAATCAGATCTCAATTTCACATCTGCCATCAGCAGACTTCATACTGGAGCTGAGATACAAATGTCCACACTGGCAGCTGCACAGAATCTGTGTCTCTACCTTGCTTTGCTTGAGAGCTAGAAACAAAATGCCAACTGTGAGGCCCCAGCAGTCCTGTGTAACTGGCATTTTTCAAAGATGCCAAAAATGGCATCGAAATGTGACAACTCTAAATGTCACTGAGAGGGAAAAAAACCCCTAGACTATGTAAGGAAAGGAATATAACGAACAGAAAAACTGGGTTACAATGACAGAATGTCAGTGACCTAACAGCACCTGCTATATCACTTCAGACCTGCATTTTTACTAATATCCTTTTCCTCATTTTGCTAACCACTTACCTGCTTCAGAGAAGTGACGTGTGATGCAGCTGTCAAAGTAGTGCAAACAAAAAGTACTGATAAATTCCATTCTCTCAATGCAGAAACAACTACTGCATGTACAGGTTTTCAGAAAAAATTGCTTTCCCCACATTGTATCAAACATCCATGGGAAGATACTGAGATACTTTAAATAGAAATTGCATCCTTCTTTTGGCATTAAAATCTCAATAACCATGTCTCGCTATTTTCTATTAAAAATGGAGAAGGTAAACCATCAACTAAAGTTAACTGGATGCACTTACTACTTGGAACAGAGATACTTGGAATGCACGAGGCTGTAAAATATTACCCACCAGTATTTCTTTGCTTGCTGTTGAGAGCAAAATAAAAGTAAAAAGTTGTTTTTAATAGCTTCCACATACCGAATACCAGGCACATCTAAACCTCCCCTTGCACTTCTTTACTGCATATCCCACAGGGTAACTGTGGCTACTCTCTTATCCACCTGCCTCAGATTCATCCTTGTCACAGTGGCATTATATGATACGTTATGCTTTCAAACTCTTCAATCTGCTCTCTGACTTTTTTGTTTCCCTTCACCAACAGACACAGGACTCCACAATCCTCTGCTTGCCTGTCCCCCCAGAAGAAGGATTCCATCACTCACCTCTCCAGGTGTTATTCAAGTCCCCATTCTCTCTAAAAAGGTACAGTGCATCTTCATCATGTTTCATCTTTAGACATCTTAAAGGCAGGAGACCTATATAATCTGATTAATTTTAAATGCATTCCCTTGAACCCTCTATACTCTGGTTCACTGCATTCATCTGCACATCAAACTCACAGATTTGGACTTCACTTCCTAGCAAGAACATCCAGGTAACAAACTAACTACTCTCTTATTTTCCATGATCTACTGAAGAAGGAGGTCTTGTCTTTTGACTTCATCCTGATAATTCCTGTCTACTGACTTGTTAATAAATTTTAAACTCCTCTCCAGTTCTCACTGACTCCACTAAAAAAAAAATAGTTAAAAAATTTAGAAGGAGCATTCTCTTTCCCTCCCCACTATCGCCACTGCTTTCCCTCTTCTTCAGACAGCTTCACTAAGGGAGAACATTCACTAGTGATAACATTCTCCTGTTTTTGCTATTTCGAAAGGGCTTCACTGCTACCCTGCATCCTTATTCTCATTTACGTTTTGAAGTGCACATCCCTGTACACAATTGCTCCAGAGCATCACTGCTGTGGGTCTTCATTTTCCCCCCAAGTCTTCCTGATGGTTGAAATACTGCCCACAGGAAGCAAAATAACCACTACATTGGTAAGTAAGAGAATACAGTTGTCAGCCTACCAAAGCTGGGGGAGGCCACAGCCAGCAGCCACACAGTGGCTGACTCCATACTAAGGACTCCTATACTGCTTCATCTAGCAATCCATTCCTATTGGAAGGGCTCCCTTCCCTGCCAGAAGATAACCACCAGACTTTTAGAAGCAGCCCAAATTTACATATTAGTGGCATTCTACAAGGAAAGATACCCTGTTTGCTCTGGGCATGACTTTTCAAGCTCTGCACAAGAGAAGCATCACTGTTTAGAGAGCCTTTTATGCAACACTAACAAGGACTACATACAAAAAAGTATGGAGAGCAGGGCTCACAAAACAAAGCATCAGCCACTAAAAGAAAAACAAACTAACGCTGTTTTGATAAAAAGAGATCTCCGATTGGAACACCAAAAAAAAGCCACAATTACAAGTGGACTTTCCCAGATCAGAGCAACTTCTGTGTGTGATTCATCTAAGCTGTTTGAGGTTTGCACGTTTTTGTTTATAGTTGGGTTTTACTGTTTGTTTTGGTTTTGTTTACCATGGCAGTAAGATATTTATAGGTCACAAGGTAATTTGGGTGATCATTTAGTCAGATTTAAAACTCCCTCAAGACACTACATTTATCAAAGAGATTATGTTCTCTGAACTGTTTCCACTGGCAGTACACACTCCCTCAGAACAGACCTCAGCTCTACATTAAAGTATGGCAACAAATGAAGACTATCCTACCCACAAGTATGCCTCATATACTAAAAACAAAAAAAAATAACCCAAACAAAAAAACCAAACAGGTGCAGACTAACCTATGCCAATGGAAGCCCAAGACCATCACTTCATGCAAGCAGAGAGGCCAGACAGAAGTGCAAAACAATTCAAAAGCTCAGTTGATAAACACAGGTTAGAGGAAACTACAGCTCGCTTAAAAACAAGCTGTTTAATTCTGAGCAAATCCTGGTATCAATCAATACATTTAATTTTAACCTGGCTATTTTGATTTCTTGCGCACTCATGAATTCATCAATGCAAAACAAACTGATCAAAATACATTCATACTTGGCTTGCATGTATCCAGAGTGCTTCTGCACAGCTGTAATTAAATCTGTTTTAAAATCTAATGTTTTAACTACATTAATGTAAAATTACAATTCCTTTAGTCATTTCCCTATAGCATTATGTATTTTGAGCTAAACAAAAAAAAAAAAAAAAAAAAAAAAAAAAAAAAAAAAAAAAAAGAAGAGAAAGCTTTACAAAAAATCATGCATAATTGTTAAGTGGTCCAGAAATTACAGTATCTAATTTCCCAGGACTTATTTTTTAATTATATACAGAAAAATTAAAGAACATGGTCTAAAATTTTAATCAGTTAACTAGCTGAGACCAGAAAAGAATCCTAGTAACTGAAATACAAAAGAAACATCAAGCCAGACTACAGGAGACCCTGTATTAAAGAAAAGCTTTTAAACATCCAGAATGAATAGTTATATAGGTGACTGAAGACACACTTTCGCTATGGGCACTGGGGAAAAAGAAGAAAATTGTGTCTGGCCCAGCGACCTATTTCAACAACATCTCCCCTGTACACATTCTAATCTGACTGTATTAGATGAATGTTTTTAGCAGAACAAAGTTACAGCAAGACCATGCAAGATAAACCGACTCTCAGAACTTTGCAGCACTGTTTAACAGTACAGAAATGTCACTGAGAAACACTGAGGCTTCTCATCCCAAAAAGGCTGAATAGACCACCTTGAAGAACTGCCATTCCAACACTCTTCAGAAAGTGCAAGGACTTAGGAAGTTAATTGTGAGTTTGTTTCCCCACTGAAAAAAAATCACAATTGTAAATATTCAACTGTCTAGATTTTTTCCACATGTATCTTTAAAGGAAAATGAAGCCCTGATGAGAAAAGTGATTATACAAAAATAACATCTTATTCAGTAACTGCATAAGTTGTTATAACTGGTTGGTTTGTCATTTGCTGCCACTTTTACTTCTATTAGTAATGCAAAATGGATGCAGACAGAGAAGGGCGAGGTAAATTCTATTCTAACCTGTGCTTTGAAAGCAGAATCTAACAGCAGTTAAGAGTCAACGAAATTGATTCTTGAATACAAGATTAGCTCAGTTTACAGATAAGTACCTGTAAAAAAAATGGCACACTGTAATGCTGCAGTAACTGAGATACTTTTTAAAGCACATAGTTGTTTTTTGTAAGCCTGTAACTACACCTTCAGCATTATTTCCTGAAAATAGAAAAGCTTCATCTCAAAATTAAAACAGCTTCTAAACCTTACATTTTCCTGCACTTTGGAACTGCGGTGTAAATGTCAGTGTGACAAGGTGGCTAAGTGATTCAGCACACTATCTTGCAAGAGACACGACAGTAAACAATCAGGCTTGGAAAAGAATCAAAGTTCTGCTTAATGAACTTCTGCCATACCACTCTGTGATTACGTAATTGTTTCGTTTCTGAAACATCACATGCTTTAGCCACACCAAATCCCTCCAGCAAAAGGGAAGGCACCCACAAAAAAAATCCTGTAAACACTACTATTCAACTGGTTCATAGAGCTAAAAGTATGATAATTACTGTTCTACTTCCTGCCAGTAAGCAGCAGAAACTGTGAAACTTAATGAAGAAAGTACACAAACAAAGGTTCAAGTCTCCTGAGTCCAAATATGAAAATAAAAACCACAGGCACCTGAGAAAAGTCCATTCCTCTTGAATTATTAACAGTTAGTCAGATTTACATGACTGACAGTTTATAAGCATAGCTTTGCAACCCTATGTCCACCTTTGGGGTTCAAATCTGTGTTTAGATTCTTTTAGTTTCTCCTCTGGTTACATTCTGAAGTAATACTTTTCACAGCTCTTTAAAAAGACCAGATAATCACTTAAAATTAGCAGATTAGCTAAAGAGACAATGTTGTGTTGATTTGCTTAAACCAACACAACTCCTTGTGGGGAGAAATGCCAAAACTTCATCCTACTAACAAAGGCGAGAATTTGGTTCTGAAACTGCCAATGAGCAGACACACTTAGCATCCCCTTCTCACCTCTGCTCTAAATTTCCTGAAACCTGAGGGAGATGCAGGAAAAAAGAGAGCATGTAGCTCACACAAATAAACATCAGATGTGTGCCTAATAAAAGACAGAGAAAACAAAGACAGCAGGGGAAACGCAACAACTTCTAAACAGCAATTTTTAAAAGAGGACTTAGAACAAGTATCTCGTATACAAACTTTGAAAAGTCACAACACTCAACAAATCACTGACAGCACGTTAAATGTTCTTCCAATAGAGGAATAAAGGAACTAACTTCTTCATGGTTACAGAAAAGAAAAAAAAAACAAAACAACACAAACTAGTTTGTAAAGTGTTAGCTTCTACTTAAAAATACAATTTAAAAGTATAACTCGAAGTAAGCCTTACCCATTAGCGTTGCTAGAAGACAGAGAGAATACATCTCCTTATCGACTTGCTCTTGCAGTTCCTTTGATGAGATTTTACTAGTCACAGCAACGTCTTCGTGCTTCACGGCATGGGCCGAGTGTGCTGAAGCAGACTGCCTGCCTTCCTCCTTACCTTTCAGGATTTCTATTGCAATTCTGTCACCATGCTGCAAGGGAACGGGCTCGTTTTCCATGCCTTCTTTGGGAGGCAGAAGCTCTTTAGGAGGAAAGCCATAGCGAATACATTGCAAATATGGGGGAATATTAAATTCTCTCGCTATGCTTTCCTGTAGTTCCAAGAAGGTGGTAGTGCACTTCAGGGTAAGCATTGACTGCCTCCCATCATTTGTGGTTATTCGAATTTTCTTTTCTTTTGTAGATGTTGGAGAATACGGGGTCTTTGTTGGTGTAGCAGGTGCAGATGATGGCCCCTCACGAACAGCACCTGGAGAAGCAGTCCTAGGCTGCCCTTTATGCTCTTGTTTTAATTTTTCACTTTTCCGTTTTTGCATTACAGAAGCCTGGTCTGCAATGTTCTGCTGAATAGTTCTTTCAGCTTTGCTCATATTCAGCTCCTCCTTGTGCAAAGTTTTTGTCTTCTGTCCAGTCAAAATAATTTTGGTTGGAAGTTGCGACTCTAACTCTTGTCCTTGCTGTACATCATCAGCTCTTTGGGCGTGAGCACTGTCAATATTTACAGGGGTATAATCATCAGGGTTCTTTTTGGCAGTCTGATGCAGTATTGTGTTGACAACTTTCTGAACAAGAATCTCACTACCAAATTCACCAGGGAAGTGCTTGGTAACAAGTTTCATGGCGACGTCGTACACATTGCTGTTCAGAGATGTGTCACTTTCATACTGGAACCAGTAGACTGTCTCTCTCACTACTCTTCCACCCCACTCTAGAGTAATAGGAAAAGCTTCAGGGAGATTGTCATATTCTTTACCTTCCCAGTAGTGCTTGAACCCACAGCCACATTTGCCACCTGTGGACCTAGTATTAGTTCTGTCTCCATCCAAATACAAAACAGATCCATCTTCTCTGACGCGACGCACTAAGTTACCATGACACCAGTTACAAGCAGTTAAACTACTCAGGCTGTAGTCTGGTACCAGCACATCCTTTGCAGGGTTGTAAGAACACACCAAACTGTTCAGGGGAAAACTGTAATTTTTGTCAGGCCTTAATTGGCCGTGGGTACTTTTTGCCAGATTATATAGTTTCCCCCCAGGAGCCAGCCACTCTGGAGGAACGTGATGCTCTGAAAGGGCCCCACAGATGAGGCACCTGTGAAGGCGGTTGTCCATCACTGCTTTTTTGGCAGCTGCAGTGACTTCTTCAGGCTGGACTCCTATTACACCAGTCCTTCTGTAGAAATACTGATGTACATCAGCTACTAGACTGGGATGGATACCGTGTTTACTCATGAAAACCTCCTCCATTGCAGCAACGAGCCTCATCAAGTACTTATCCTGCAAACTTCTGTCTCCTCCAATGACACAACCACCATCCTCCTCTAACTTGATGTACTTTTTGATGAGGTCTTGAGGAACTCCCCAGGCTTTAGGAAGGAGCTTCCTAGGCAGTTTAGGTAAAGCAGCACCTTTTATTCCAACCAGAGGAATATAATGGTTACGTCCTGAGCTACTCCATGCAATGCAGATTGGCTTGTTCAACATGCCATCCTTTCCCATGCATTTTTCAAGGGGTATCAGACCAGGGAGGAATGTCGCTGAATAATCTCCAGAGCTTCGCATCCCACTTAAGGAGTCTAATAGGATGATAGGCCGGTGAAGCACATTGGCCAGACCAAAGATGTGAATATTCCTAAGGCCCATTGGCACGCCTTCTGGAGGAACAAACAAAGGGTCACATTCGTTGATAATGTCCTCCCACTCCGCTGCATCAATAAAGTCATGGAAAAGCGCTTTGTAGTGACTCAGATTCTCCTCAAAATGCTTCTTTAGATTCTCTCGCAAAGCATGCCAGAACAGTTCCCTGCCAACAAGAGCCCGCGAGACTGCATGGACGAGGCAGTGGCCATCTCCATCCACATGGACGGGAATGAGGCACTCCTGACTATTGTTGGCCTTCTTGATGTCTTCCAGGGTGTCATGCAGGTAGATGAGGCTGCCAGAGCGGTCCTTCCCGTAACCGATGGTTTCGACGTGCTCCGGCTCAATGAGGAAGGCTCGGTCGCCCAAGAGGGAGCAGTCAAAGATGTCTCCCTGGTTCATCTCCGTGAGGAGCTTGGCTTTGCCAGTCTGCTTATCCATACCATAGCGGGCCAGGATAGGGGCCAGGAGCTTGCAGTGGTAGTTGGAGAGGCCCATGACTTTGACGAGCTCGGTGTTCCTGCGGGGCGGGCCGGCCCCGCTGACGCCCAGCAGTGCATTTCGCAGCAGGTTGTGCAGCACCAGGTCGGGGTCGGTCACCTCCTCCACGGCCAGCAGCTGCCGCTGCTCGTGGCGCTGCCCGCAGTCCGTGCACTCGATGCTGCCGCTGCTCTGCGGCCCGTGGGCCGGGAAGAAGAGCCGCGCCTGGCATTTGGGGTCGGGGCAGGTGCCCGAGAAGATGCGCCGGTCCCGCTTCTTGGAGGCGGCCGGAGGCGGCGGCTGCGGCTGCTGCTGAGGAGACGGCGGCGGCGGCGGCGGCGGCTGTTGCTGCTGCTGGGGCTGGGACATGGCTCTGCTCTGGCCGGGCTTCACCCCCACTCGCGCTCCTCCGCCCTCACAGGCTCATCCCCTGCGCCCCGGCTGACGACCGGCGCCTGACAGATGCCGCCGCCTGACAGATACCGGCGCCGTCCGCCAGCCGCCCATCCACCGAGCGTCCTCCTG
>NW_020799095.1:116759566-116774435 GCF_003259725.1 Athene cunicularia
CCTGCTCGCGCCAGCCGCCGCAACCAGGCCTCGCCAACACGGGGCTGCGGCCGCGGCAGCCCTGCCTGCTCGTTGACATCCCCGGGATTTCTGGAGCTCGATAAACCCTCGGTGGGGTTTCATTTCTCGAGCAGCTGCGTCAGGCTGCTGCTCCGGGAGGTGAGCTATCTAAACGGAGGTGTTCCCCAGCTGCCAGCTGCCGATAGCGGCGACACAAGACATGAGGAGACACGAGAGCGACTTGTTAACGCAAGTGATCCCTCCTGTTGGTGCTACATAAGGAGATAATGAGGGAATGGAGCTGGTGCTTACGTTATCTCCAGTGGCCGTCTGAAATGATACTTCACAAAAATGAAAGAGAATCATGTTCACAACTTCCAACCTAATTACAGTGGGCTGGCAGCGTATTAATGCAGAGAGCTCAAGGATGGTTATTGTCAGCACGCAGGTTTTTCAAGTTCTCTGGAAGCCCTTCCAGATAGAGATTTATCTTTTAATAAAGGAAAACAAAAGCTGAACTTTTGGAGGACAAGGTTGCACCTCACTGGGTCTTGCCAAGTACCAGAGTCATCCAGACATACAAATACAAGGGCAAAAATAACCTCTGCCTCCCCCCTCCATCATTCTGGTTCCACCAAACAAACACCTGCCATTTACATCCTGAGGCCTCACCTATTCTCTAGTCACCCAAACGATTTAAAATTAGAAGAACAATTATAGAGAACGTATTGTGCTTGTATTTTCCAATACAAAGAGCATGTTTCGTTTTCATTAGTCCTTGAAAAGTAATTTATGCAGCTGACATTTCAATTATAAAGACTCAGATGATTAATACATACAGAGAAATTCTGTTTGTGTGCTTTATCACAGACTTAAGGAAAAAAATGGCTCCAGGCCTGGCCCTGTGACAGACTGAGCACTGCCACCTTCCAGTGACAGCAGCAGAGCTGTGCGTGCTAATTCCCTCTCAGTTACAGTAATTTGTCAAGCATAGAAAATGTATGTGTATGTAAATGTATGCATTCCACAGCATAACCTTTTACTGATCTTTCAAAACCTGGGATGGGTTTGAAGAGGAAAAGGTGAAAATTTTGAGAATGATTTTCATTCTTGCCTGCTACTAATTCTTTTTTATGTGTATGACAGTAAGGTAGCAGCATCACCAGCTCCATAATCCTGCCAATGTGCCTTGTACTTGGGGATAAATCAGCAGTCTATGCCCATTCATTCCTTAGTCTTCCCTTCATAAGTAGTGGGAATGCAGTAAAAATGCAAATGGGAAGCCTCTGTCCTCTGTGGAACTGTGTGGCCACTATTGAGAATGGGCACCATTCCGGGCATTGGACGCTGACAATCCTGTGCTAACCCAGGCAGCATTCTGAAGGAAGGGGAAAGAATTTTTCTGTAACATTGCTGGCCTCTGGAGCAATCTATTTCTTTACATATGGGAAATAAACGCTTCTGACATTGTTTAATAGTACTTTGTAATAAATGATAGGTAGCACCCTGGTGAAATACTTAGCTTTTACTGTCAAAGCTGACAGAAATTTTGCTGTTTGTTTACTTCTCTAGCCAGATGTTTTTATGAAAGCATAAACTATGACTGTAAAGTCAAAAGCATTTCTCCTTCCTGTTCCCTACATTAATTTTACTGATAAATGATATTCAGTAGAGGAATCTATCTTTTATGGTGACTTGACCCTAATCAACATGAACGTTTTCAATTAATAACATATGTAAGTATTCCAGCTATATGCAGACAATCATGATTGAATGGCCAAACAATTTCTGCAACAATAAACTTTCATTACAGAATCTTTGATAAAAATCACAATTCTCTGGCAAGCTAATAATTTATGCTAATTACATGCATATTTATTTACAAGCTTTATACACTGTATCTATCAAACAGGATAAGGAAGTTCTGTGTTATGTCATTCAATACAGGTCGTGGAAGTAACTAAACCTTGAAGCAGCCTTAAAGGAAAATTCAGGAAATACAGTGTCTGCCTCGTTAGCAGATACCCTGCAGAAGTACAGCAATGAGTCCTACCAGAGATCATGGCAACAACCACACTACTTTCACAGGCAATGCGAACAGCAACATCACAGTCAGGAAAGTAGGATTACATTCAAATCTATCACATACTTGAAGATCACACTGATGACAGAACTAAATCTATTTATAAGGGGTCAGAAGAATGACTGATTGCCAGCAACAGCATATATCTGAACCCATGCCGCTTTGTCGGTGAGAACCGAGCACTGCCAGGCAAAATACCAGGCATTCATTTTAGGGCCAGGATGCAAAATCTAAAATTTTAAGTTTGACCTTCACCCAGTGCTATTCCCTCTCATCTTTGTCATTCACCCTCAGGAAATGGGTCATTCCCAAGTGAAAGCAGTTACTACTCAGAAGGACTTGTTTCTTTGGAAGAGCAATGACAGAAGTTTCCAGCTAAACAGAAACAAAAGGCTTGTGCATGTGCCAAAGACCAGATCATGATAAACTAGAAGATGCTCTCTTTTGTCAAGAAGTGAAAGTTACTATCAGCCTGCAGCTACAACTCAGCATGCTCTCCATACCATGCATTATGAAGAAAGGATAGCTAAAAGTCTGGTGTTATCTTCACTGAATCCCTGGCAGAGCTGATCCTGCCTAGCCAGCAAGGCTAGCAGTTTTGCCTGACCTGGCTCTAAAACCACTCTACATTTCAGACTTATACTTGAGAAAGAGGAGAGAGAAAACGCAAGTGTGAGCTAGAGGGAAGACAGCAATATCATCACAACCCACAATGAATGCAACCTTTTTCTCCTTAGATATGACACCCTCGTGTCCAAAAAACATGGATAGGCCCCCAACTGGATAGCACTTACGCTATCATAAGTACTATTAGTAGCACCAATTATCTACAAAGAGATAACAACAGTATGTGCTTCATCACACAGAGCAACTTCAAGTTCCGTGCAGTGTGGACTCTTGTATTTATCACTATTATTAAACCAATTCTGCACACACTTCCAAACTGCTGCTGAACTGCATATATTTTGTTGCCCTTCACTTGAGTGGGTGTTATTAAAAGCCTGAACACTAATCACCACGCTTACTGCAGTATGCCGAAGGGGTGTTGGTCACAGGCCTCCTTGTGACCTTGTCCTCAGAGGCAGCATGCAGCCCAGCACAGTGTTCTGGAAGGACAGGAATCACCACTGAGCAACTTCAGTTCAGCTTTCATAAACCTTCGAGTTAATTAGTAGTTAGTCAGTAGTGGTTAGTAAACAGCATCTGGCTTATTTTGAGGACCTGGACCGGTGACTCTTGTCTGGGATACATCCAACTGAATAACTTCCATATCCTCTTCTACTGCCTTCCAATCATCTCCAAAATGAAAAACTGTTTTCTTTCAGCGCTTTCACGTACTCAGAGCTTGATCTGCTGCCATTGCAACAGGTTTTGCATTTCACACCACTAATAGATGCACTTTGTTAACACTGATGTCATTCCTACACACGAGACCAAATTTGGGCTGCTCAAAACGTGGGATGTATGTTAGCAAAACACAAACACATTAGGAAAACAACATGAAAAGGGAAATACTGGGCAGAGGTTTCAATACTGATTACAACTGTATCCAAATAACCTGCTCAGAGGGTTTGCTGCTGCAGTCAATGTTCCCAATGTTTGTTCAGGTGCAGCCTTGTCTGGTAAGAATATCTCTACAGCTGACTCCCATGCAGGGACAATCTCAGCATCCAAGACAAGCTGCTCAACGGGCACACTGCTTTTTTTTTAACCTATGCTTTCATTTTATTTCTTGGCTCAAAATCTGGTTCTGAGGCCCTGTCTTACAGCAAATTAAATTGATTTCACATGCAAACTCCTCTGCAAAATTAAGACCCACATTTTTTATCCTGAATGTCTCTTCGACAGTTGATCCAGCACAACTGGCAAACAAAATGGATTCACTGGGGCTGTCAGTGTCCAGCAATTGCCAATAGAAAAATCGATCTTTAGGGCAGTAGACCATTAAAAGAGAGGAGAATGTAAGTGTTATTAGCTTAGATGTGTAACCTGATTATATGGAATTCTCAATGGCAATTACTGTGAATATTTATCTGCTTTCCATAATGCTCTGTCAAATACAAATTGAAGGAATGGTGCAATCCCATTATACTAAAAGATAAATGCCTCAAAATAAAATAGGTTGAGCAACTAACACACTCACTGCTGTATTGATTTGTATGTTCACAGTGTATGTGCAGTCACTGATCTCGGCAGCTGTGAAAGGTTTGCTTAAATCTATATGACATTCACATATATTTAAGCATCCAATTTACTGTCTGGTTGTTAGTGAAATTCTTGCAGCAAATACCCAGTTTAGTAGAGAAGAATGAACAGTACAGAAGAATTACCAAGTCAAGGATGTAAATGGGTGAAAAAGACAATCATAGAATGGTTTGAGTTGGAAGGGTTCAATGAAAGCTCCTTACGGAGAACACAGAGAAGTGATGCCTGGCTTGTGATTATGCTTAAACTTGGGAGTATTTGACAGGTTGGAAACCTGTGTTTTTCACAGTTGAAGACACAGGAGACAACCTGGTACACAAATATGAAATGGTGGGAGTGGATCAACGGGCTGAAAAAAAGAAAAACAAACAAAGCGACTCTATCCTCAGATTTTCTCCTGAGGGTTTTAACCTAGATATTATTGTAGTTCAAATATAGACTAGAGAACCCTTCAAACAGGTTTGTTGCCCTGTCCTGTAGCAACTGAGCATAATATCCCATCTTCCAGAATGCACAAGCACCCTTACCACCTGTAGCCAGGTGTTATAATAGTTTCTAGTTTTCTGATAGCTCAGAAGGTTCTTAGTCCTTTATACACCTGTAAAGGTCTAAACTACAGCTCTTGCGTGCATCAATTCACTGCAGTTCACTAAACCTAACAACCTTCCAGTAAGTGGGATCTTCTACCACACTTCCTTGTCCTGGATGTGATTTCTATATATTGAAATAAGTGAAAAGGAGGTTTGCAAAAACAAAGAATCAGGTCCCTACTACTGGGCATGAATTGTTTTGAGGAGAAGCTTTTTCTTAAATCTGATGTAAAACCATTCTCAGTAACAATGAAGGTGTATCATCTATTAAAAAAAAAAAAAAAAGTTGCATCTTTTTTCCCTTTGAGAAGTATTTACTTCTAGCCATAAACTCATTAGCTTCTATCATAGAAAATGCATAGTGACTTTGAATTAACCCTTGTCCTTCACTTTTTACAAGGAAAACAGCAGCAAAACCCCCCAGATTGCTCCTGGAGACTTTGCCATTTCTGATCTGTACTACTCTTATTTCCATAAAATTAACGATGGTATTTATCTCTAAGTAGTCCAAATCCAAAGCTACATACCATGAATCATGGGGGAGATCATCTAAGCTTTCTTCTGTGTTATTTTGCTGCTTCCAGCTCTGGCAGTAGGTGTCAGCAGAAGCTAAACAAGTGAACCTCCCCACAGATCCCAGGAACTGCCACGCTACACTGATGGTACATTAGTGCTATAAGGCACAACTATTTTGTCACTTTATTGCCTTTTAGCTGACTAATCAAATAAAGAAAAACAGAGAGTCCAACTGCTGAACATCCTAGATGAGTGTATACTACTGAGCAGGACAAGCTCTTCTTACGCACTAAAATTTCATTAGCATAGCAAGCATGGTAGGGTAGTTTGCAAGGCACATATTGATAGAGAAGAACATTGCATGCTGAAGAATGCAGGAAACCGTGATGTACATTACACATTGAGAACATGAGTGCCTGTCATGAGGTCCAGAACTCATCAGGAGATCTGCTCAAATAACTGCAACGAAATGGGCATGAAGAGAAAGTAGAAGGAAGATCGCACTACAGTATCACTTTACTGTAGAGCACTGCACAAGGAAGATTCAGGGGAAAGAATTTTAAGGGGACTATTTCAAATAAAATCACACTAAGATCCTTCATTACCACTAAGTTCACTACTCAAATTAACATATCTGCTGGTAAATGGGTACAGTGGGGAAACCTGCCTAACAGGTAGAAAGTTCAAGGGAGATTCATTTGATATAGAAAATGTAAGACATCCTGTAGGGAAGGCTTTCTAGCTTTGAATCTGAGAAGATCTAGCTGAGTGAAAAAAAGTAGCAAACAAATTGCAGAACTGTTCATGAAATTACAAGAGAAAGAAAGACAATGGACTTTAATAAAACATCTCTGAAACTCTCCACATTGCTAGATAAGATTTCATGGAAAGAAAGTAAAAAGCAAAAAATAATTCTGAAAAAAATCATAGGTTACATGTGCTCAAACCATCCCGATCCAAGGAATAGTAAAGTGCAGAAAAATGAACTTGGTTAAACAGTGACATTGACCCCAAAACTCAAAAAGAGCCATGCCAAAAAAACCCAAACCAAAATCAAATTACCAAACAGAAAGCGATATGGTCAAAAAAAATCAAACAATGCCAAAGCAGAAAGTAAGACACAATTAAGGGGCTAGAAGGACATTCTGCAAACACATCATTACTGTAAGGAACGGTTTACAATGCCAGCTGAACATAGTAACCTAATTTCTCTCAGCAAGAGCAGGCCACGTACATGAGAAGAAGTGATAGCTGTCTTATCTTGGCATTTGTGAATTTTGGTATCCTCTCACATTACACCTTACAATCAAGCCAGCAGAAAATGTGCTGATCGGATACTGCTGTGCTAGATAGAAAAGCCATGATTATAGCATACTTATGTAACCACAGCATATGCAGAGCAGCTGGTCACTACCAAACTGTAAAAGCATATCAAAATGAGGTTATGCAGGCATCTGTCCTCAGTCTGTTCATTAATTATATGCAAGAGTATACTTATTAAATTTGTGGGAAATAGTAAGCTAGAAAGAGTTGCAAGCACTTTGAGGGAGAAATCTATAGTTCAAAATTATCTTACCAAGCTGTTGCAATAAATAAGATTAGAAAACAGCACATATAATAATTTATTCCCATTTATAATCACAAGTAGATTTATTGGAAACATTCTTCAGAAAGAATCAGGGCATACAGTGAATCACAAACTGATTGTGAGTCAGCCATGTCATATTGTTATGAAAAAGCAAAGCCTTAGAAAGGATTCAGATCATGAGTGTCACAGGTAAGACAAAACAATTGACATGGCAATTTGCAGCAAGCACAGTATGTGTTGGTACCTCATTTCAAGAAGCATGTGAACCAACAGGGAAAGTCCAAGCTAGATGAACAAAAAATAATCAAGGTTTAGAAAAAAATAAAAGACATGAGAGAAAGAATGGATGTCCTCATCTAAGCATGCAAGAGGCTGGCATCACACACAGACTGGAAGTAAGAGTCAAGATATCAGTAAAGAAAGATGATTAAAGAAAGAAAAAAAAAATAGAGGGTATGAGAAAAAATATGTCAGAGATTATACTGCTTAATGATAAATAATCTGCTCTACTCCCAAACCCTTCCTATATTTCTATTTGTGTCTATGACTGATAAATCCACTCCTCTGATAGTTTTTTTCACCTCCTGTTTACACCAGGAGGAGCCATTCCAGTGCTCAAGGTGAACTGTGAAATCTGGGGGAATGTTCCTGATGAAGACAAACAAAAACATTCTGACTGTGTTGAAAACTAGAAAAAAGCCAAATGAGAATTTGAGAAAAAGAGACTGAGAGCTTACCTTCTTGTATGTGGGTTAGCAGAGCTGAGAGTCTCATCTAGTTTTATAATAACCTACAGATCAAAGAATATTTGACTGAAGTTGTTATCTCTCCCAAGAGCATTATTCCTAACCTGGCTCTTACAAAAGCACTTCACTGGCTCTCTGATGTGTTTCCTTCCATGAAGGAAAATTGAATTAAAGTGTTGGGGGACAGAAGAGATTCAGTGGATCGATGGGGAAAGCACATGGGACCTCTGGTACAAGGAGACAACATAAGCAGCCTCTGGCTGGGTGGGAAACGCCAGCTCCACTGAAAGGGAGTCCCAGCAATCCCTCTTCCTTGTTGCACAATACCAGACCCTTGGAAGGCAGCCTCAGGCAGGTATTTTTACTACAGTTAACTGAATAAGATGGAGAATAAACTAGAGGACATGTAACTGCTCCCAAAACTTTGCCTTTAGGGCAACTATTTGGGGAAACTATTTTGTCAGAGAGAGTGAATAGTTTCCCCAAATAACTCTTCAGAAATAGATAGGATCTGAACATATTCTGAAAGAGGAGAACATAGCATTTTTACCACTGGTTTAACATTGGTTTATGTTTATCTAATCCCTACTTTAAATATTGTGCCTCAGTCACTGCCTAGGACTCCAGACACTTCCCAAATAGACCTTTTGTGAGCAGCTATCTCCTATCATGTGTGCAAAAGGATTTCCAGTAAACTTCCAGCAGTTCCCACCAGCAAATAATCTACATCAGATGCAGATAGCTACCGGTATTTGCAACATGCACTAGTGGGAACAGATCCATATATCAGTTGGTTAACACATCTGGGACACTCTATTCTTCCTGCTGGAGCTCTGCAAGAGTTAATTACAAAATAATTGCTTCTAGAACAGAGTTACAGCACAATACAGACCCCAGGGCTTAGTAACATGGATATCTCTCCTTCACTTGCCCAGTTCAGTTATCCTTTCATTGTATGCCCATCACATTTCACTATGCTTATTTCTGTGTGCAAGTTTATTTAAAAAAAAAAAAAAAGAAAAAAGAGTAACTTCAGGTCTTTCCCAGTTTACCCCACAGAAGAGATTTCATTGGTTTCCTTAAGGTGGTACTGCATTACAGTGCAGAAAGTTTCATAGAATACAAGACAGTAAAGATGAGAAAGCAGAACAACAGAACTGAAGGAAAACAAAAATTTTATTTAAATTTTTAAACTGTACTCTCACTATCAGCAGGGCTGACAAGAGTGCCCGTGTTAAGGAGGAGTGAGCATTAAGCAACAACACTTCCAATTTATGCATATATATAAAAAAGATTTCACATATATAAACTTTACTAACCTCTCCACTTCACTTACAAATGGTTAAGTTCCTTACAGCCTTCAACTTTTGCCCACTCAAAAGGCTTATTATCTTCCTTTAAAGACTTTACACCCCAACTCCTATATTAAGACAAATAAGAACGCCTCCATGAATTTGTGGTAGATTTTGAGATTTTATTTCTGGGAAAGCTGTTGACTCATCTTTGGTACTTCCTGATAACTCAAGGGAAACATCTGAGGCAGGAACTTTCTTGTTCCCCAAAATGGCAACCACATCTGGAATGAAAATAAAAAGAGAGAAGAAACAAAACACCCACTTCATTAAATAAATCCATTTTCTAAGTGGGATGTTTTGTTACACTGAAACTTTAGTAAGTTAATTCAATTTTAACTTCTTGGAGACTTTCATCCTTGTATCACATGATGGGGTTTTTTGTCCTATACCAATCAGATTTAATCCCAATTCCCTTTTATAAAATTATTTTAAGAAGCAAAAGCACTTAGGGTTTTACTTAGGGCCTCTAACTTATTATCTGCATAATTATTGTATGTTGCAGTGAGTAAGGTGACTATACATCCTCTCATGTTTTCTTTGCTGTATCATTTGTTTTTCTGTTTTGAGGTATCTAGATATAATAATTATGTATCACCCTTGTAATGTATGCCATACTGCCTTTTTTTCTTGCATCTTTTTTTAGATAAATAACTTCTAATACTTGGCTGGATGTTTGACAACTGTTATTTAATGCATTAAAGATAAATAGTTTTATTATTTTTAAAGAGGTTTATTACAGATTTAAAGAATGTAGTCTTCCATTATTTTAGTTAATTCTGCTTGCAGAGGTTGACTGTTCGATGATGTAGACAACGTGTCTGGTGTTTCATATGACAAATAGTTCATAGCAGGGATCCTGAATGCAAAAAATGGGCTCTGCTTTGTATGTAAAAATTACACAGGCTTGTGGTGTGAATGGATGAACCTTTTGGTCTAATTAATCTTGAACTTTATAGAGAACACACCTGAACATTTAACAGTAGCATAATATGTCACAGCAGTTGAGTAAGAGGATATGATAAAAGAATAAAAAATTAACTTTTTGGAAGGAGGGAGAGAAAATGAAGTGTTTACTAGCTGCCGAGATGGAAGATCCCATGCTTAAATGTTTGTCTCACTGTTTCAGGAAAAGAACTGTACTTAATGTGTTGAAAGCTGCTCCTAGTTAGGGCTGAGTAACAGGGCTTACATGTCCTGAAATATCACCCACAAACTTGGCAATATCTTTTTCCTACTCAATTCACTGATATTCACCTTGTCTCAGGATTAGACTGCTAATGACCATTATTTAATAACAACTAGGGCTTGGAAACATGTCTCTGTTTACACTCTGGGGGAGGACACCTGACCTGAATATCTGTCTATGGTAGATTCCAATTCTGCAAAATCTGATCTAGATTTACTCATGACATTGACGAGTACAAACTAAAGTACGAACCTCAAAGCATCCAATGGTGTAGGAAATATAACCAATTGAAACCAACTTAAAATGGTGGCTAGGAAAAGGATGACCTCCACTCTTCTCTACCTGTTCTGATTTGGGTGTTGATATGAAAGTCTAATGGCAGTGCTTTGGAGAAGATGATTTTTCCTTGGAGGCACAATGGGAGTTATATAGGGATCCCCAGATGTGATTTGGCAACCAAGTTCCAGGACCTCAATATCACTTAAGTTTATTTTTATTTAACACTTCTGTTGAACTTTCATATTAATTGCTGTAGTCTATGTTTCAAATGTTCAATAAAACATTCAATACCTACACCTTGTAAAACTCCACGCTTATTAGAGATATGAATAGTTAACTAGCCCCTTGGAGACAAACTTTAACATTCCTTCAGGAACTTTCTCTGAAAAAATAGGAATTTGTGTCTCTAAAGATAGGAACTTCTTCGTGAATACAGATTTAGTGGCAGATGAATGACATGTCACAACAAGCCTTTCTCATGATACGTAATCATTGACTTATTTCCTTGCTAGCATGTGGTTGTGGAAGATCTAACTAGCCTGAGCGTGTACTGTCAGGTCTGCTGAGCAGACAATCCTAGGTGAAAGATCACCTTGTATAACGTTCAGCTCTCTACTTTAAAAGTTTCTTAACTTATTTTATCCCACGTGTCTCTGTTTCTTTTCTCCCTACTTTGGCTCATAGCCTATAGTGCTAGAAAGCTCACTACCAGTCTACATCAGCTCATGACCCTTTGTCTTTGCAATTTTCCCTTCTAAAGTTCAGCCTGCACTATTATGCAGCTTCTTGATGTGGGAGGAGGCTAAAGTAGGATGTATGGAGGCAGAGTTGCTATGGGGAAGAAGTGCAAAGGGAAAAAAGGTGGAGACATGCAAATCAGTGAAGCGACAGAGAATGAAAGAATAGCAAAAGGCAGAAGTAATGGTGACCTCACAAAAGGTGTTTCCCCCCTTCTTGGTGGTTTGATCTCTCACAATAAGGTGGAGAATACAGCATCTCCACAACTACTCAGTTACAGCACAAAGGGTTTACTCTGACCTCAGTCTGTGCACCAGATTGCTGATGTTGATAGGAGCTTTGTTATGCTTTAAAAGCACTATGTCATCATCCCATTTTCTCTTTCTGTGTTGCTGGTGCTTCTAAGTGAGCTATTCAGACATTGACCTGTGTGTAGTTAAACAAATCAACCTGTCTACAAGGATATGGGTAAGAAAAGAAAACAAATGATGGAGCAAACAGATGAGAGAATAAATGAGGCACATCTATTAGCTTTGTTTGTTGAGCAGCAGGACTGAGACCAACCTTTTAAAGATTTTCTAGGTTTAGTGCTTCCTCTTACAGATGATGTAGCATTAGGGACCTTGAGTGTGTACTTATGTGGTCACAGCAGAATACCAGAGCAAAAGGAAAACATGCTGTTCTTACAGGGCAATCATGATAGAAGAAAAGGCTGACAGTAGTGGTAATTTTTCCTTTGTTCTTTTTTTTTTTTTTTAAAAAAAAAAAAAAAATAATATTCTCACTGGTATTTAGGTCTTGTGCTGTGGCTGTACAGGGGTGCGATAGCCTGAGTAGCCACAGAAGAGTCTCTGGTGCAGAGAACTGAACTTGGAAAGCGTGTGAATTTGCAGTCACGCAGGGGCTCCACCACCACAGCAGTGTCATGGAGGAGTCAGGGCTGCATCTGCACGTTGTGTTGCAGACTGGAAACTTTTTTCCCAGGCTGTCAGCAAGCCAACCCATCATTTGCAGGAGGACCGTGTCTTTCTCAAACCACCTAGTTTGTGTCAAAGTGCACGTAAAGCAGGAAAAATGGATTCTATCAGGTCAACCAATGATTTGTAGCAGTTTTCACACACATAAAGAAAAAGAACAAGAAGAGAATTCCAGTGGTTCAGCCTCAAATGATAAAAGCTGCTGTTCATGGCTGTCCTTTTGTTTTTCTTCCTGCTAGCTCTGGGTTCTTTTTAAGTGACAGGAAAACTCTATAAAAGGTTGCATATTACTGTTCAGTAACTGAGGTGGCTTTTACTTAAAATGAATGCTTTTTACAGCTTTTAATTTCAGACAAGAAACAAACAATACAAGAATACCTTGTTAGAGCTTTACAAGTAGAAATCCTGGCACCAGTCAACAAAACTAGGTATTTTCTTCAGTGTTTAAGAAGAATGTTGTGATGATACATCAGGTTATAGGCTACTGTGGAATTGAACAGCTCTTTCCTTTTTTGTGGGGAGGAAAAATTTTTTTTCTTTTGTTTTTGGTTTTCTCCTGATACAGGAGGAAACCTTCCAAGACTTTTTTCTCATTCAGGTTCTTGGGAGAGAAGGGAGAGAGTGGATACATCTGTTGTTATTTAGTCTTGTCTCTACCAATTTAATCCAATGAGGAAATAGTGTTCTAATACCAAAAAATTAATTCCTGAAAATCTAGGCCTTACAGGAAAGGTTTAGTTGTGTTAATCAAACACTTTCTTGCAAGTATATAATATGGCAAGAACCTCTCCTGTCACTATTTAGCATTACTTCCACATAACAGGGGTGGATCTCTTGAATGGGTCAAACTGCAGAACATTTTTGTTTGGAGATCTGTATTTTGGAAGTTATCCTGAATATAGTTTTCTGTGTGACTGCATTCTAAACAATTACACGTGGAAGATGGATCAAGGACAGCCAGATAGATGTAATGCTAAAAGTATGCAGGACTTATGAGAAACAGAAGGTTACAATGATCATAGAATCATAGAATGGTTTGGGTTGGAACGGACCTTTAAAGGTCATCTAGTTCAACCTCCCTGCAATGAGCAGGGACATCTTCAAGTAGACCAGGTTGCTCAAAGCCCCATCCAACCTGACCTTGAATGTTTCCAGGGATGGGGCATCTACCATCTCTCTGGGCAACCTGTTCCAGTGCCTCACCATCCTCACTGTAAAAAATTTCTTCCTTACATCTAGTCTAAATCTATCCTATTTCAGTTTAAAACCATTACTCCTTGCCCCATTGCAACAGGCCCAGCTAAAATGTTTGTCCCCATGTTTCCTGCAGTCGCCCTTTAAGTACTGGAAGGCCGCTATAAGGCCTCCCCCAGAGCCCTCCCTTCTCCAGACTGAACAACCCTAACTCTCTCAGCCTGTCTTCATAGGGAAGATGCTCCATCCCTCTCCTCATCTTCATGGCCTCCTCTGGACTGACTTCAACAGGTCCATGTCCTTCTTATGTTGGGGGCTCTAGAGCTGCAGCACTGCAGGTGGGGTCTCACAAGAGCTGAGGGGGAGAATCACCTCCCTTGACCTGCTGGCCACACTCTTGATGCAGCCCAGGATATGGCTGGCTTTCTGGGTTGTGAGCGCACATTGCTGGCTCATGTCCAGCTTTTCATCCCCCAGTACCCCCAAGAGCTGTTGCCTTTCTCAGTGGTCTCTTGCCTTCCCCTTTCTGCCACTCAAAAATTTTACCTGTGCCCCGTCTGTGCTTGGAGCAACCTCTCTTGTCTCGCATCCCTTCTTAGAGGCTTCCCTGAATTTCTCCTTGTTCTGTGAAGCCTGCAGGCTGGTACTATCTTAGATGTGGCACGTGTGCACCTCAGCTGGCCATACTCAGAACCATTAATCTGATACACGCGAGTGTTTTGAGGCAGGATGGCGCAAATTAAGGGTGGGGTGGGGTTTTCTGTGCTGCATCCTGTGGTAATATGTGCAGAAAAAAGCATGGCAGGAAGAAGCAGCCAGAAAAGAGAAAACAAATGTTGCTCAAGACATACTGATAAGTCTATTTTTACCACATCCTGCTGTAAGAAACGAGCACTGAAAGTGACTATTGAAGGAAAAAAGGCAAAATGATGCCTAGAAGACAGAAGGGGGAGGATGCTTCTGCACCCTGGCTAATGTCTCCAATGTCTCTCCTCCCTCCAGCCCCATTAACTCAGTTTTGCCGGCCTGATGAATGAAATACTGTCGTCGAAAACCCATCTTCGCTTTCTGTGCCCGGGCACGACAGCTCTGGAGTTGAGGGAGCGCGCGGGGTGCTGCGGGCCAGGCGTGCGGGGCTGGCAGGAGTCACTAACTCCTCGCGTGTCTCGGCGAAGGGACAGCGCCGCAGCCCCTCGACAGCCGCCCCCGAGGCGCGGCGTGTGCCGGCTGTGGGGAAGGAAGGCCGCGTCGCCCGGGATCATCCCCCGCTTTAACCGGAGGCGGCCGGTAATCCGGCCTCGCAGCCCACGGCCTCGTGTTTGCCGGTGGCCGCAGGCTCTGCCCCTGCCCGTGCCTCGGGCAGCCGCAGCCCAGCGGCTCTGGGCGGGAGAGTGCCCGGGGCCGGGCCGGGG
>NW_020799095.1:116774485-116788512 GCF_003259725.1 Athene cunicularia
TTTTTTTTTTTTTTTTTTTTTTTTTTTATTCCCACCTTTTTCCAGCAGTGTTGCTTGCTCCTGCTAGTACTCTTCCCCTGATTTTATGCGTTACTGTGTGTATGTGTAGTTTTTCGTATTACACTTTAATTTGCATGGCTGGCTGCGTGTGGGAGGGTTGGATTTCTGGGTTGCAACTACAGACAGCACCAAACTCCATTTCAGTTCCACTAGTTAATTCCATATAGACAGTAATGCCAAGCTGGAAACAGACGTTTCAGAGACATGGCATTTACATTCAGAGCACTTGACAGAGCCCTTTTCCAGGGAGCGCTTTCCCGGTGCCCCAGTAGGATGGGGAGACCCTGGTTCGCTTTGCTTCGTGCCTCACAGAGGAAAAACAGTTCCCACAGTTCGGGTCTGTGGTCTCTCTAGTGGTATCTGTGTCAGAGAGGCATGGGCTGTAATTGCACCCTTTAAACACCTTCAGTATGAGAAAGGTTAGAGCCTGGGAGAAAGTTAAAATCATGTTTTCTCCTCCTGTGCAGAAGGAGTTGCAGAGTATTGTTACTTTCTGCACAGATCTTTTACAGGGAAGGTACATTTCTGTCAAAACGTGGAAGATGTGCATTAGGGAGAGAACTAGTGGGGCTTGAAAGAGTATCCTTAACATTCATATGTGTGTATTTGCATGATGTCTTTGGCTCAGGTCTTTCATGAGCATTGGTCAGCAGCACTCCTTGGCTTCCCCTTGCTGAGAATTATGTGCTCCTGCAGAGATGGAGGTTTTTTGTTTGAATTATGCTAGCCTCTTAATTTTTGGGACTGTATGAAGAGCGGGAATACGCACTAGTTGGCAGCAAAAAACAGTTAGTGATCTCTGTATTTCTCTCCAGTAAGTGCTACAGGCTCTTTGTTAACATGCTCTGAGCATCGAAATAGCCTTGACATTTATATTGGACACTCAAAATAGGTGCTAACAGCCCTTGCATTTAATGTCTTTCATGCTAATCTAATAAATTCAGTATCTATTGTCATCTTAAAAGAGGATTAAACATTTCTTGAGGGGAAGGAGTCTTAGGTAGACTGGTGTGTACGTGGGCTGCATCTGGAGTACAGCAAGACTTCTAATTTTTAGTTATGTTGTTCTGAGGGGATCTTCATCCTGATAAACAATAACTGATGGAAGTTGTTGCTTTTTACGGTCACTCTCTGAATTTTCATTCTCTAAGGACAGGTATCTTTCTAAGAAGCCTGACAAAGCTGGATGTTCAAGTCTTACTGAAGAGAGGTCTTCAAAGGACCTACGGGGGACATTAGTTGGGTGGTGCTAGCCTACTCTGCTTATAAAATAATGTATTGCAGGGAGCTAGTAGTTCAAGTTTTAAGATGTGGGCACTTTAAAATTACTACTCTGTTCATTTTTTTACTTGTTTAAAGTCAGTCCACAAGTAGGTGGATAATTTGACTGTAATGGCATATGTTTAAAATAGTGATTGCTGGTTTTTAATATGCAGAGTTGTTTCAGCCTAGCTAGCTGGAGTAGCTGCAAGCCTCCAAAGCTGACTTGACCCAGCAACAAGAGATTTCAATAGGATATGCTGAGAGTCAAAAATAAAGTATATTAAATAAAATGTCATGGGTATTAGTAAATAAAAATAGATGCAAAGCAACTCTTGACTCCCCTGGGATCTAGGATTTATGATGGAAATCATCTTTCACTTTATAATACCATGTGTGCTAATTGCAGGTTCATGTTAATCATCACTCTATAAGAGGGTATGTCAAATCTTATTTTCCATCCCATCCATACAGAATAAGCTTCTAATAAGCTGTGATCCTTCAGCCATATCCACACATCAGCTTTCTCCTGGGTGATCCTGCCTATATCCCAGATAATTTTCCAGATGGTTTCAGTTTTACAATTTGCATGCAAGTACTAGGGTGTTTTTGTCCCACAGCTACAAGCCATTTTATATACAAATGGCCTGCATTTCTGCATGTAAATAGAGACCAGATTACATGTATTTGTAGTTGTAAACGAATATTTATTTTCAGCTGTCTAATTTGTCATTTAGAAAAATGTTATTTTTAAGGAGTGGGCACTTCCCAAAAAGAAAGTCATTATTGTTTGTTTTTATTACTTCGTTTTTGCATTCCTAAGTTATTGGAGACTTATAGTGCTATGAATTTTTTTTTCTATAGACCGAGGAACTAGAAACTAGCATAAGTAACCTTATACAGGTTATACATATAGGTAAATATAGGTATAAGGTTACTTATACCTTATATAGGTTATATATAAGTAACCTTATACCTATATTTATACAGACTGAGCTGTAGTAAAGGAGTATGTTGATTTTGTTTGAGGTTAGTACTTTGAGCATTTATGTTGAAGGATTCATTTTGTTCTAGTTTAAGTCGTATCCCCATCATAGAATCATAGAAAGGTTTGGGTTGGAAGGGACCTTAAAGATCATTTAGTTCCAATCCCACTGCCATGGACCGGGACACCTTCTGCTAAATCAGGTTGCTCAAAGCGCCATCCAGCCTGGTCTTCAACACTTCTAGGGAGAGGGCATCCACAATGGGCAATTTGTTCCAGTGTTTCATCACCCTCCCAGTAAAGAATTTGCTCCTTATATCGAATCTAAATCTATCCTCTTTCAGTTTAAAGCCATTACCCCTCATCCTATCCATACACTCCCTGATAGAGAGTGCCTACTCATCTTTCCTGTAGTCCCCCTTTAAATACTGGAAGGCAACTGTGAGGTCTCCCTGGAGCCTTCTCTTTTCCACGCTGAACAATCCCAATTCTCTCAGCCTGTCTTCATAGGGAACATGCTCCATCCCCCTCCTCATCTTCTGGATGTCCTCCTCTGGATGCACTTCAACAGGTCCATGTCCTTCTTATGCTGGGGGCTCCAGAGCTGGACACGGCAGTTCAGGTGGGGTCTCAGCAGAGCGGAGTAGAGGGGGAGAATCACCTCCCTTGACCTGCTGGTCACACTTTCTTTGATGCAGCCCAGGATGCGGTTGGCTTTCTGGGTTGTGGGCACACATTGCTGGGTCATGTTGAGCTTCTCGTTGACCAACACCGCCCCAAGTCCTTCTCCTCAGGGCTGCTCTCAATCCATTCTCTGCCCAGCCTGTGTTTGTGCTTGGGATTGCCCTGACTCATGTGCAGGACCAATAATCTGCAAAGCAAACACTTAACACTTTGCAAAGTAGAACTGAAGGGCTTCAGCATACTGCGAGAACATTATAAATGTGTTAATCAGGTTCCTGCTTACATTCCTAATTCTCAAACAGAATTTATCCCTCCAAATCTTCCAGACCACCTAACACAGTGTCTGCTTGACTCTGAAAGTGTCTGAAACGTATTGGATCTCCGTCTTTAAGCAGAAAGTTATTAAGCGCCTTATCTAGAGCTGCTGTAGTTGAGCATCAAGGCTGTTAGGAGATTAAAAAACTGGGACACCTGGCAAGCACACTGTAAACACACGCACCGATAGGATTGGTTGTGTCTCAAAATGCAGTTGTATAGGCTTTCATTTTAAAACATGACCAGAATAGGAGCCAGTGCTCACCTTTCACCAGGAGCTACTGGTGGTGGGATTTCTCTGAAAAGTATACTGGTGTTCTAGTAGTCCCTGTGCCCAAGAGGTTCAAGACCACATCTTCCCTCACCTCTACAGCTGTTGCGTAGGCTGAAGTGAGCGAGTGGAAGGGAACACTTCTCCCCCTGTGTTTAACCTGGGCTATCTTATGGAAGATACAGCAGGTTGCAGAGGCTGACACGAGGGAGGACCAGAACCTGACTCCTTTGCAGCAGTTTGTGTGTTCCCCTGGAAGGAGGGCTGGGATCTAGTGCTTGGTTGCTGCTGGTGAGAGGGAGAATTTCTATGACAGCCTCCATGTTTGAAGAGAGGAGCAACACTTGGCTAGTTGCTCTAGCAGAAAACCAGGCCCAGAAGAAGAATGGGCTCAGAGGTATGGAGTGGGTGATGACAGCTGTTTGTATTCCTGGATTAGGAGTTTCAGCTCTGAAGCTGAAGTGGGGAGAGTGTCCAGTGTTTCCTACCAGAAAGCCCCATTTCCAGGGCAGCAGTCTCCATCCTGGGCCACCTGTCTCTTTCGGTATATTTGTGTGGTGATAGGTGTCAGCCTGGCAGTTTTGAATTATGCAGGTTTTTAGGTGTTGTCATAACTGATCCATACCACAGATTTGGGTGTCTGTGATCTCACCTGTAACTCCATTCCCTCACCCAGTTCTGTGTTGAGAGTCTTTCTCCCTAGCCTTTAGCAAAGGAAGAAGTAAATGTTCTATCTTCACGTGATCTTTTCACGTGGGTCTCTCAGACACCCTGCGATCATCATCTGATGAGGAGAGGGAAATTCCTCATTGCCTCATATTTGAAATGCCTTGCAACTACAGTGTTTCTTTGTTTTAGAGCAGGAAAGCACCTTGGGGTGGTGGTGGTGAGTGTGGATAAGTAAGATTCGTGTCTAAATTTATTTCAAAGCTCCTTTATTCAAAGGTATATCTTATTTCTTGGCAGTGTTGTTTAAAACTCTGAGGGTGACTGGCAAGCTGCTAGTGCTAAGAGCCTTGCCAAATACTATTGCAAAATACTGCCACTCCAGAAGTTGCATAGCTTTACAGACCGTTACGTTTCTCTTGGAGTAAACCAAAGGGGTACCAACTTCTGAGCCTTTGCCTTCGCTGAGAAGCAAGACCAACACATTTCCATCTGCTTATGAGGCACTCGCGTGCTGCTTTGCTGCTGCTCTGTCTTCCAGTTCTTGCAATCAGTTTTCCTTCAACAGTACTTCTCCAGCTCTTGTTCACTGTTATGAAATAACTGAGGCAACAGAAGTATTTAAAACACTTTCATTGTATTGTTAATTGCAAAATAGTTTGGATCAGACATCAGACCAAGGAAGGCTTTGATTCTGGATGCAATGCTGCTAATGTCGCAGGTGCATCAGAATAGATTTGCAGTGCCCCATAGAGTTATACCTCATTTTGAGTTTATTGAACAAGTGTGGAATTGAAATCACTCCGAAGTATTATATTTATCAATATAATATAGGATGCAAAATCTGACATCTGAATATATGCAAACTGTGTGCCAGTTTCTGGGATCTCATAGCTTTCCTGTTTGCTGTTAAAACAAGGCACCGGTTCGAAATACAGTTCTTATTTTGCAGAAACTATCTTGATTGCTATTTCAGGGCTTTGCATCATTAATCTTTGCTCAAATTGGTATTTTAATGAGAAATTGCCAGCATTTGGAAGACTTGTGAGAATTATTGTCCCTTTGATGTTGCATATAACATTGTATTACAGTGACATTTCTCAGTTGAGCTAGGAAGATAGTCTGAAGGAGGTAAGTGCTGCTTAGCACTGTCTTAAATCATGCAGTTATTCCAGTTAAAAGGAACCTTGGGAGGTGCTGAGTGCAACCTCCTGCTCGAAACAGGATTAACCCTGAGTTCAGACAGAGTTGCTCAGGGTTTTGTCTGGCTGGGTTTTGAAGACCTCCAAAAGACAGAGGTTCTACAGCCCCTCTGGGTAACCTGTACATTATAGTGGTTTCCCTTCTGCAGTGCAATGCAGCAAAGAGTCTGTCTCTGTCTTGGTAACCTTCTCAAAGACATTGGGAGGCTGCTGTGAGGTGCCCCTGAAGCCTCCTCTCCTCAAGGCTGAGTGAACCCAGTTGCCTTCAACTCACCTCCTAGAGCACGTGCTGCAGCCCTTGGTGGTCTGTCTTCTGGCCTCTTCCCTGCCCTGTGTCATTCCTGCTTAAGTGCAGGAATGTTGGACATATGTATTTAAATGTGAATGTACTCGGTCTGCAAGACTCTGACAAAACTACTGTGTATTTAGATTATCATAGTTTAAGTTTAGACCTTTTTTTTTTTTTTTTTTTTGCATCTTGATGTTAGCTATTTATGAACTGGGATCACTATCAAGCCCTAAAATATGTTTCATACTAAATTTAGTAAGTAAGTAAGGACTGAGCATTCAGAAAATGAATGCTTTTACTTAAATGCTGTGGAATTTCCAGTTTATGGTGTGTGTTTTGCTTTAATGTTGGGAAGAGCATGGAAGAGGGATAGGAGGTAATTAAAGAAAGAAATAACTTTTGTACTCCCTTTGGATGGAATTTAACCATACCTTGCAAAATGCATTAAGTTTATGAGTTTGCAATGCTACCAGAAACTACAAAACTGAGAACATTTAGAACAGTTCAGAAATAAAGTCTACCTGGCAAAAGTACCCAGACTGTCAAATGTCTGAAGACAGGAGTGTTAAAGAACTAGGAGACTTCTGCTTCCTTGATTGAGTAGTAATGGTGCATCTTGATTATATTATAGAAAAAAATGAAATAAAAAAGCTATGTTTTCATAAAAGGGAAGTAAAAAGAGCATTTAGCGCTAAAGAGTATATAGCAGGGTTTTATGAGAGTGAAACAGAAGGACGTTATCTAGAGTTATAGTAGGTGCTGACAGCCTAGAATCCAGTTTGCCTCCTGATTTTTTTCTTTTTGCCCAAATACTAGGCCCTCCTATTTAAGTGTTTCATTTAAGTAATTAATCTAATGGTGTTAATCTAATCTGCTGATACAGTAATTTTCTTGTAAATAACTAATATAGCTTGAGCAGTTGCTCTTACAAGGGGTTCTGGATTTTCAGGCTAGCGTGGAAATTGTTAAGCAGCATTTTAATATTAAACCATGTAAACTTCACCCTTGTCAATCAGCCCTCATGAAAGAGTATCTGTTGTCTTTGGAATTGTTGGGTCTAACAACTCTTTCCTGCCATCCTGCTGTTTTTAGAGCCCTGATTGAAAACGTAAGGGGCTTCTCTGTCAGGGGACCCAAAACTGTCCCTTGGTGGTGTCCTTTGAAAATCATGTGATAACTTGCAGCAGTGACAGTACATTGCTCAGGCGAGAGCGTGGCCAGTGTGCTCCAGAATTTTCAACAAGATGAAACGATGCTGTTTCCAGTGAGGTTTTACATCTTGTGTATGTGTCCACACACATTATATGTAACTCTAAAGGCATATGCTGGATAGATTGGTTTAACTTCACTTTCCTTCAGAATTTTTTTGAGGTTGGCTGCCTCTTTGGTGCTCTTTTCATGTTAACCAATACGTGATGTGGTGGATGAATAGGATTCTTTATAGAATTATCTAAAACTAGGCACTGATTTATTTGAAAACAAAGGGTTTCTTTAGAGCTAAGTTTAAGCTGGCATTGCCATGAATCCTAGAATTATTCTACATTTAAATGAGAGAACAGTGATGCACTTGTACTTGGACTTTGAACAGCACAGAGCTGTTGACCAGAGACTCGGAGACCGCTGAGCAAATCTGTTTAGGCTCGTTTGCTGAAGTTTCCAAGCCTACTTTTCTCTCCTTACACAGATAATGAAAAGCAAAGCTAAAAAATGCTGTAAGTTGCACTGATCAATGTGTTTCGAGGTATGCAAGTTGTTCTGCTGTGTGTGATCAAAAAATGTGTTAAAAACCTGAGTGCTCTTTAGCAATCTGAATGCATACTTTCTCTCTGTTTTCGTTTGGGGTGTGTGGGATATAGCGCATAGCAGCTAAACAATACCTCACTTGTTTATAAAAAACCTTGGGAAGAAGGGGTGAGAAAGAAGAAAATATTTACAGTAGTTTTCTACCCAATTAAAATCAGAAGGCAGACTGCAAAGGAAGGAGTTCAACTACAATCCAAGCCAATTAAAATTAAATTCTTCTGTTTGGATGTTAATTTACACGTTCAAGGTAATGTAAATTAAAAGTAGAAGCTTGATTTAACCTCACCAATTCCAGCAAACTTCAAATTTATGATTTATTTGGTTTTGGTCATAGCATCTGGGTGTTTAAGTACATTTTATGTGTATTGACAGATGCTATTATAAATTCATAATCAGCCTTAAAATGTTAAACTTGTGGAGTACTTCACCAGAATGTGTAAATAATGCCTGTTTTGCAAACATAGCTCCGCAACATGAGCTGGCTAGGATCTTCAATTAAGATGGTCTTGTGTTTGATGCCCTCAGCCATTTTTCCCGATGTTTAATTACATGGGAATTCTGTAGCTTCTCTCATGTATTAAAAGGTATCTAGAATTTCTGTTGCAAACATTTTAATTGTATTTGTTGATACTAGTTGATGTTGGTTGTGGTTTTTTTACCCAATGTTTCATGTGTGTTTGTTTATAAAGAATTAAAATAGAGGTGGAAGGAGGAATCTCGTAACATGGGGTTTTTACTCAGAAATGAAGCTGTAAACTTGTCCATGTGTGCAAAAATCAGTTTGCTGTTTTACATGGGAGCATCACTTGAAGTGACCTGAAAGAAATTCTATCATCAACCACCCAGTCAAAGCCCAGATAATTATTCAGGGAACCATGTTGGATGCATGGTGTGCACAGAGCAAGAAACAAAACAGTCCTTGACAAGGACTCTGAAGGCTCTGAATATTTCAGAAGCTACAGAGCAGTGGCCTGATAAGGAACAGAGTGTGGCCTTGCAGCTCAGAATCTAAACCGGCACACACACACAGAGACATGTGCACAATTTGACCCTTCTTTAGGAAAATAAAGTTGCATCATGAAATGAAAATATGTTGATAAGAAATAAGGAACTGGCAATGAGAAACTGGAAAGTTCTTTGTCTTGGCTACTGCTTTATGACTCAGCAGCTGGGAAAGATTGATGGCTTGGGTACTTGGCCTTTTGTTTTGGTTCTGCTATTTTAATTGATATGAATCAGAAAGTCCCTAGACATAGGTCCTCATTTAAAGAAAATAAAGAAATAAAAGATTATTACCAACGTTCTTTTAAAGCAAATGCAGTTGTTAAATGAAAACATTGTGATGGTTTGTTACAATTTATTTACAGATTTATTGAAGATGTCCATATGTCACATCAGATGTCAGTTAAAATGGTCAATATGCTGTCTTGAAACAGTCGGTGCCTGGTGCCTAGACACTTAACACTGTCACTCCAGTCGTGCTTGTTGCTGCAAAATATTTAGACCTATCAATTGAAGCAAGCATTGTTGTTCTGGTCTGCTACGGTTGACATGTCCCGCTTAGCTTTCTGCCATATGGATGCCACTGTTGGTCCCTGGATTCCTTTGGTTTGGCTTAGGGTGAGTCTGTGTTACTGTATTAGTTCAGTTCAGGAGCTGGCTTTTGAATTACATCCCTCACATTTTGGTTCACTTTGCCGGGTGATCTTGAGTAAGGTGAGCTGAATTTCTCTCAGATTAAGTCAGACTGAAAGATGTTCTGCAGGAGTGTTTTTAACACCTACATCTACAAACAGATGTCCTGCCCACGGGACCAGGCTAGAGCTGGCTTGGAGCAAAACATACAAAACCTGCCAGACCAACATGGGTAGTGTGGATGCTGCATCCTGACCATCAACTGTTTTCCTCTTTGTGGATGTGCTTTTCTTGCACTGCGTTACTTGCTAACATAGACATCAGAACAAAAACCACAGCAAGGCAAGATGCAAGCACCTGGAGCCTGCCTTTTCTCTTGACTTCAGGTGCAGCCTCATAAGTAGTTTCTCGTGAAAGTTTAACACACCTCTAAAATGACTCTCCCTGCAAATGGAAGTCTCATTTTTCATCTTTTTCTCAGTTTCTTGCCTGTCGCTTGAATTCCCCCAGTATTTCTTCTCTCTGTGCTTTCAAACCATGTTTCCTTTCCCTCACTTCTTGTTTGCTACCATCTCTTTCCTAGAACATTGCTCCCACCCAGAGGTGCAATCTGTCTTTTAAAACTTTTTTAAAAAAGCTTTTATAAAAAGCTGTTTTTAAAGCTCTTCCCAGAAGAATCTCTTCCAATGCTTCACTACCCTTCCATTATTTTTTTTAATGTTCCTGTCTCCTCTCCTCCAGTGTTTAACCTGAGCCTTTCCTGTGCTCATTTTAACTGCGTTAGGACTTGTCCTATCCATAGCTGACTGAAGAGACAATCCCCTTCTCTTTGTAGTAGTCTTCCAATGTAACGGCTATCCCTTAAGTTTGGTTTTTTCCCACCTGTACTAGCTTGTCCATCCAACCTCCCCATAAGTCACCTTTTCTAGACTACTTTGTGTTCTCATTACTGTTTTCTAGACCCTCTTGGGTGGGTCGACATCTTTCCTAGGTATTCAGATACAAACAGAGTAAAGTAGAAGCGTTTTTTTTTTAATTCAGCAGATTATGCTCAGGCTTTGCATGCCAACACTTGTGGGTTTTTTATTTTATATTGCATCACAATCTTTGTCTTTCTTACAACAGAATGATATTTGTCTCTTATGAGTCGCTGTAGTCTGCTGTCTTGTTTCCCATCCTGAATTTCTATATTTGATGTTTCCTGCCTGTGGGCAGTGTCTTGTACGTAATCTGATACATGACACTCCATCCTTCCAGATCACTACTCTATCCTGACGATGATATATTTAACCTTTGTTTCTCACATCCTAAACTAATATTTATTCTTCTTGCATCTGTAGTCTGATTGTTAAAATATCTTGAGGCAGTGTCATGCCTTACTAAAGGACAGATGTGACATCTGTGGTTTCTTTCCAACCTATCTTGAAGGCCTGTCAAAGGAAGTTAGCAATGTGATTTAACAATTCTCTTTTGGCTGCTAGTTAAGATTATCTTCGAGGTGCTTCTAATTAATTTGTTCTGGATTGTTTTCTCCAGAAATTTGAAGTTAAACTGACTCATTGTGTCTCTAATATTCTTACCTGTTGATTTTTGTTGCTTTGTTTTGTTTACTTTTTCCATTCTGGACACACTTTCATTCACATTCTCTCTCTCTGTCCCCTTCGCCCTGAAATCTTACTTGTCATTGCTATTACTTCTTGCATTTGACCCTCTCCGGTGAAGACTGATACCCTAAACATGGTAGCCTTCTGGATGTCATCTCTCATCTGTTTTTCTGTGTTGACTAGGGCAGCAAGGTTTTTTCTTGCTCTTGAACTGTAAACATATTGGTAATAAGAATTATTTTTATTGGTAACCAGTTTTTTTTTTTATTTGCATTACAATTCTATCTTAACCATGCTGATGATTCTCATACCTATGTACTTACACAGATTTTATACTTATTGCTAGCAATTTGTGTTTTCACATTCTATGCCTGTCTTGACAAATAAGTCTTGTGCTACAACTTCTGCTGTTTATTTTTACAGGGCACAAGCACATATTATCTTGTTGTATTGTTTTGTGGATGAACTGCTGCTGTGTCTCTCCTGTTAGTAGTGTCTCTTGTGAAGTCTCCTCTCTACCTGAGTATGTTCACATTTGTCTTCGTTACATTTATGAGCTCCCTCTCCTCCGATTTCATGAGGTTTAGTCAACTTGTCTTCTGAACTGGTTGCTCTCCATTTATCTAGAAACAAATCTAAATTATCTGCTGCCTTTTGTATTTTCTCCAAGTTTTTAATTAAAAAAATGCTAGTAAATTTTATTGAAATAAAAGAAGTATGAGTCTAAACAACAGTAAGCTTCCTGTCAATTCATGGGCCTTTGCTTCTTACGTCATGTGGCTATCAAGATACCACGTGTTGTTAGATTACCATTTCAGGCTCTTCTGTTTTATTTCCAAGTTGCTAGCTGTTTGATACGTAGATTTGAGATATCAAACAAATAATCCTGGTGCTGCTAAATATTTTTTAATGGCTTTGTTCTTGTTTAAACTGATTAGCCCTGCTAGTGCAAATGGCTTGTTCTTGCAACGTTTCAAACTCTGCTGACGGCCAACCACACATCTGTCATTGTGCACAGTGGATCTACTGTAGTGGAAAACATCAATTTAAAAAATAAAGAAAGGGCGTGCTTTCCGATTTACAGAATCACAGAATGCTTTGGGTTGGGGGAGGATATTAAAGATCATCTAGTCTAACCTCATCTCCATTTCTTGTCTGTAACCTGAGCCCATCCGTGGTTAGTCCAGATTTCATGTCACAAGTTGTTGGTACTGTGCAAAGATCAGATGCTGGATCCAAATTCTTCCAGCCATGGATTTATGTCCACCACTTGTTACAGCAATGAAAGTAAAAATGTTTAAAAGAATCACTGCATCAGAGATAACAGTTGTGTGGCTTGATCGACCTTGGCCATTAACTGTAAATGCCTCCCTTGCTGTTTTGAAAGGGGAATGCTGTACAGCGTTCTGGTCTTGAGAGAGAACTGAGTCTTTGCACATTCACTCTTGATAACACCAATGATGGTAAAAGCTTACCATTCACTTTTTTCAAATCCAGGGTAAGTGAAAAAGGCAGAAAGAGCACTTCCACCCTGCTATGGGAAGTCATTCCATGCAGCATTTCCTTTGAATTAAAGCTGCAACACGCTGCTGCTCTTTGGAAAGAAAAGGATCCGGTTGTCCTGACCAGCTCTTACGACTGAGGTCAGCTGATTTTGAAACTCTAAAGGATTACCATGTAGTCTGTTGAGCATGATAAGAGGGGTGTGTGCAGTAATAAATACCTGTATGTGTAAATTTATGTAGTTATCTTGGTCATTGGCAACCACTAGGCACCTGAAGCTGCATCAAGTCCACATTATGCTAGATGTTTTGCACAAAGTTAATGAAGATGACCTCTTTTCCAAAGAACTGCACTCTGGGTTTTATTCCTAGCTGTTGAGATAAGACAAGTCACAGCTGCAGCATGTAAAGGATCCTGAACAGACTAGGTGACAGTGGCATTCATGTGTGGGGAGAGCAGCAAAAGAGGGGCTGTGAGCAAAGAGCTGTGCCTCTTGAGGGTTGAAACCCTGTGGGTTTCATCTGGTGAGGCCAGATTACAGAGAATAGGGAAGTGAAGAGGCAAGATGTAACACGGTAGACAGATATTATCCTCCCAGTGGAGGTAAATGAGAAAGATGATACAACAAAAATGGGAAGGTTTTTTTTTTCATTGCCTACTATTTGATTTTAGTGTTTATGTAGTGTGTGCAACTGTCTGCAACCTTTTTTCTGATGAAGGAGGTGCCCAAAATAAAAAACTATTTAGGCTTTAATATAATAATTAAGTAGGCAAAGATCTGCTAATTTGTCCTGATGTAATGCTTTTTTAGGCTTCTGTTTCCTTTTCTTCCACTTGCACTAACATCTCCAGCTCAATAAGGCTTACTGTGATTTTGATGATAATTTATTTGCAGCCCTTTCTATCCTGTATCTAATTTAAGATTGGTTTTAGCAAACTAATTCACTGAGCATATTGACATGTGCACCCAGATCCTCCTAGGGAGCTCCGATCTTGGTGGGGTTGGCGAGTGGTCTTCCAGACATTTGTATGTAGACTGGGAGTTCTGCTGTTGCTCTGCACAGATAAGAATTAGGGCTGGGGTGCTTTTAGAAGAAAGTAAGAAGTAGCCTATTTTCTCCTAGCTGAGTAAAAAGGCTGTACTTTGCAAGTAATCTTTCTCTACTGTGGGATAATGAAAAAGACATGCTGGAAGTTTGGAAAACTCAAGATCTCTTCCTTGTTCTACTAAAAAATTTTTTTTGTGTGCCTTGGTTGAATCTTTGAGTCTGTTGCAGGTACTTTTCTATTGCTGTTTTCATGTTTTACAGCATAGCAGGTCTTAATTTTGCTGTTCGTTGGAAGCTGAATAGTCTTGGCCAAGAATATGCTGCTACTGGCAAAGAAAATACTACTTAATCTATTTATTGGGATTCAGACCTTGGTTTATTTATTTATTCTCCTTAGCCAATATTTGGGATTTTGTTTCTTTCCTTCTTTAATCTGACTTCCTTCCACTTTTGTTATACATTTTGTGCCAACATACTGCAGACTTAACCACAGACTGGTGTCAGACTTATTTTTCTTTTAAGGCTCTTCAGTAAATTGACTGCTTAACGTTTCAGGTCTGGGCAGATTATCTAGCAGTCTTTGAAAACTTTTGAAATGTAAGACAAATTCCATGATATAGGTGTTCAGAAGATACTGACTAGTATTCTCTGAAATAACTTCTTATTAGTACCTGATTTACTCCTTCGTAGCAAATTTCTCC
>NW_020799095.1:116788562-116798637 GCF_003259725.1 Athene cunicularia
CCCCCCCTATACTTTGCTGGTTTGTTGTTTTTTTTTTTTTCCTTACAAAAGAAAATATCCATATAATTTTGTTTGTCTTAAAGTAGAAGAGTGGGAATTCTGCATGTTTTCCTGTCCCTTTACTCAGACACTACAGGAAGTCATGGCCTCTGCTGTCAACTTTCCTGGACATGCAATAAAACAAAACTTTATATATTCCCATGTAAATGAAATCACTAATCCCATCATTTAGCTGTTTTTATGCTTCCGCAGTTCTAGCATCCACACAGGCATAATTTGACTCTATACCAGCCCATCATGGTAGGCATGTTGATGCTTTCAAGTTTGCATTTATGTGAAACGTCCAAAATGTCTTTCTCTTTGGTGTTAGTTTAGTGTTTTATTTGTTCTTTTTTTGTCTACCTCAATTGGTCCTTTTGTTAGTTGATAAAAACTCTACTGTCACTCCATTATCCCATAAAAGTGCTAAGCTGTTCTTGTTTGTGTGACTTGAGACATCCTTCTCATAAACCAGATTTTAAAATGTGGTGCTGGTTTAACTGTGCAGGTTCATAATGAATGCATATGAATATGTATATGAAAAGCTTTACTGAGGAATTATGCACGTAGGAATGCTGGAGCCAGGAGTCGGCAATCAGCCATCTTGCTTGCTCTGACTTTAAAAGAATTACATAAAAATGTGGTTTTATCCTCAGTACTTCCTCATCTGTCTTATCAAAATTAGCCTTTATTCTCGTAAGAGTGAGAAACAAACAGTGCTTGTATTTTCTGATTTTGAAGACACTTCTGAAGCAACCAGTGGAGACACATGGGTGAAAGAATGAAAATATCCACAATGACCCTGAATCTTTCAGTGGCAGTATGTGGTGAGGACCTCTTGGCTGGGCATCTGCCCACCACCCCAGGCTCCCTGGGGGAGGTGTCCATGCCAGCAGTGCAGGCGTTCCCTGCGGTTCTGGTGTGCTAACGGCTGCGTGTGGGTAGGCATAAATTGGTGGCAAACAAAGAAAAAAAATGAGCCGCGTAGGCCTGGGAGAACCGCAGTTATATAAAGGTGAATGATGAAACATTACTTCTGAATTGGGTATTTTGAAGGACTGTTACCGCAACACTTTTTATATAAATGAAAGGTACATTTGAATCGGAAGCAATTTGGTGTAGAAACGTGCTAGTGACTCATCCCAAACCTGAGGGGAAACAGAGCTAGTGCAGCACAGAGATATTTTTGAGCGCTTGCATAGTATCTGCTTCAGACTGAAGTTAAATTTTCATCAGTTAATCCAAGAGTGGAAGATATTAGAACCCTTCTCCAACACCACTCCTGTTATCATCCACTAGCATGGTGCATATTCCAGTTCAGGCATCCTCACTGCCATTGCAATTGCATCAGGTAGATGCCATTACTAGGTAGTTTCCTGAATATTGCACAGATTCTGCAAAGCTCATGTATTTTACTACCAATGCAGTAACAATGTATTTATCAAGTGTTTCCTTTCATGAGATTTACAACATGTTGAGTACTCATGGCTTTACAAAATTCTTTATCTTCTTTCTAGAACAAAATTTTTTTCTTTGCTTAATTCAAAGATTTATAAAAACATTTAATGAATCAGGTTGACACAAAGATTGCCATGTAATTAGAAAACTTTGGCATTTTGCTCTTTTGTGTTTTTATGCAAGCTTAAAATTGCCCTGTCATCTACAAAAATTACTTTAATTTGTACCGCATTGTTGGAGAAAACTATAGTTGGAATAAGACTTGATCTCATGCCTTATAGAAGGAAAACAGTAGTTGGATTTGTGTGCAGGAACATTTTAATATGAAACATCTGACTAATTTGAACAATGACTGTAAGAAAATACCATGTCTTTTATATAATCTGGCTTTTACTGTCCCTTTAAAATGGCTGTATGTATATCAAAGCTAAATGTCAACAGATACAATTTTGTGATATTCCATTAACTGGCTTCTGTTAGATTGCCATATTATAAAAAGAAAGGTATGTTAAAGAAAAATTCTGTTTAGTAGAGTCTGAAAGTTGATAATCTGTCCTCAGTCCCTGCTTGTTCTTGGACATCCTGTGTTACGTTGGTTTTACCTGGTATAAGAGGACAGGATGCATCTATCTATAAATCTATTGCTAAAACTAACTTAATATTTCAGACCCACATACATACTTAACACACTGACCCACAGCTCCTGGGACTGAAAATAAGAGTAATTGTGTCTGGAGAACAAAAACCAGACTGTAGTTGGTAGATGGAAATATATCTTCTCTGCGGGTTGGGAATAGCTTGGGCATCTGGCAAACGTGAGGAAATGGCTAAATAAACAAAGTAAGGACAGCAAATAATAAACTCTTACAACATATTGCTTAAATCTCTGTCCTTTTTGGATTACGTGACACAGTTTCTTGCTTTGGTAGTGGAGTTTTTTAATTGTTCCTACCTTTTTTCTACTCCAAGTTGGTATGTAACAGTGCTGTAGTGGAATTCGTGTGTCTTTTGACATAAACTTTTTGTTAGAAGTATTAATAGAATAGCAAACACAAATCTGGTCTATTCTGTATATCTTAGGCTGCCTTTAAAACACTGGTATTTTGGAAAAAGGCTGTGAGCCTTTTTATGGGGGGGGGGGCAAACACCCCAAACCAACTCCCTTGTTTATTGTAATTTGAATAGAATACCAGTAAGTAGCTTGAAAATGCAAATATGGTGCTTGTGTTCTTGCTCATCTCTACAGTTTGAGGAAGAACTCTTGCTGTTCTTAGTAGACCCCACCTACATAGCATTGTGTGCCAGAGCACTTGTTTACCAAAGCATGTTTGTTCACCCCAGCCTGTATTTGCAATTCTAGTAGAACGTGCTGTAGCTGGGATTCAGAAGGCTGAATTAAGAAACATCCATACAGAATTACTACTTAGCTTTTTTTCTTTTATATTTAGCTTAGTTTTGGTATATCTTCCTGCACAAGCTGCTCAGATGTCCTGCAAACTCAGATACTTGACCTGTTTTATAGAACTGTATTTATAAACTGAATTCCAGAGTCTTTGTTAAGAGCAAAATGCAGGTCTTAGAGTAATATCAGTTGGGAGGTTTTTTAACAACTTTATAAGCCATATCAGGTAACTTTAGCTTCACAGTGTTTAACAGTGCAGTATTTATTACTGTGTTGTATGCATGTCTGCTGAAACTAGTCCCAGAACGTGTTAGCATATACCAATAAACTGTATATTTGACATGTCAAGCACTTAAGTTGCTATGTATCTATAAAGCAGCCAGTTATCTTTGTCTTATCCTTTTGTTATATATGTATTCACCCTTGTAGAACTTCGTGATAAATCAGATCCAGTGAACTTCTTTTTCCTCATATTCTTGGAACCCACGTAAACCTTCAGTGCTTCCATGTAAGCATCGGAGGTGGTTTGAGGCAGTATCTAAGATAACTGGAAACTAAGGTAAACTAGGTTGTCGAGGGTTTAGCATTGATAGTATTATTCTGCTTCTAGTAGCTGAACTAGTTTGTGGAGATTTTGCTTGGGTACCTGCTCTAGACTGCACATTTGCAGTGAGTGAGGGTAGGTGCAAGGCAAAAAGAGATCTGGGCCCAGTGGGCAATGAATACTGGTGTATGACTGTGTGTCCTCAGTTAGTGGTGCTTCTCCTATTGACATGGCTGTAGTTGGATGACATCTCCTGGTGGAACCCTGCCAGCTATTGCACAGGTAGGTGAACAGGATGTAAACAGCAGGGTTTGGGTCAGAAGTGAGCTTTGTCAGACAGGTCATGTGTACTTCACTGTTTACTTTAAATGCCTTGTGTGGCAAGTCATTTTTAGAAACTAATCTTAATGTTGTTTGCTTTATAACAAAATACATTGTTCAAATTGCCCTAATTGAAAAAAGCACTCCAAAATGACTGATATGGCAATAATAATACATTTTGGTGTATGCATGAGGGAAATAAAGAACTTGAGGAAGATGAAGTGAGGAAAATAGAGATGTGTGTTTTGAAAATGCAGATATATTTCACTGCCTAATACTGCTTTTTTGTCTTGCAATTCCATCACACATTTATTCAGTTTCTACCAAAAATGGCTTGCCTACATCAGATTACCCAGTAATCATAAATGTAAATAAGCAGAACTCCTGCATTAAAGGAAAAAAGTGTAACTCTCGGCCTTGTCTTCATGTTTTCAATTTGTTTTCCCTCTTATAAAAGTCTGTCTAATGCTTGTGGCAGTAAATTGGTTTGCATGTATGTGTGTTCTCTGATACTCGTGTATTTGGTTAAAATGTGAAACTGGTTATGGTATGGATCATACATTGTTATCAAGCTGATGAGGGATGCCTGTGCTACGTCTGAGGTACATTCAGCTCTTCTACTGGAATGAATCATGCAGGTTCCTCTCCCCCACCACTCAGCCCATTATGCTCCACTTGCTATCTCCAGATTTTTATGCATATCAAGTACTTCCCCACAATGAGGTGATCACCAGGTCCATATTCCATAGTCCTTATTTATTTATTAAAACAATCCATAGTCCTTATTTGTTTATTAAAACAATCCATAGTCCTTATTTGTTTATTAAAACAGATTTATTCTTACTGTAGAAGACCGTATGTGATGTAACCGAACATGAAGTATATGAAGTACAGCCAGAAATCCCTGGTTTGTAAGAAAGCAGCTCAGAATGTAGCAATCCCTGCATCTCAGGGAGTGAAAATTATTTGGAGTAAAATCTGGGATATGAAAGTGGCCTTTGTGAGGGAAAAGGGAGGAAACCCTGGCCAAAGTCTCCGGTACTGTGTGAGCAATGACGACTATGCTTGGACAGAGATGGGATCTGTAAAACCTGCCATACATGTAATTTTCTCCAGAGATGCCTTCTTTGTTCTGCCTGGAGGTGGTACCAGGACAAAACCCGAACTGTTCGCGTTTGTTTTGGAGCTCTGGATACCCAGCGGGGAAGTAAGAGTGACCATTAAGTCCAGACTGTACATGTTAAGAAGTCCCATGTAGGTCTGCTGAACGTTCAGGGTGCAGGTACTGCTTCTAGGAAGGACCTGATGTGTGTGCTGTAGCATTGACCAGTGTAAATGTCAATGTACTCTAAGACAGAGGTGCCACTGAACTCTTTCTTTGTGGGACTTTTCCATGTGACAGAGTATTTGCTGTTTATTACAGTTATTCTTGCCCAGAGAAACTCTCAGCTGTTGGCTTCATCATCCCAATGTGTAAATACGTTGCTGAATAGACTGGAAGCTTAATGTATTTTTAACAAAAAAGTATAATTGCTCTGAAGAGCACTAGCAGGGAATTTCATTTCCAAGGTATGCAACAACATACTTAGCATACAAGTTCCCCTAGGTAGAGGTAAATTCGCCTCTTTATCTTTCAGCTTTATCTTTTTTTCCTTAATTCCTTGTGACACTGCTGCTTTTGGCACAATACTCGCTTGTGTACTAGTGTTCATCCTTAGTATATGCTTCAGTTGATTTAAAACAGTTTTCTTCTTAGCTTCTGTGAAGAATTTCTTTGATGTGGTGCTGCTGTCATTCATCTGGTTCATGTTATGCATACTCGGTGATGTTTGTAAAATGATGCAATTTATTACAATTTCTCTATAGTTTTCCATTATTTTCGTTTGTGATGTTTGCTATGCTAAGTGTTAATCCATGTAGTGTTGCAGATCGTGGTTTTGATTTTCATCAGCCCCTGTGCTCCAGGACATTCTTCTTGTAATACATAGATCATCTTCTTTGCGTCTGACATGCTGGAAAACTGAATGTTGTTCAGTGCTGGGAAGCTTGCTTTTACTTGCCAAGTTCTTACGCTTTGTCAAGAGATAATACTGAATCTGTCAGTTGTACTTGTTTAGGTGGGTTGTGGTAGTTTTGGGTGGGTTGATTGGTTTGTTTGGGAGAAGGGGCTGAAGTGTATGTTCACAACAGATCAGTCTTTTAAGTATTCATTTCATTCCTCCAAACTGAAAGACTGTCTCAGTAATCTGAAGACGTTTTGTAGTTGATCTAGTGTTCAAAAAGAAAGTGGGGGGGAAAAAACCTTTTCCCCTGAGCAGCTCATGTAAAACTGAATCGTTATTCAGACTCCTCTAATAAGCACAGGCACACAACTATGAAAATGAGATAAATGAAAGCTATTAATATGCATACATGCATTAAGTTACAAAACCAGCTTTAGTAAAGAACAGTTACCTGGTGACACTGTTGCTTGCACATGCACTATGAGGTTTAAATCTTGTCCAGCTGGCATTTCTTCCGCAGTTTTAACTCCCAGGCTTTCAGCTAGATCACTTTCCCACTGATGGGCTGCTTTTATTAGATTTTGTAGCCTGGTTTTCTGGCAACTTCATGTGTCCAGGGAGTCTGTCAGAAGACTGTTTTCTCCAGTACCTGACTCTTGGGTGTCACACTTTGCAGTGCTGAATAACTGGTCCCAACTGTCCCATTCCCAAGCCGCTACAAAATGCTGTCGCTAAGCAGGCAGTGGGGTATGCACATGGATTAATTAGCCTCCAAACAAGAGGCTGGGAAACAGTGTGAAAGTAATTGATAGAAAAGGGTGGGTGCATATCTGTCTTCATACATTTTATGGGGTCTTTGTGGCTTCCAGAATCTCAAATGTTAGACAGTATTTGCCCAGAGTTGCTGTACCTGCGTCATTGTGAGGGCCCTCCATTGCAACCTGAGGCTTTCCAAAGGGTGATGTCCTCAGACTGCTCAGTGTTGTGTAGCTGGACACAACCTACTTGGAGTTGGGTTCTTTGATTAAAACAATTGGTATATGCAAAGTTAACTAAATGGCCATCAGTTGTTTCTTGAGTGAAGTCTAAGTTTAGGGCTTTATAGGCTAAGGGATAACTAATTATTTAAAAGATTACTTCGTATCTATTGCAGTGTCACATTAATGCTTTTTGGAGGGTTTTAAACAGACGTGCATTTGGTTTAATTGGAGTTGCTGGTATACGAGATACTGTCACAGATGATTTTTTGATTGCAAACACCATCTCATCTTACTGTCCAAACCTGATGGCTTATTAATGGACTGTTCTGGGGCAAGGAGGTTGTGTTGTTCCTGAGCATGAAGAGTAGGATAGAAAGCTTGGTGTTAGAAGTGGTAGGCTAAGATTATTCCTCTGGAGAAGCAGGAACTGAAGTGGAAAGCTGTGGTGTTGGTGTTTGAAGCTGACAGTGAGGTGATGATTTTGAGGTGTTACTCGATTGGCCCACTCTGTTTTATCATAACTAAAAATATTGGACTCCGCTTGTCAAGTGGTTTGGGCTGTGCTTGTTGTGTGAAGATCTGAATATATACTAAAGTATCACAGAATATACATATGGAACAGTGTTCACTGTCAAAGCTCCTGGCTATGTTTAAACAAGTTGTCTGCATTCTTGCTTGTCTTTGTCTTACAGGTTTTTTATACTGTATTTTTGTCTGTATCATTCTTTTGATGTTGGAAGATTAGACTTCTGATCTTTGGTCAAGGACAAGGTTTTCATACTAATTTAAGAATATTTTCAGTAAAACCAGAATTTAGTAGTTCAGATTATTGCTATTTGCTCATACTGAACTTGGAAAAAATTGTTAAAGATACCCTGCATTTCTGTGACCTCTTATATTTGTAATGGGTTGAGATGGGTCCTTCATTTCTCTTCCCTTTTTTCTTCTTTTCCACCCCCGCCATCCAGTCACTGGTACTCTTCAGCAAAGACTTTTAAGTAGTTGGGATGACAGCACAGTACCTGGATTTGTAACATTCTTTAGAAGCGAAGTACTGCAAAGCAGTGGAAGCGAGATTCTTTGTTTGTATTACTTGCCCAGGAAGCATAAATGGGGAATGCAGGGGAGTTCCTGGGGGCAAAAATATCAGAGCAAATGCTGACCTTTAACTTCGCTTAAAAGGCAAATTGAGTTCCATGCGTTTCTGTGTATGCTATGCAGTTAACCACCAGGTATCCACATTGATGGAATATTAGCCTTTAAAAGCTCATCAAGCAGATTTGTAAATTAGTATCTATTTAAATTTGAGGACCTTAACAGTGTTTGGCATAGTATGATGCACTAGACAGATGAACATGCTGTGGAATTCATTTGGGCAAATTACAATTTAAAGATACGTACTGCTCTCTAAGCACAGCTCCAGCATAGCGAGAGGAACTAGATAAAATTAACTGGTTGATAGTCCAGTCTTCAGGGAGTTTTTAACTGTGAGGAAGGACTAATAGGCACTCTTTAGTCAAAGGCTTAGGGCTTAGTCTGTGTGGCCAGGTAGACAGAGTTAAATTATCTCTAGGCCAGGGTCATCTTCTCAGCTTTCCTGGGTTGAGGCCTTTCTACTTACTGTAAATCAGTCCAGTGGCTCCATTCAGCTGATCAGATGACAAGTGAATGATTAACTGAAAACTATCAACCAGACAGAAGATGAACACTGCTAAACAATGGTCGACTAAAATAACTCTTGAATACAGATTACCTGATTAAATTATTTGCTAGTAGGTTATTCTAACTGACTGAAGTTCAAAAGCGTTCTGCTCTGGGGTTCACAACGAGAAGTGCTAACAAAGTTTCTTCAAAACCTCTCTGTGAATGTAAGGCATACCTTGCCCCATCTGAACAAGCAAGAGAAGGCTGTTGCTACAATGCAGAGTCTCTGGATCTAGCAGTACCTGCCCCAAAATACAAAACTCCAAAATCAGGAAAGGGCAGGTTACCATGGGAAAATTCCTCATTTCTTCCTGTGCAGACTCTACTGAAATGGAAGTTTGTGATCCAGTTGATTTGTAGCTTGTGTGTACACATTTACAGCACGCTAATCTGAACACTGACATATTTTAAATAATGCCAGGCTGCTTCTCTGGTTTGTTTTTGGAGAGTGCTTGGATGACTGTCAGTGTCTCACACATGAGTGTAGTATTATGCAGGATACTTCTGCAGCAGGAGTGTTCAGAAACAGGATCTCCTGAATCGTTACTTGCCAGATACTTGCCAATACCTGTGACTGTTGAAATGAGCATCATCATGTCTTGTCAGGCCCAAATACAAGTGTTGTGAAGACACGCTTGTAGAACATCGGTCTTCTCCATAATCAATAGAACAACTTCCTGATGAAAACTTGTGGGGTTTGGGGGGCACCTAAGGTGTTAAACAGTGGAATGGGCTACAGTGTTTCACTCTTGCTCATTCTTTACATGATAGTTGAAATCCCAAGAATCATTTCAGGCATTTATATACAGCAAGCTTAAATGGCTTTTACTTCATCCTGAGTGTTGCCAGTTGCATTACATATTTGCCTCTTAAGCCTTGTCTGAATGATGAACATCATAGACATTTAGAGACCATAGCAGATCCTCAGTGAATACGAGGTTTTAGTTTAATGGGTGTGGTCTGTTCTGTTAAACTGAATCTCTGCTAACTCCTGGCTGTGCTGCACTTTTAGATCTAGTTAACAAAATGAAGTGGAAGCAATGCTGCCATTGAAGGAGCTTTTTTCTGGAATTTGTATTTTTAGAACTGTTTTATGGCCTCAATCTGCTCAGGAAAAATTTACCAAGTTCTGCTTTGTTTTAAGAGGTCTAGCTGAATTTTAACTGGGGTATTAGCACTTCAGAGGGTGCAGAAATAGTTCCCTAAATAGTGCTAGATATTGTACAAACCTGCTTCACTTCTCTGCGTTATTCCTTCTGCACATACAGAAGCTTTCATTACAGCAGCTGGTTGGTTTAATAACGGCCTTGCCAGTGGGTTGCGGGCACCCCTAAACACACCGAAGAGTTAAACTGAAACCCCTCTTGTGCGCAATTTTAAAAAAAAAATACTATTTTTATCAGAGCAGCAGCTTGGTCGCTGCTGATTTTCAGGCGCTTCTGTGGGGAGCCGCCCAGCAGAAAAGGGAGCATCCCCCGGGAGGGGGGCTGAAACCTAGCGGTGGGGACGGGGAAAAGGGGGAACTTGTAATTAAGCAAATAAAAATTTTGGGGAAAAAGAGCGGGGAGAAACTTCTCCTCCCGGCCCCGGGCCGCAGGGGGGGCTGCGGGCCCCGCGGTCGGCC
>NW_020799095.1:116798687-116831188 GCF_003259725.1 Athene cunicularia
GCATTACATATTTGCCTCTGGGTGGGTGCGGGCCCGCGGCCCTTCCTGCCGTTCTCCGCCGGTCGCTGGGGCAGGGCTGTGCCCGAGGGCGACATCCGCACGCGTTGCCCCGCTTGCTCGGGGCGCTTTGCGGCTAATACCTAGCTGGTGTTTTGGAGGAGCGCCGGGAACCCGAGGGAGAATACCGCTGAGGTCTTGTCCTGGAAAACTAAAGCTTCTTAGGCAACGCTGTCTTGCAGGGTTTCGGGTACCCTTAAGGAATGTAATGTTGTGGAGGTTAATTAAAAGGCAGTTGTAAAGTATTTGAGGCTAAAACTGTTTTGACAGCTCGTCTTCTTTTAATCTTTAGGTGAATTTTCCTCCTCTAGTAGCTCTTAAAGGTGTAACTGTTCTGCTTGTAGATGTGCAGTATGGAATGTTCATTTCTTGTTCCCCTTAAACTTCAGATACGTTTTTGTGCTGGTACTGCATTTAGTTTCAACACAGTAATGTCACTTGAATGCCATTATGGTTCTTCCAGTTATTTGGCACTGAAGGTTTCTGTGAATGTCCCTTGCTGCAGTATTCTTGTTGCTAAGTTGGATTTTTTATAACTCCTTTCAAACATATATTGTTTTTATAGACTTACGCAGATTTACTTTGTATTTTTACAGGCTGCTGTTATTCCACTTTGGGTTCTCTTAATGTGGGTATTGTTTCAGTCTCCTAAATACAGTTCTGGGGTTTTTTTGTTTTGTGTTTTGTTGGTTGGTTGGTTGGTTGGTTTTTTCTTGTCATCACCTTCACATCAATCTCTTTAATGACTAATATGAACTAATGATAAAAAAGGAATGTGTCTATGAAGGAGTGTTTTCCTGAAGGCTTTAAGGTACTTTAGATTTCAGGAAAAATTGTTACAAGCTTTTGGAGAGCATTTTGGAAAGTTCACTGTTAATGTTGTCAAGGTAGGCTCCATGCATGGTATTTCTAATAACTTAAAGCTAGAAAACTGGCCTATTTTTGGTCAGAAATACAGCATGTCTAACTTGCACATGTCAGTGAGAAGTACTCGTTGTTTTAACAACCTTAATAATTTTAAAGCCGAAGGAGTCACTAGTGGTTACGTGATGATGATGAATTGTGTTAAAATTGCTTTCCAACCTTAATTCCCACATTTGGTTGTAAATTACAGCGTCACCACATCTGACAGTATTGCACCAAATTCTGTTATGCATGTGTAAACAGCTGTTCTCTGAATCCTTATAGAGCTGAAACACCTTCTTATTCTCTATGCAGCATTGAAATATGTGAGAGGTCAATGTACCCTCTCACCTGCAGGAGTTTGTCCTTCAAGAGTGGACATAAAATACTAGCTGTAGTTGCACTGATGTAACATGAGGAATCAGATGGTGGTGAACCGGGTGTGTGATTTGGATATTGCCAGAGGTTCTTTCTCTTACTTGCCTTTTATATTCTAATATTTAAATTGTTACCTTTTCATTATCCAACAGCGTTATAGTTCTAGGCAGCTGTGAATTCCATAGAGCATAGACTTCAAAAGTGTGTTTTCTGGATTGTGAACTGTAGCTTGGATTTACATGTTTCCTTATTTTAAAATCCAGATATATTCAGTTACATAGATTTTACTCTTTTGCCAATTACAGTATATAAAATCCAGAAACTTTCCCAAGTTCGATACATTAGCAGTAGTATCAGTCTTAAATAGATCAGAATTCTTCTGTGTTTATGTAGTGAAACAGAGGGAGAACTTTTGTTGAAGATCATGTATAAAAATAGGCAGTATAGCTGGAGTTGAAATTTGTGGTTCTCTCACTTAATTCTCATTAAGAGGGGCAAAATGAGTCTGGGATTATTTGCTTTGTGTTTACTGAAGTCTGACTGCCCTCTTATGTAGAACTGACTATGTTGCAAGTGGCTGGTATCAACTGTAAGACCTCTTGAGAATAGCTCACTGACAGTGCTGTTACTAGAACTTTTGATCAGTGCTACCCCTAGGCATTGACATTTAACTTTAATTTGACCCGGTGTGTAGGAAGGCTGAGGAATCACGCCAAGAAATTTGCAGGTAGCAAGTGTAATGCAAACTTGATTTTGTTTTGGTGGGTCTTTTTTTTTGGTACTCTGCTGTTTGTCTAAGTCATACTGTCTGAGGCACATAGTGACCTTTCCAGATGCTGTGGACACAGGCTAAAGGTGAAATTATTATGGACCAGTGTTCAGGATTAAAAGACAGCTGCCTCTTACTGGCAGTATTGTTCTTCAGGCCCATTTTATTACTCAGGGTTTGCTTACCACAGAAAAGAACCGATATTTTGTAATGTAATAAACATGAATGCAAGTAGATGCAGTCCAAGCCATGGATCTTGTTACATGGCAGAGTAATTTACTGGAGCTTATTTGGGGAGATGGGGCAGAAAGGATGTTCTTGGGTGTAGTAGAAACATGAGAAGGAAATGTTTGACTGGCTTCTCCAAAGTAAATTAGATAAAGGTAAAACAAGAGGAGTTAACTGCTTTTTCTTCACTGAGTTTTCACTTTACCTGCTATTCTTTACTACAAGCAGAAAGAATCAGTTGAATTGGACTTTGCCCACATTGCTGCAGAGTGGTGATTTGCTTTCCGTAGTGGTACTACTAGAGATATAAAAAAATGGAATGTAGTGGGTGGGTGTGTAAACAGGGAGCATGCTTTTTCCTTTATACTAATGGCTGAATTATTAATTCTCCTCTCAAACTGTAGTGAGAAGGGAATGTGGAGATATAAGCGAAGGATTGGCCAGAGTATTTTGTTTAGTGCTATTCTCTTTCTTCCGCTGGAATATTTCTACAGGTCTACACTGGTATTTAGTGTTCCTGTATTAAAAATCATATGTATGTGGTTCTTGAAAGGATGGTCTATGTGAAACCTGTTTTCTTCAGAACCTAGTTCTTCAACGGCTTCTGGCCATCCATCTCACTTTACAGATATCAATCTGTGTTTTGCTGTTGACTCTGTTTGAAGCATGTGACTTCTTCTACAGTCCTCGGCTCTCCTCACACTGTATTTCTGTTGCATTGGATTCTGAAAATCTGGTCTCCCATTTCCTGCATGTCAGCTGCTTGTCTGGCAACAAGAGAGTGGGACTCTGTTTCATCATAGAGCAGTTGAGAAAAAGTTGACTTTCTGGGATTTTTCAAAGATTGTGTAATGTCCAGTGATATGTTGAGTCATTACCAGGGTATTTGTGGAGAAGACTGAGGAAGTGATGAAAAGTATGCCAAAGATTGTACTTTCTCTACGAGGAAGGAGGGCAGTGTTTATAGCAAATAATAGGACTGTCTCCTGGATCTAGCCTTCTTTTTCTGCGTATGCAGGTTCCTTCTGTAATTGGAATCACACTCAGGTGGGATTTTCAGCATGTGGTTTTACCAGTGACTCAGTCCTAGAGTAAGTCTTTCTAGCTGGATGATTAGGGTATGGGGAAATAAATGCCTGTTCTTTTCCAATGGGCGAGTATGGATCCTGGTGATTCTTCCAAGTGTGCTTGCAGAGAAACTCTTGAATTTTTTACTGTTCTTGTCTCTGCTTCCCTTGTGTATTACTCAGAGAGCTGGAGTATGATAGCTGATTTGCACTGGCTTTGGAGGCATTTAAGGCAATTTGGCTACAGCTGGAGAGGCAGCAAGTGAGGACACAGCTGCCTAATCAAGTTTTGAACAGTCTTGGCAGAGATTGACTTGTGAGCACCCGGAACAAGGGTCTTTGGTTATGCAATGGTATCCTCTTCAGGCCATTATAATTTAAAAAAGAAAAAATGTTTCAGTACAGAAGAAAATAATCTGACTAAACTTCATAAACCTTTTCCAATATAGCTTGAGCCTAGCTTATGTAGAAAGGGGTAAAAGGAGTTTTGCTATTTATCACTAAACTATATAATGTTTGCCTGTTGCATGTACCTATTATGAAGTTGCACAAAATATGGTAAGGCATTCAGAAAATTCTTTATTTGAGGGTATAGTAGATCTATAGCTATTCTTGTAGTGTCAGGGTTCTGTTATTGCCATGCTCTTCACCAGAGGCAAGGGTCAGCCTGAAATTTGACATTGTTGTGGCTTCCTGCAGGAAATGGTGAAAATACTGCTTGCTTTTTGACAGCCACCATGGAGAGAATAGATAGTGTAGCTGTTGATAGGCTTGAAACTTTGCCAGGGGTATGTGTGACTTCTGTTCTGTAACACAGTTGTCTGTGCCTTCCCCTTTTCCAGGCCTGGATACTGTAGCAACTTGGAAGTTTTGTCTCTTTCTGGACAACACCCGTCTCAGTGTTAACCTGTCTTGCATTATCTACATGCTCTTTCACTAGTACCCAAGTATGATTTTAAGGGGATTTATTTTGCTACCTGGTTGTCTAGAGTTGTCTCCTTTCTGCCTGTTATCAAAGTTGGGGCCAGGGGCTACCTTTTCTTAATTGCAGGACAAGCTATAACCAGTGGCAGAGACTTTTCAACTGACAGTGTCTGTTAAATTCACTCATATCTGGCAACCCTCAAGACACTGCAGTTTGCACTTTTGAAGCTGCGGATGAAAATGTGTCTCTACTGTTTGCTCTCTGTTATTACTTCATGTACTTACCGCAGCACTAATGGTTTTACCTGCTACTAAAACTACATCTGTGTTCCTAAACTACAGCATGGCAAAAGATTAAGGCAAACCTATGCCTATTTCTGCAGTCAGACCTACTGTTCAAATATAAGAAGCTCTCAAGCTGATATGCTCATGGCAAATAGAAATTGAAAGAAAGCTCTGATCTTCTGGAGCTTAGTGACAGATTGAAAATGTGTTTCTTGCAAGTTTGTCAGTTCAGCTTAGTGTTGGCGACCCAGGCACAACTCAGAGGAGATGCCTCAGGGAAAGAAAAGAATCACAGCCAGTGATCTTCCAGGCAGCCTGAAGAAAGACATATGAACATTGCAGTTTCAGCTTCAGATGATTTATTCTTCTCCCCAGTAAGATGAATAAACTCTTCCTGAATTAATCTGCGTGACACTTCCTCCTTTTGTTTTCCATAGATCTTTCAGCTTCAGATCTGGAATAAAGATCAGTCTTCCAAGTGATATTCTTTAGACTACAATTTTTAATCCATACTGCTCATCTGGTATGTAAAACTGTGACCACCAAGAATAAGAAAATGAAAGGGTTGGGAGAAGTACAGTATATTGTGAGAATGAGTGCAAGCATGTTATGATGTCTCTGTAGGATGTAATGAATGTCTCTTTTCAAGAGGAGAAAGATGGTGACAGATATTAGTCAGGGAACACCTAATCCATTTTAAGGCTTTGCTTGTTTTTCTGTGATGAGCAGGAAGACAGATAAACACAGGGATTTATGCTCAGTTCCTGGTGCTGGACCTGAAATGGCTAAAGATTGACATAAGTGCTTAGTAAAGTCTAAGCCTAGTGAAACACTTACTGAAAGTAGTGCCTATTGACTATTTTAGTGGACCTCTTACCATGGAGAACAGCACAGTTAACCTTTAGATCTTAATTTTAGTGTGTGGCAGCGAGTGAAGAACAGTTTTAATCCCACGCCAGTATAAAATTGTGGAAAATGGGAACTGTGCCTTGTTGTAATAAGGCTTTTAACAGTGGCTTGCCAAAGGAAGAAACCAATTTGAAACTCAAAGTCTCTGTAACCGGCTTGGATGAGCTGTGTTATAGTCAAATAAAGGTGGAGGGGGGGAGCATAACCCTGCCCAACCCTGTAATTACCTAATCACTGAAGTGGGGAACAATCAAAAGTAGAGGCAGATGTAACTAAAAATAATACCCTGAATATGTTGCAGTATGGATGATGTCATCCACACTTAGCTGTGATTGCAGTGGTTTCAAATGCTCCTTTTTTTTTTTTTTACTCACTGGATAAATCTTTGAAAATCACTTACTTTTAAATGGCTACAGGAGGAATAATAACATAAAGTTTGAACCAGAGAGATAATCTGACTCTGAGAGCAAGAAAAATAGTCAGTTGACTGACTGAGGCTAGTTGGGTATCAAGAACAAATCTTTTCACTGGATTCCAGGGGCTTTGGCCTTCATGCCAACATAAATATGGGTGTCTCTAATAGGAGAATTGCATTGGATTCATTTATGCTTTTTGGAAATTTATGATACGAAATACAAAGTTCATTTTTATACTTCCCTGTTTTAAGAAAATAGGGAGTTAAATGTTGAACTAGGCACTCCTTTTTCCTCTGGGTGTTTTGAAGAGAAGTGAGGTCTCCTCTCTAAAAAATTTTTCTCATGTTTGTAAGTTGGTCAGACACCTAATGTTCTAAAAACTGAGCTGAAACACTTCAGATGGCTGTGCAGGCTTGAACAGAGGGTTGTAGCTACGTAGCATTTATTTTGGCTGCTCTTAGGGATTGGTGAAGTTCCTGTTGTTTGCGTTGGGGTCCTGTAAAAATTTACTTGTGCTCAGGGCAGGTGTGGAGAATACTGTCCCTCAGCGAGTGAAGAGGCATCTAATTAATGCTAAACTCTCTCTGCCTCTTTGGCGGCTTTTTCCTTTCTGTTGTCTTGTGCCCCTCTGTAAAGGGGCACAAAAAAGTTCTGCAAAGAAGCTAACTTCTCCTGAAGGAAATGGACAACCTTACTGTTCTGCTAAACACAGAGTATACCAAGTATGGGGAAAGAGGTGGCAGAGAAGGTAGATACTCAGAGATGCATGATGCCACCTATGTCCCTCTCTAAAATTCACGTGAAAAATTACTTTTTCTCATGACATCTTTCATCTGATGTGATAATTAAATACACTCAGTGTGTTCTGACAAATCTGAAATGCCCTCTGGTACAGACTCATGCAGTTGAAAACCTTTGTTTTTGAAATTAACTGTTCTGAATGTGCATGTTAGTGGCTTTTCTCAGATGTCTGATACCAGGTTGTCATCCGTAATTATTTGTGTTCTTTGTTCCTTCAAAGTATTGTCTGTAGTGGGCCCAAATCTGCTTCCAGTATGTCTACACAACTCAGTGATTTTTTGGGGGTGAACTTATGTCCTTGGAGACTGTGAATGATTGCAATGAAACAACAAAGGACCACAAGCATGAAACAGTTTGCAAAATTGTCGATTGTGGCGGTATATGCATATTGAAGTGCATTTCCTGCCAGTGAAAGTTCTTGTCACACAGGTTTTAGTGCTGTGAGTTAAGTGTTCCCATACTTAATTTATCTTTTATGTTCACTTTAAGATTACATGATGGAATTCACATTTTCTCAAGAAAAGCTGCGTATCTTGGATCAGTACCATTGAAGGTATCTTCTGACTGCGACACTCGAAGCAGGGACCTATAACAAATTTGTCAAAAGAACATACACAATGGATCTCAAAGAAAGCTGCCCGAGTGTTAGCATTCCCAGCTCTGATGAACACAGAGAGAAGAAAAAAAGATTTACTGTAAGTATGTAAGAGTGTGACTACTGTAGGCAAATGTGTAGGCTATTAGTGCCTAGAAGTGCTACTTTCTTTTTTTTTACCAGTAAGCTTGGTATTATTTTCAACAGGTTTATGGAAATCTGTTCACTTGCTCTTGTGAGTACTGGCCATAATCTAGTGTGAGAAGTTGTGAATGTTGAAAAACAACTGTGGTGTTTTCTTCAAAAAGAAGTTGAGTTTACAGATTTCTGATATTTTTACCCCCAAATAGCAGCATTTTCTTGTAGAAAATACACGAGTGTCCAAATGCAGGGATAATATTTTAGTAGTAAATCCAATTAAGATTTTTCATCCTATATAATTTGTCATGAAAACATTTGTTTTGTAAAGGAATAAAGTGTGGTTTTGTGTTTGGGGCTTTTTTTGTTTAAATGGCTAGTTGTTTCATAGATACCCTATTATGCTTTTATAATGTTTTTGCGTAAAAGGAAGAAAATTAGTATAAAACATCAATTTTTTTGAAAGACCTTTTTTCTGTCTTCCTTCCTGTTTTCTGATTCTAATGCCTACAAGTTTTTCCTATCCTGTTGCCATTTCCACTCCTTGTCATTCCCCTCCCTCTTCCTTTTTCGGCCTTCCAATTTGACTTGCTTTCTAAGTCAGGTCTTCCCACTGTGGGAAAATGCTTTGCATTGCATACTGAAAAATGAAGTAGTGTGGCATGGATTTTTGTTTTGCTTGTATGTATGCTACGATATAACGACAGCATCATAATACTTCCTTTAAAAAGCTCAAACTATTTCATTGCTCTTGTGCAACTTCCTCTAAGCGCTTTTTTTTGAGTGAATTAGTCACTCTTCACATGTGGAATGCAAACACCCTTAGACTGAGTTGCTGTCTGAAGAATACAACAAAACAAAGATTTTCTTTGAGTTCTATATCTGCCTTTCCTCTTCACCTCCCTTCCTTGGAGAAGAATAATGCTGTTTGATTCTACAAGTGAATGAAGATGTAATTTGGGGAAGGAGTGTGCTGGTAAAGGCAACAAGCAAAAGAGGACTTTAGTAATACTTTAAACTGCTTCATGCATGTGAAACTCAAATAAGCAGGAAGAACTTCATGAAAGTCTAAACTTGAGCAAAACAGGTTTTATTGCCTCAGTGCTGGCAGTTCTGCTGTTAAAATGTGCTGGTGTGGTACATCGTAGTGTTGTGGTTTCGAGGTCATTTTACCTAAAGATCTTTGTGACACCCTTAGAAACTAAAAGACACTTTCTTTGGGCATGCTTTTTAGAAAGCTGTACAAGTAAGAGTGGGAAACTTCAGAAATGGGGCTGGGGAGTAGGAAAAGGAATCCAACCCAGCTTGCACTCTGTGGAGTTACACTTTGTCTCGGTGGCTTCTGCTTTCTGCATCAGGGAATAATTAGCAGCTTGACAAGAACTGCTTTTCACAACCAAGATTTTGAGTATTATCGCATATATTTTAGGATTTGATAACAGAAGTGAGGGTCAGACTAAACTTCATGGTAGGAACTGTGAAATGTGTCAGTGCTTTTACTGTGTCTCCTCTTTTGTAGCTGTGTTGTAATGACTGGAGCCCATCAGTGCTGCTTTGGTGGGGAATGAGGGAGGGGTGCAGGGGGAAACAGTTCTTAAAAAATTTGTGGTAGGTATAGCAGTCTGTTTTGGATGGTAATGTTAGTGACATTTCCATAAAGAGCAGGAAGAACCTTAGGGTAAAAGGAAAGGTTGAAGTGATAAAGGCTACTATTTTGTATAATTTTCACCTTACTGTCACAGCATAAATCACTACTGCTTCTAAGACTATTTTAGAACCTTACTGGTCTGAGTAGAAACTAAGAATTCTTGACTGTACTTGACAGTGGCTCACTTAATGCTGACATGAACACAAGTGTGTGCAACTTAGCTTTTACTAGCTCTTCTTTTTCCCCTCACACTTGCCCTGATGAAGCATTTTTTTAAACAATCATATCTCTGCAGTCCTCATTCTGATAAGTGAAGCTTTTCAGTTTTGTCTTTGGAAGTCAACTTTTCATGCCTCCTGAGCACTTTCAAAACCTTTCATTGAATATTTAATTTGTTTTTGTTAAATACTGCATACATTTGATATATATTTACTACAAATATTTTTTTCTTGACAAATAATTTCATGTTTGAGTTTTTCATGTGTTCTGGCAGGAGAGCTTTTCTTTGCTTCCACTTAATTCATGTTAAGCAGCCTCTCTGCATATCCAGTCTAGTTCACTGTCCTACCTTTTTCTGAAGATTCAGCATTCCCTTTCTTCATAACATTGCTTGTTTTCGACCATATCTAGGCTGTATTAATTGCTATTCTGTCCTTGCTGCGTAGCAGGCCATTCTTTTACTTGTTTTGCCAAATAGCTTTGTTTTGGATTTCTTGCTTTTATCCCTATGCTATTTGTCTGAGGCTTAATTTTCTCTTCTGTCCTGTTCTTGTCTCCCGTGGTACCCCCGTCATGTACAGGCTTATTAATAAATCTCTCTCAAGGGTAGAAATCTGGAAACTTTGTTTCAGAACTGCGATGTGTAATACTAATCTCCATCCCTGTGCAAATTGTGGAGTTGGTTTTTTATTTTCTTGACACTTAATAAATAATTTCCTTACTTTCTCAATGCTTGCATTCTTGAAATTGGAAAACAGCTTACCTTTTTACTTATCTTTGATTAATACAAATAGAGTGTTTAATCTAGGAGCATGAGCTACCGAAAGAGTTGAAGCCTTTTAGTTTCAGTGACAACTTCTGTGAAGAAATCTATCATGACCAGAAATAGCTGGACCCTGTCCTGTTTGTATCTGGGAAAACAGTTTATGGGAATGGTTATGATGGTGATGTTTTGAGGGATTCTGTTTATTTTTTTTCCTTTCTCAAAGCTTTGCATTATTTATATACATATTACAAGATGTGGATGCATCTTATCTATGTTTTAGTAGTTTTCTAAGACTAATTTTGGTTTAGGAGTAATTAGATTTGAAAAGGTTATTAGTAAGGCTAGAGTCCTCCCACACACACACCTTTTTAGAAAGAGGCATTGCACATCTCTATATCATTATATAGATGAAGCTCACGTAGTAATACAGCCCAAAGACATGTTACGGTTTTGGGTTTTACCAGATTCTTTGTGGTTACTCTATCTGTTCTTACCATTCTGTGCTTCCCTAACTGTTTAACTTGCAGTTTATCCTTTGTTGGGTGTGCAAGATATTCAGTGATGGTGTGAACTGGATGACTTCAAACTTTCTTTTTATGGTGGCTCATGTGAAAAATGTTGACTCTGTCATTGTTCTACAGCTAGCTACTCTGAGCACAAAACTGTTTTAAGGTTGCCAAGGAGGTGAATATCATCACATATGCTACGTTACGCTTGCCTATGCACTTTGCACTCTATGTGTTTTGCCCTGCTAATTTAAGAAGTCCATGGCCTGCTGCTTAAGCTCATGGGCATTGATCTGCCGTGCATTCATGGAGAGTGAGGATGTTGTGTGTGTGAACATTACTTGCAGGACTTGATTGCTATATAAGATACCTAGTTCAGGAGGACAGTACTTGTCTTTGCAGATGAAGCTTTTGCTGTTTACAGTCTAGAGAGGTTCTAGAAGGTGTGTAGCTGTATTTTATGCTAGTACTTGTTTAGCGGTATAAGGGAAAGCTAGTTTTCTAGAGGAGTCTTATCAGTATCCTACTGGATGCTTCGTTCCAGCCTACTGTGTTCCCCAGGGAAGACTGAGCACTGTTTATCTGAGCAGTTAACGTAGCACTAATGCAAATACCAGGCTAAGGAACTGATAGTGATGGTTGCCACTTCCACTGAGAGAGTTAAAGAGAGGTAAGCTACTGTGCAGGATAGGAGGGAGACTGTGGCACTGGTCTAATTTTCTTCTTCAGAAATTAGCAGCCTTCTGCACTGGTTTCCTTGCTGTGCCCATCCTCTCCCCTGAAGTAATAGCCAGGCTGCTTCTGGTGGAAGTACAAGAAGGTGGAGAAGGGAGGTCAGGTAGTTGCATAAGAGACAGGACAAGCCTGCTGGACACTCAGCTGTCAACTAGATTTATGAAGTCAGGGAATGGCAATCTGTCTAGTTACCAGAGTCCTCTGCTGACATGGGATTTGAATGGCCATACCTGTGCAGTGGGTTCTGGCTGTGCCTCCCTTGATATCAGTGCTGTATATTCTGTAACCTGTGCTGTATTTCAGCAACGGGAGCATCCCTTGAACAACTGTGTCATCTGCCAGGATCGTGACTATAATGTGAATTCAAGATTTTGCAAGGAACAGTTATCTTTGTAATTGCATTCCATATGTGCTTTCTGTTAGGTTTTGGTGAAGGTGATCTTGAGTGCTTAAATGCTTTACTTCCTTAATATTGGTCTTCATTATGGATTATCAAGTTGTTAACAAATTTCATAGCAGATTTTTTTATCAACTACTATCTGATGGCCAGGTGTTCTTGTTGGATATGAACTAATTTATGAAACTGCATTAAATCAGCTTTGGTGTTAGCTTTTGCTTACCTGGTATTTAAAAAAAATTCTGTAAAATACCAGAATCTTCTAATTGTTCATTTGTGTTGATGTGTATGTGACTTAGCTGTTATAGCTCAACAAGCTATACACAATACATTTAACAAACTGCCCTTATTTCTACTACAGGATTAAACCTGTGAAGTTTTATTAAACTTTGCTGTTGGCAGTAACTTTATCTTTGTTACTACAGGTTTACAAAGTGCTGGTCTCAGTTGGCAGAAACGAATGGTTTGTCTTTAGACGGTATGCGGAGTTTGATAAACTCTACAATACGGTAAGCGAAAGGCAAGCTATGAAATTGTGCCAGAACAGCACAGAGTAACACTTGTTCGCAGTGTTATGGTTTGAGTTAATTCCCTCTTGAGAAGTTTGAGTCAACATTCAATAATCATAGCAGCCTGTTTAAAGAAAATAACAGGATGAGGTTTTTTGAACTTTTTTTTTTTTTTAATTTCAAGCTCAAAATCCACTTATTTGCATTTGGTTTGTTTTTTGGTTTTTTGGGGTTTTTTTAAATTATTTCTTGGGATCATAGCATAGTGAGAGAAACTTCCACTTTATTGGTTGTGAAAACATCTGAAATGTGCATCTACTCATGATGGTAAAAATCATTGCAAAACTTAAAATGTCTAGGTAGATAAACTTCTCTTAAAATAAGTGTTTTACTTTGAAGTACTGAAAGCAATGAACAAATCCTTGTTTCTTAATACAAACTTTCTGGTAAGTCAGTCATGGCAATTCCTACCGTGAAGTTTCATAGCCAAATTTTGTGTCAGTGTTCCAAATAAAATAGGCTTCTTCAGCAACTAAGTATGGATTTTTTGTGTTTGTTGCTAGAAGATTTTCCTCCCTTTTACACAGTGGGCAAGTGGGACAAATACATGCTCAGATACGCTGTCTATTATGTGGATATGCAGTGTGTTATGTGTCTTGTGTCCACACTTTCCTCCAGTTCCTCATGTTGAGAGCCCACAGCTTTTGCTTTACCAAAAGAAGAAATAATTCTTCTGTGATTCCCTGTAAGAATAGATTACCAGCTGCTTATCTGTGGCTTCATTTCCCTTCCAATGCCCCTATAGGAAGTAGTCAGGTTTTTCTCCCTTCTGCCTCACTGCACATGGATTTATATGTGGCAGTGGTATACAAATGCAGGCATTAAGCTTGGAGTTGGCTTACGAAGTCTGAGCTGAAGTCAGCCTGCGTACATCATGCTATGCATTGCCTGCATCTTGGGATAGACTTGCAAGAGATGTGAAAATAAAGTATCCCCTTTTTGATACCTGCAGAGTTAGTGTTGGTGATCCTGTTCCCTTTGCTACATTGTCTTGCCATTCAGATTAGCATTGCTCTGCTGAAGTTTATTCAGCACGGGTCTTTCTAATGCATGTAGAGGTGGAGGTCCTGGGGAAGCATAACCAGGAGGACAGTTAGCCCAGTTTCTAATCAGGGTAATTCATGCAGTATAGTACACAAAAAAACCTCATGCTGCTAACTGGAAGAGATACTCATGTTTCTAAGAGAAAAAGAATTGCCAGCTACTGTATTAGAAAACTACTCAAGAGGATGAGAGTAAGATTGCTGTTCTGGAGCACATGAAGGTGAAGCAAATGCAATCAAGGCTTGACTCCTGTCAGGTTTTTTTGATAACTTCACTGCTGTTATATATTATCTTCTGGTCACTCCAAGTATAGAATATAATCAAATTAGCAAATGCCGCATCATAAAACAGACAGTTTATCTGTTTTTGATTTAGAAGTAGACCATCTCTGGTTTCTAAAGCTTTAAGAATATAGTTTAGGCAAAACCCAGAGGCCTGCATCCCCAACCCATCTTAAACCTCATCCATGCACCCCTGTGAAAGCAAGCAAGCAAGAAAAAAACAAATCCAAGACAGAGAGATAATTAATAGAGGAAGGAAGTAAAGAGAAGAACAAAACCAATATTGAAATTGTAGCCTACGTTTTTCAGTCTGGGGCCAAGTGGAAGATAATTTTGGCAATATTGCAGAAGATAGCTGCAATAGTCCATAGCTTTCTAAAGTGAGATGGCCTTTGAATTTAAAAGGATATGACTGGTGCAAACAAGCCGAGTGGCTTGGGTTTGTTTGGGTTTTTTTTGCCAAGTGTATCAGTAGATAAGATAGAGAGGAGCGCTGTTAGTAATAATCAGATGTTCAAACTGTTCAACGGAAAACAAAATGCAATTATTGCTAGGTACTTTGATGTCTAAGCACAATCAAGTTGTATGTGTTTTATTTTTAGCTAAAGAAGCAATTTCCCACCATGAATCTGAAGATTCCAGCTAAAAGAATATTTGGAGATAATTTTGATCCTGGTAAGTTATCATCTTGTTACTCATTTTGTCAGTTTCTTTATATGAAAATTGATCTATTCCAGCCTACAAGAAACTATCTTAGATGAGCTTTACACCAGTCCCCAAAGCAGTGACTAAACCAAAGTTTAGTCATGCTTCAGTCAAGAACAGGAACTAGTGTAGGTAGGTGTTCTACCTTGTGATCGTGAGCAAAGTATTGCTTTGTGGCCCAGTGCCTCTCTTGCTTTAAAGGCTATAGCTCCTCCCATCTTCAGGGTTGTGAGAGATTCTGAACTGTCAGGTGTAATCTCTCTTCTAAAAAGCAAAAGCCAAAACCCAGACTCTTCTGAGCCTATGCCTATTAAATTTTAAACTTCTTTTGTGTGACATTTCATTTTTCAGGGGGAAAAAAAAAGAATAACTAAAGGATTCATCTTTGAAGGCTTTTGAACTCTCTGTATTTAAATGTGCTTCTTTTTACAGTTTAGATGAAAATGAACCTCTTCCTGTTGTTGTTCCATTTACAGAAGCCTGTCTGATGTGAACATGATGTGATACAGTTAGTAGTGATAGGTTGCAGTTAAGCTTGCTCTGTCCACATCAAAGTACTAATGAAAAATCACTTGTGAAGTGCATTGAATTAGCCTAGGTGGCACCACCAGTGAATAAACAAAAAGACAAGTGAAAAGGCCAGGCCTTTGCTCTTTGTGTGTTTATGCCCTTCATTCTGGCCATTTTTACTTAAGGATTTTCCTGATGGTCATTGGGAACCTCCCGTGACTTGCAGATGTGATCAGACTGTGTTTGTAGTTTCACCTCCTGCACCTGTTTCAAGCATTTAATTTTCTCCTTTGCTGAAGAACAAATGAATCCAAAGGTATTGAACTCTTGGGATATGTTGTTTTGGGTTTTTTAGAGTTCTTTGAAACAAAATCATTTTTGACAGTTACAATTAATCATTTGGATCCTGATGTGAAACTCCCTTTCATTTTTTATTAAAATAATGAAATGCAAGTATCCAAGCTCTGATGTCCTCTTCTGATGAAGGTATGAATGATTGCCAAAAATTCTACATGTAATGTGTCTACAGGGATTTCTTGTTTTGGTTTGGTTTCTTTCCTTTTCTCTGACCTTGAGATTTTCAGAGCTGGATGAAGACCTAGTAATGTCACGCAGTCTGGTCTGCTGTACAGCCGAACCTACAAGTGGATTTCTTGGAGTCACGTTTAGGAAACAAGTTCAAATGGAAAAAACCTCTTGAAACTTTATTAGAACTATATATGTAAAATGAAGTCCTCAGACATGTTTTAAATTTCTGTGAACTATGCTGAAATCTTTGAAGCATGAGAAACTAAATAGTTCTCAAGACATTTATTGCTGGGGGGCAGGGTGGAGATGGAGCCATGTCGCTCATTTAAATAATTCTTTATCTTAACACTGATTTATTGAAGCTTTGATGTAATGTTTCTGCTGGGTTCTGAAATAAGTCACATATTTTACAACTGTTTAAAAGGTATTTTACTTCTCTCAATCCATACTTGGGTATGCAGCATTGTACTATTGCATTGGAGTGCAGTAGAGTGAAACTTGATATATTCCTTTTCCCCAAATCTACCAAAAATACTGTCATAACGTATGTTGTCATCTAAATGCTTCATTTTTATTGACACTTAGGTTATTTCAAAATTAATCCTGTTTTAACTTCAAAAATGGGACAGAGGAAAATCATAGAAACCAGTCAGAATACAGACCTGGAAAATTACAGACTATATTTGAACTGACATGATGCAGGTGTTTTATCTTCAACAACATGGAGATCTCTGTAGGCTTAGAGTGGCTGTTGGCATTGAACGTCCACCATACTGAAAATGCTGATGTTGGTGACTCCTGTAACATCTTCATGCAAATTTACCTTCCTAGTTGATGTCAGTAATTTTGGATTATTAAATACCCTAACAAGGGTTTAGAGATTATATCCTTGAAACAATATGAACATTTTTCTTAATATTTGAAGTACATCTTTTAATTGAAATTTAATTTTACTTTAAAATTTTAATAGTTGTCATTAATCTATATCTGACAGAGCAATTGGAATACCATAAAAGTTCATACTCAAATATTCTTTTTCCATAAAAATTATCATTGATATGACTGATGAAAGACAAGATTATTCTGTTTTACATTTTATTTCATGTTAGAACTCTATATTTCACATCCCTTGTATATCTTTCCATATTGCTAAAGAAAAGTTACATGTCTTAAGCTTTGGATGAGGGTGGAGATTCTGAGGACTTTTTTTTTACATTAGAGCTGATGTCCAAAATGGAAAAAGTATTTTATTATCTTTAATGGTTACATCTGAGTGCCTGTTGGTGGGATGAATTGTGCAACTTTCCTACTGCTGTATGTATATTATGGAAATATGCTGCTTGGTTGGACTGTTCATGTAAGAACTTGATTTGCACAACTGATGTCAATTTTCTTCTGTGGGTTGTTGGTTTTTTTCTGAGTGGGATCAGGTCCTGAAGGGTTCACCTGTGCAACAAAGGCTGTACAGGTTAGCCCACTGTGGTTACACACTGTTCTTGAAGCACTTCAGTGCGCTTTGTAATCTTATCTGGCTTTCAACATTTTCAAGTAGTGTTGCAGAGAAACTGAAATTTATTCTCTTACCTCACTTGAATGTCTTAAGTTTGTGATTTTCATATGTAGAACCAATCCAATTCTGAATTGTCATGAACCAATCTCTTTTTAACTGCTATTTAAGTCCTAAAAACACCTAAATTTGAAAAGAAGTCTTTTTTTCACAAGCTGACTGATCATTCTAATAAATCTATCTTTTTTTTTTAAATTTTTATTTCAGATTTTATTAAACAGAGAAGAGCAGGACTGAATGAATTCATTCAAAATTTAGTTAGACAGCCAGAGCTATGCAACCAGTAAGTAGCTTCATTTCTGGTTTATAAGGACTATTTAAAAGACACGAGATGTAAAATACAGAATTGCAAATAAAGTGTTTTACCTATTCAGTGTTCTTCAGTGTAACAAATAAACTTTAATATGGCCATTCATTCCTTCAGGAAGAATCTACAGACTGAGGAACAATACGAAAATGTTTTTGGTTTCTGTAAACTGATCTACAAATAAACTTGCAGACAATTAACTGATCTGAATTCAGGGGGTGCAGATTTCAGTGTAAACTCTACTGTAGGGCATGTGTTTTGCCAATGGCTGTACTGTTTGAGAACTCTGCTGTCACTTGCTACTGCCTTGCTGGGAGTAAGTCACTGCCTCGTGTGTGTACTCTAGAACTTTTTTAAAGTATGTTAACCAGATGGCTTGCTTAGCTTGTGTAGGTGGTCTGGGATAACCAAGCTGACCTGCCTAAAGCAAATGAATAAGCTTGCACATAAACTGTTCTGTTAGAACTGCAGGTGTGTTAACCTCCATCAGTGGGACAGTGATGAATGAGAGATAGTGATATGCTAGAGTCAGCTCCAGTTACATCTGGAGAATAGCACTTCTGGGTGTGAACTGATTTGGGGGGTAAACTGCATTGTTCTTTCAATTTAAATCTATACCTAATCAGTTTAAATTAAATCCATGCAGCTTTGTATCTTGCTTGAACTTGTGAAATGGTAAAGCTCTATCTTTGGCTTTAGTGTTGAGTAAATGTCTTTAATACACAGGCTTTGTTTAATTAGCCTATCTGTACAACTTGTGAAACTGATCATTTCCCACAGGAAAAAAAGCCTCTTATCTGACTATTGCTGTAGTTTGCAGTGTGCAGTCAAATTATTTTTCTTTTTTTTTTTTTTCCAACAAATGAACTATTTAATGTCCTAATAACCTGAAATACGTACTTCCTTTCTTTTTTTTTTTTTTGTAAAAAAGGAGCATTTTATATATACTTCCTTGTTATAAGTGGAAAAAGTTTAGAAACAAAAGTCTTTACGGTGCAGTAATTTTCCATTAGAACAAATACTGTGAAGTTTGCAGTTGTAGTAGTGTTCTTCTCTGGGAAAGAATAGAAAGCACTTAAAATAACTAATTATTGAAAGCTAATCTGTTTTGTTACATTAGGAAAGGACACTGGTTTTATGTCGCACAATCTCCTCCCCTGTTTAGTTGTCAGTATGGCCAAGTACTAAATACTCTGTCTCAAAACATACTGTATTTGTTCTCCAATGGTAAAATGGTACTTTTTAAATGCATATCACAAAATCATGTGCTTAAAAAAAAAAAGCCAAACCTCAAATTAACTTGCTGCCTTAAATTTTTGTGAGCTTTTAAAATTGTTTGACGCTAAAATGCTTCTGTAGCTGAATCTATTCTTTAATGTGGCACTTAGCATGTCAGATACATTAGAACTAACTTAAGTATTAAGAAATAGGTCTTACAAAGCGTTTTAGTGCTGTTGAGTGTGTTAAATATAATAAAAAGCTTATTAGGCAAAGTCCTACAATGAAAACAAAATAGAGACTGAAGTTTGTCTTGTACTGTTCTCTTCCTCCCCACCCTTAAAGTAACAGTGATTTATATGGGAGAAAAAGGAAGCCTTTAATTCACAGTCTAAAGTAATTTCTATGGTGTTTTTCTTTTAATAACTGCAAGGTACTTTGTTTTTCTGGAGTGATCTTTTACTTTTTGCAGTGCTCCATTGCAACAAATCATGTTGATAATTACATAATCTGTCACCTTTTCTGTATGCCACTGAATGTTTGGTATAATGTTATTATACCAAAATTTCATGACCTTAGTTGTTTGGTTTTGATTGTAAAACCTGCTAGAAACTACTCAAGGAATATGTGATGATGGAGCCTTTGCAAATAGTCCACATCCTTGCTTTCTTAGACTGTTTTGCTTTAATATGTTAACTAAAGTTGATACTATGTAAAATAACTTGCATAAAGCTAGTAATGTACAAGGAAGACTCAGAGGGTTATGCATTCTCACAGAACTTGAAGTCCACCTTCCGCTGTATCTTTTAAGTATTAAAACCAGTCTTGGGATGTCCTATTTTTAAGTCCTACCTAGGAAAACTCTTTCACTAAAAGCTTAAGGATGTTTCATGATGATGTCCTCATTTCTGGATGGAAACACACCTGAACATCTGAATTGAAAAGCATAAATGTCAGATTCAGTATGTCGAAGATGGTAATATATACATCATTCTTGGAAACATACAGCACCATGTTTGTCTTTTTTTTTTTTTTTTTTTCCTCCTTCAGTGGACTTTGCTCTTGGGTCTGACATGTTTGTTGAATACTGTATCAAAGCCAAATCTTTCTGCTCAATAATAAACCCAAGAAAAACCTAAAACATGTTAGAGTGACTGGAGAGACCCTGTAATGGTCGATAAGGATTTTTCTGCAATCACTGTCAAGTGAAATATGGGGTGAGATGGATCATTGGCTTAGGCAAAATTGGGAATTAAGTGCACTAGCTTCAAGCTGCATTTACTCAGCTGACTGTATTTGATAGAAAACTTGATCTCACAGATAGAATGCAAGTGTTGCAAAAAAAAAAAATATGTCAGAAGGAATGGAGATGTGATAATGTATCCCCCTTTGACTGATGTCTTGAACAGGAGTTGGGAGTTTATTATTTGTGAGCACTGTGAGGCCCCCTAAATCACTGAACAGCTATTAAAATTGGGCTGCTCACCTCCTCAAATATAGGTCTTCACTAAAAAATTAATGCATTTAATTGACTATCAGAACATATTCAAAGAAAATCTGCTTGAATCCAGATGTATAATAGAGAATGCATTAAAGATGTAACAGTTATTTTTAAATAGTCTAAAGTAGCTACTTAATGAAAATGAGAACATTTGCATAACTCATTTGCAGTAACTCATTTGAAGAATGACAATACCCTGCAACCTCTGTAGGGAAATGAGTTATCAGTTCTTTAAGTGAGAAGCGGGGGTCTGCATTTGTTCCCTAGAAGAGAATCAGAGTGACTAGATTTTTCTGGCTTCAGAATCTGATGAAAATAAAAATGAATGTGAAACTCCTGGATTGTAAGATCTTGTAGTCCATGTTGGGGAAGGCAAACCTTGTATTACCTTAGTTGTACAGTAACATTTTAAAATAGCACATTGTGGCTTTTGACCCTTTGCTTTCTGTAAGAAAGATTAGAAGTGTTTTGGTTTTTTAAAGTGTGTGGAGAAGGAGGAGGAGGAGCTAGGCACCATTATTTAAATAAGGGTGTCTTAAATGTTAATAAGGTTGTCACTGGCAATTAATTTTTCCATTTTGCTTCAAGATTTGTGTGACTTTTGGGGCTCATTCCAACTTGTGGATGCATCCAAAATTTTTGTGTGGCTTCATATGTTTCTGCAGAAATGCTAATGCAGAATGAGTATCAGAGAAGGAATGGTATTTAGGTGGAACTTGACACCCCTTTGTGGATTTCAGAGATAATCCATAAACTAAATCTATCCAGTCCATCATAAAAATCCAGACAAAACCAACTTTTGCTAGTAGTATATGTACAAGGTATATTGAGCATCCCTTTTTAAACTGTTTTCTTGATCCTTTTAATTTCATATGTGAAGTTATTTTAGGAATAGTTTCAGTGTATTTTAAAATACATTGAGTTAATACATGCAGGCTAATACAGCATAGAAGTCCTATCAATCTGTGTAGTATTTTGCATAACATGCTGTGATTTTGCCTTAGAAATTGGTACATCAAACTTTTTAATCACTGTCTCTCTGCAGTATTTTTAAAATTACAAATGTGAACAATGTAGCATTGATCAGTTACATTTCTGGCTGCTGTGTATTGCAGAGCAACTGTACAGCAGCCTTTTACTTACCTTTTCCTGCTGTGAATTCAGTCAGGGACAAAGTTACTATAGTAACTATTTGAGATGTATTACAACATGCTCTATTTAATCAACCAGTTGTCCAGAAAAATTAATGCTGAAAGGTAATTAAGGTCTGGTTCTGTTCTGACTGGTAAAAAGCATTAACCATAACTTCTTATCCTTGATTTTATGATATCCAGAGATTCTGAAATTTGAATTGTTACATCATGAGCCTATATTGTTACAGTATTCAAACCACAGTGATATTTGTGTTCCTGGGACAGGAAATATATCAGAATTTGAAGTTCATATAAGATGGGAAGAAAAACTGAAATGGTGGGAAATTATGTGAGCAGTCTTGTTGCTGTACTTTAAACCTGAAAGGCTGAAGGTAACTGAAACAGATTTCAAACATGGTTTAGAAATACAGAATGTAAGCGATGGAGTCTGGGAGCCTCAGATAGCACAGGACATAAATTAGGTTCAGTAATGCTAATATGAAATGCAGGAGCTAGAGAAATGTCAGAAACAGCTCATCTCTTCTGATCCTCACTTTACAGAAGTGTGGAGGGTGAAATAGATTGAAAATAGCAAAGTAAGTGTATCTGCTTCTTGTATAAAACTACACTATTTTTTATATATACTGGGAATAAGATAAAAGAGCAGCTCTGTAGTAAGTTAGTTCTTTTATTGTACTGAACTGCTTATGCAGAGTTTCTTGTTGGTGGCTGCCCCGAGACCTTCTCAAAGAACTTTATCTCTGAAATATAGGTAAGATTTGTTCCTCGATGAGTAGGCTGCCTTTTAGTGAACTGAAGGAACTTACAAGATTCAGGTCATCTCTTCAAGTGGTATAGGCTATACATGATTACCCATTTGTTTAGGAATTAATTTTTCGTCACTTGTATTACATTATTCTTTACTCACTCATTGTACTGCAGCTAAGAAAGACATTACATTCTTTTGAACTTACTGTTGGGTAAGCCTTACTTCTTGGGAGTGGGATCTTGGAATTTTCTTACTATCCTAGTCCTTCTCCCCAAGTCCTCAGCAAGACAGAAGCTAGAAACTGATGCTGAGGTTAAAATGCCAATCTGTAGGTACTGTGGGAAGCCTGTAGTCTCTCTTGCTGGTTCCTACATTTGTGTCCTGCACCTGACTGGAAGGATTTCTTAATGTTGCCTTGTCAGTGCCCAACCAGAATGCATTTGGAATATGAAATTGCCATCTCCCATTTTAAAGTGAATGGGAACAGGAACGTTACTACCACATATCTCTTGAGACAGGCATCTCTCTTTGGGATACAGACTACATATTTCATTCTGTAGTGTGTTGGACTGTTTCATTAATTTTAGAAAACTAAAAATGGCTTTAAACTCTTCAGTTTTTTGAAAGTAAGTTGGTTTCTTGGTGGTTGCTAGCCAGTTAGAACTCATGCTTGCTTCTAATAATTACTTTCTAATGCAGTTCTGCAGAGCATTTCTTTATGAAGTCTTCAAATACATACACTATAACATGTCAGGTTTTTGCAAGTGGAGAATTTTATCTATGTCTAACGCATTCAGCAGTTGAATTATGTTGCTATAAAAATAATTTCTTGTACACAGTCCTTAATTACCAGAACTTAAATATAAAACTTCATGATGAGCAACTCCTCTGTACGCTGCTGTTTAATCCTATGCTTCCTGTGGTTATGGCTGAAAATTGTGTGGATTGTCAGTGTGCTAATGAAATTAACTCTGGTTCTAGCCCAGATGTCAGAGCATTTCTTCAGATGGATAACCCAAAACACCAGTCGGATCCATCCGAAGATGAAGATGAAAGGAGCAGTCGGAAGGTAATAAAACAGAAGTAGAACAGTCTTCTAAACTTTAGCTACTTGAGGGCAACCTTAGGTGTATTACTTAATGAAAATTACTGGTTGGCTTCACAATAAATCCCTTCCATGCTCTTGAGAACAAATCTGTTTCACTGGGAGCTGCAAGATATTTTTCTGTGACATGTGAACAGCATAGAGGGGTAAAAATGATTGCTGGCTTTGTTTTGCTGTTTCCCTGCTTGCTATATGGGTTAAAGAAACACAGCTTTAGTCATAAGCTTAGCTGTCACAGTTTTTGCAGTCTCTTCAAAGATTCTTGCTAAGAACATCTGACAAGGACTAGGGGAGATTGAATGTTTAATTGTCTTTTTTGTTTGCTTGTGTGTTGTTTTTTTTAGAGGGGGAAAAATATAATGCAGGGGGAAAAAATGCAGTCTTTCTAGAAGTCACTAGGGAGCCAGGATGGATTTGATTTCATTTCACATACAAAACTGTGTGAGGTCTGAAGCCTCTTTTGTCACAAAAGCGACTATATGGCTAGATAGATTCTCTGCGAATTAGTTTACAGCCTCCAGAAACAGTGCTGTTTGAAAAAAGGAGTATTTCTAGGAAGGCAGAAGGGACATATTTAAGCTTGTTTTCTCTGTGGTTTACCTCTTAGCATACAGATGTGATCTTAGTACTTCTCTTCTTATTCAGCCCCTGTTAAAGATGTAAGAGTTCTCATTTTGGTCTGTGTGTGATCCACAGCAGATTTAGTGTTTTCTGAAAGTTTCACTTCCAGAGATGCCAGCCTGCTGCTTTTTTTTTTTTTTTAAAGTGTTTGACAGCACTATGAGCACACAGCAGAATTCTAATTTCAAATACCGGTTTCCTCCTCCTTTGAAAGGTATTTTAAGTAATGTGATGTGATCTAAACCTGTGGAAAATTAATGATGTGTCAAGGCACAACAGATACAAAATAGGAAAAGAGCTAATACATGGACCATTCTTTTTGATAGAAGATTCACCTTCTCATAGTTACTGTAAATGATGAAGCTGAACAATAAGAAAGAAAAACAAGCCTTCAGAATTTTTATACAGTAGCTTTTCCAAAACCGTCCAGTACTACTGTGTGATTGGCTCTTATTAGTGAATAGTAGCATCCATCACTGCTGTCAGGGCATTCTCTGCTTCTGTAGGAGCACTGGTTTTGTGATGCTGCTAGCCTGTCTGTCCCCACGTAACTTGTATTTGAATGCAGTTTATCCTTCTCTGATAGTCCAAAACCACAATGAGGGTATAAATACTGCTTTTTTTAATCAAAACCAAAATGAAGAAAATTACCTAAATGACAGTGGCTTCCTCCTCTCATTGTGATTTATAAATTCTGTCTGGGTGTGTACTGGTGAGATTCATTATTTCTGGAATTGAGTTAGTTAACCTTTAATGTCAGGATAGAAACGGTTGGTAGGGGCAGAGAGAATGTTCACTTCTGGGTTTTTTTTAAAGCACTTTGTCTTTTATTAATTACTCTTGCATAAACAGTGTGGGTTTAAAATTATTTTATTGGTAAGATTTTTGAAAATTAAAATAATAAAAGGTAGAAAAAATATTCCTAGGGCAAATAAAGAAAGGGTAAGTTCTGGATGAGGAACAAGTTGGTTGTTGAAATGATCTTGAATTTTTATTGCTAATCTTGTCCTCTGTGTCTGGACACAATTATTTTATTACCTTCATCCTTGAATGTGATGTGTATAGAAATAATCTGTGACAAGGTGATGCTGGTTAGATATTTCAGCTCACAAAGTTCCCAATTTGGATGTTAGATCTCTCTAAAAATTTAAGGTAACAAGTGTAAAGGTATGGTTTGAGCAAATTATTAGAGTATTTTGAAATTAATATTGGTTGAAATATAAGAGAGAATTTTTTTTAAAAAGTATTAAAAATAAACCTCTTTGTCTCTCCCAACAGTTAAACTCTACCTCACAGAATATCAACTTGGGACCATCTGGAAATCCTCAGTAGGTTTCAATTAAATTGAATTAAAATATAATCAATTTAATTAAAAAAAAAAAATTTAATGTAATTTTATTTAAATTAATTTTTAAACCTGAAAAGTTAGACCAAGTGTAATTGTTAATAGTATGAAAAGTTCTTTGGATGTAAGCCTTTATTTGTTGATTTGCAGTGCTCCAGAGCAAGCAAAACACTGAATCCTGTGCTAAATAATAATTTAAAAACTTTTTTTCTTCTTCACCTTCAGATTTTGTTAGTTTGCTGTCCTTTTATTTAAGGATGCTATAGCAAAGATGACCTCTCTGTCTTGGGAGTGGTCTCACAACTGTTAGGAATGTGTGTACACGTTCTGAAAACAAGTTTGTTTTAATTCATGGCAAAAGAGCAGCTTGCCTTGTTGATACTACAAACCTAGTTACTGCAGTCATAACTTGCTTCTGTGTTTGGTGTCTTCTGTAGAGTTTCTGTTCTCAGTTCTGTGTGAATCTGTACTTTTCTCATCTAGGAGATGACTGCTATTTTGGTTTTGCTTTCCTCACAAACTTAGTCTGGGCTAACAGGAGGAAATGCTTAATAGATTGCAGTAAGAAATTTTAAGACTACTTCCCTTCAGGGGCAGTAAGTGGAGAGGTGTATGGTGATGTAACTTGTTTTGAAATTTGAAAACATGCATAATTGTTTTGCTGACAAAAATATCTCTGAATTGTATTTAGGAAAAAAGTTAAGGGAATCCTGGGAAAAACTGAAAGGAATGGTGATGTGGGAAGTGGAAAAACTTGTGAGTGAATTCATATGTACCCATGCAGAAGAGGAAGGTGTTGGGGCCTCTCCTCCCTCTCGCTGTAGTTTAAAATGAGGGAGGAATGGATGGAGGGAAGGATGGGATAAGCAAAGAGGATAGATAACAAACTTTGTCTTTCCTTCCTTCCCTCATGTAAGTTTGAGAATCATTTGGCCCCTTGGAAATAAGAACTAAGCTCCAGGAAAAGTCTTGGAGAAATGAAGACTTAAAAATTACAAGAAACTATGGAGAATAAAAGAACAGTCTTGCTCCTCCTTTAGATCTTAAACTTATAAACTCCAAGGATGCAACTTGAACGTTTTCCCTGGAGAAAAATGGAATTGCAAAATGAAGAGGAGTTGTCTCTGAGGGAAGGTTTGTAGAAGTCTAGGTGTGGGGTGGAATGAAGAATAAAGGAGGGTGCTAACAGACTGTTCTTCTTGCATTACAACTGCAGTGCTACACTAGACTGCTGTACAGCTATAAAGCTTATAATTTCTACCTGGATGACTTGTCTCCTTCCTAAATATCTTTCAGTGCTAAACCAACAGACTTTGATTTCCTGAAAGTTATTGGAAAAGGCAGCTTTGGCAAGGTGAGCTTTCTTACTACTGTGTCTTATCCTGGTGCAGGGATGCTAGCTGGTGCCTTGTGCATAGTGACTGTTGGCTAGAGACTTGCCCAGAGGTTTTAGAAGTGGTATCGGTCTGAGGTGGCTTATGAACTGTAATATTGGATCCCTGTGCTGCTGCTTCATGGCCCTGCCATTTTCCCCCTGGTATAGCAGCTGTTGGCTGCCTCAGTCACTTGTTGGGAGTAACAAAAGGGAACATTTCCCTTTCTCGTTAAGAGCAATAGGGATCCTCTCTTTCCCCCAGAGAGGAAGGGAGGTACGCCTGTGCTCATGCAGCAGCTGCAGTACAAATCATTCATTTCTTTGTTGGCATGGACTGTTTCGTCAAACCCCTAATGCTGTGGAGCAGCGTGAGCAACAGCCTGTTGAAAAGTGACTTAAATATTGATATTCTACAAAGACACAACAGAGTCTCTCTTCAAGTCTTTGTTTTTGGGTTGTTTTTCAAATTGTTGTTTTTCATTAAATTAACTTTAAAACTTACAAAACCAGCTGAAACTGATCTTGATAGTGATTCAGCAGGTCATAGAAAAGAAATAATATAATTCAGTCTTTCGTGATACCACTGTCATGACAGATATTTACTGAACTGTAAGCTCGCTTTATTGGTGATTGTATTGCTGTTGACTGTATTAGAAGCAAAGAAACTGTACTGTGGAAAAAATAGCATAAATACTTTCCAGTTATGTTGAAATTATGAAATTGTTACAAATAGAACATAAACTACAACTAATGACATTTCTTCATTTGTTTTGAATTTCACAGGTTCTTCTTGCAAAACGAAAACTGGATGGGAAATACTATGCTGTCAAAGTGCTGCAGAAAAAAATTGTTCTTAATAGGAAAGAGGTAAAGAGAAATATTCTTTCTCCACCTACCTCCTGCCCTTTTCCCCTGAATTACAAAATCATTCCTGTTTACATATTGATCTCTTACTTCCTTGCAGCAAAAACATATTATGGCTGAACGCAATGTGCTTTTGAAAAATGTGAAACATCCATTTTTGGTTGGATTACATTACTCATTCCAAACAACAGAAAAGCTTTACTTTGTCCTGGATTTTGTTAATGGAGGAGAGGTATGTGGTTGTTGTGTTTGGATTTGTGTCTCTCTGTTTTGCTAAATCTAGGTGGGAGGAACAAAATGATTCTTTACAATGGGCTGTGATCAGCATTCTCCCAATTTTGAAAATACTATTATTACCTGCTGTTACTACAGACTTCTGTAGCTATATGGACCCTGTTCCTCTTCTTAGTGACAACTTTAATCCCAAACTTATTCAAAGTTGTCAGACACAAATACGGTACTTTACAGTTAGATAAATTTACCTTTATTACAAATTAATCTTCTGTTGACATTTTTCACCATGTGAAACTGTCTTTTCCTCTTGCATCTGCATTAGCTGAGATGCTGGTATTTCGAAAGCTGAAGGAAGGAAACTGTCAACTGAATTTACTACATTGATAATATTGGGAACCTTGGGATTATTCTGTCGTTTTGCATGGTCTAATTACTTATTGCCAAATAGCGTTATCCTCAGGTTCTTTTCCTTGAAGCAATGCTACTGAATCTGAAAAGCCATTAAATAACTTAGGGGAAAACTCATGAAAGAAATGGAGAAAGTCTGTATATGTCTAAAAAAGATGTTCTTGAGCAGTTTGTCTTCAGCTAGGGACCTGTTGCTTTTTAAAGTACCCAGTACTTCCAGGAGTGCTCAAGAAACTCATGTATGAACTGGTTCAATAGCCAGTACACATGGGAAGGTTATAAAATGTTGCTTCTGTTCCTTCAGCAGGTTTTGTGTAAAATCAAGGGTCTTGTAGACTAATAATACTTGGACCTATCTAGGAAATTAGTTGTGACTGAAGAAAAGAGTGTAATGAAAAATTATTGTCTGAATGGAACTATCCAACTTACATGCTTTAAAGAAGAGCTGTATGTCTTGTCACTTGCTGTGTTTCAATTTGGTAATTTATTGATGTAAAAAGGTAGGCATTTAAGGTCTTATCAAAAGAAGGTTGAGCAGAACAGGGAAGAAGAATGAGACAGGATACTGTTGTAGGTGATAAAACTCTGGTAGCTGAAAGAGCACAGGAGAAGGGGTAGAATTGAAATTGTTTTGGCATACCTCAAGGTTACCCATTATGTTGCTGCAGCTGGATGAGATCTGCACTAGGGTATACATTAGTTCATATTCATGTGGCCTGCTATGAGTATTTACAGTGCTCCTAGAGCCCCTTTAGGTGTCAGAGTTGGGGCAAGACGGGCCTTTCTCTTGTCTAATGTACTGTTATCTGATGTAGACTCTATTAGCAAACTCCTGGTTTGCTCTACTCTGAATTCCTGGCCACAACTTAGTTTGGCATTCTTTCAGGCAAACAAAAATACAATTCAAAACAGCTTTCAGATTTGAATGAAGTACTTGGAAAACTGATGTCTTTTTATTTTTTCCCAAACTTTGTAGGCGGAAAGCAGAAAATTTATGCTTTCTTAAAATCTTTAGAAGTTGAATGGGTAGTATAGTTTAATCTGTATGTTTATGACTTAATCTTCAGCTAGACTTCTGTATCTGCTCAAACTATTTGAAGGCAGACAGCTCTTTGTAGTGGAGAGAATTTGTGGATCAGCTTGGAATATCCATCTTCCAAAGGGATCTACATCTAGGTGATTTCAGAACACAGTTCTGTAGATACTTATATACAAAACTTTGAATATGAGCATAAACAGAAATGGAAGATTACTTATTTGACACCAGGTTATATTCTGTTAGGAGGCTATCTTGTGTGATTTAATCTTGCCAACTTCTGTTCACAGCTTAGTGGTTTACCTCCTTTTGACTAGTCTTGGATTTAGGGGAATGTCCTTATGTGTTTTGAGTTACCTATCCATTTGTGAGCTACAAAAAAGAAAGGAAAAGAGTAAATGAATGACAAAGTCATGCAGGAAAACCAATTTTATTTCATTTTACACTTAAAAAAAAAAAAGTGGACAGCTAAATAAAATTACTTTTCACTGTTAAAATTACATGTTATTAACCTGATCTTTTTGTGTATAATGTTCTTATTTACTATTTGCATATTTACAGCTGTTCTTTCACTTACAAAGAGAACGTTCCTTTCCTGAGCACAGAGCCAGATTTTATGCTGCTGAAATAGCCAGTGCACTGGGCTACTTACACTCCATAAATATAGTGTACAGGTAAGTTTCTGAAATGTATCCTTGTCCTGCAGAAGTTCAAAATAGGAGAAGTTACTGAATAAAAAACACTCCATGAAATCATCTTACAGGAAACCTGAACATAACCATTTCAACAAAATTTGAAACTTTCAGCTGAAGAATAAAAATCCTTGCCTCTGAAGCTCTTGTGCCAGTGACTGCTGTTTTGAATTAATTTTTTTCTTTTTTTTTTTAAATAGGGATTTAAAACCAGAAAACATTCTCCTAGATTCATTAGTAAGTATGCAACATAATTTTTGGATTTCTATGTCCTCTCACAAAATTGACTTGGGTGTACCCACATGTTGAGCATGTTCTGTTTTTAAAATACCACTCTTTCTTAAACAGGGTCATGTTGTGTTGACAGACTTTGGACTTTGTAAAGAAGGGATTGCAAGTTCTGATACCACTGCAACTTTTTGTGGGACACCAGAAGTATGTTGACAATTTTTGTGGCTTTTTGGCTAGTAATCTGTGCCTGTTGACTATTACTAATACTTGTGTAACTGGAAGATCAAATACTCTGTTTTGTACTGCTGGAGATTTGCATTCTTTTAACAAGCTCTTCCATGAAACCAAACGAAAGACAAGCTTCCTGCAGATCTCTGTCCTTTTTACTACTATGCAGTGTCTCCTGCTTACTACCCACATCCCTATAGCTCACTTCTTCCTTTTTCTAAGCATTTTCAAACATTGCTTCCTTCCATGTCTCCTAACCACTGGCTAGACACAGGACAGTTTGCTTGTGTAACAGCTGCAGCAGATTTGCCAATACGAATCCTGCCACTGATTTTTAGTAAGTTTATAGGTACTTAATATCTGAGTCTTAAGCAAATTTTGCTTATGCATGAAACTCTGAACTTGCTGACCAAGTTTATTAAACTCTGTTGTCTTTTTCACTGAGAAAACTTAGAATCTGGAAGTCTTGAACACATGAGGGATTCACTAAAATACCAGGATTAGTGGCTTTGATAATTTTGATTAACATACTTTAGATTACAGAAAAAGCCTTTGAAGGCAATGAAGGATGAGTGAGGAGCATTTAGCTGAAACATTTGAACTCAAAAAAAAAAAAGGCAGGTGGCACCAAGTGACAACTTATCCTAGTTGTGATCAGAGTAGGAGTCCATAAAGCTGAGTGGTAAATGTAAGCTGAAACAATATTTGGTTTAATATTTTTGGAATGTTCAAAGGACAATATATAGAACACTGGTAACTCTGCATCTGTTTGAGAAAATCTGTGGGTTTTTTTCTCATGTTCAGAGGCTTAGTCTTCACACTTAACCTTGGACTTGCATGAATTGCAACATAAGAGGATGCTAATGCTGTTGCTTCATATGAGTTCTTAAAAGTATCAAGACTCTTAAAAATATCAAGACTAAACAAAGCAGTTTAAACAAAGTATTAGCCTTTCTAATCCAAGATGTAGATTCAGATCTTTCATAATCCTGCTAAAAGTGTAATGAACTTCTCAGTGTTTTTAAACACTTGAGTTGAATGACTCGGTGAATTCCAACACCTAAAAAGCTCATAGGATGTTGTGAACGATTAAAAAAGCTTAAGTAGTTGAGTTCAAAACACTTCATGCTTTTACAGGGTCATCTATAGTCAAATGAGTTACAGGGCACTGACACATAGAGGAAATTTGAGAATACTGATCAAATTAAACTGAGTTTCAGTCTGTGCCTTGTCTGACAATGCTATTGTCTTTAAATTAAATTTCAGAATTTGGGTACTAGAATGATAGAAGTGAGCATCCTCTTGTTTTGAGAGGTTAGAAACTATGTGCAGTAGATGAGGACTGAGATGATGATGATCCAGCCACAGTGATTTTATATTACATATTGACAAAGAATGGTCTCATGAAGTGGCTGTCTTTGTGCTGCAGCGTTAGTAAGCTCTGAGATGCTGAGTAGATTTCTTTCAAAGCAGATGGAAACCAGTTAGCACTGTCATTCAGCATTTGATGGTATCCAGTGTTTATCACAATTAAATGATACCTATTTGACAAGAATCCCTAATTTAGCAACTCACAACTCATGCCCTCATTGAGATTTACAGTGAAACTTAGTATAGGTCATGCAGTTTCTCCATAACAGTAGATTTGAGGCAGAATTAGTATCTTCTTATTTCATTTTTATGCACTGGATGGAGAACATAGAGGCTTAAGATGGCAGAATAGGCATGGCTAGTAGCTGGCTTGCCTCTGCAACAGTGCAGCAACCTATCTGAAATGTAAAATAAGCTTCATAATAGCAGTGCCAAAGTAGTTTGGCAAAACAGTAGTGTGTGGGAGGTATTGTTTCAGTTGTGAAAACAGGTGTCCTACTTGCTAAATGACCAGATGGTGCAGAAATATTTGCCACGTTTGTTGAAGGACAAGATAATACTTAGCAGTCTTAAAATTGCTATGAAGCAACTTTTCCTGAAGGTGTTTACTGTGATGTGACTAAAACCTAGGTTTTATTCTTGCTAGCCTAATGCTCTAAAATACTTTATTTATTTTTTTATTTTAGTATCTTGCACCAGAAGTCATTAAAAAGCAGCCCTATGACAACACAGTAGACTGGTGGTGCCTTGGTGCAGTTCTTTATGAAATGCTTTATGGGCTGGTATGTACTTAATATGGGGGGGGTAGGGGTTGCTTCCCTCCTCTCTCCCCCTTTGTGTGAAATAACCCTGGAGTGTTGTTAAAGATGGTAACTTTTGCAAAATATTGAAATACTCCACTTAAATGGATGAACAGTTTGTCTTATATGTAACATAGCACCTGTTTTTCTGTTTTCGGATTTTGTGTTGCCTCTTGATGTCTAAAATTTTGCTTTCCAGTGAACTGCTGGACATCAGTTCTGATGAAGACAAGTAGTCATCCCTTTGAGGGAATATGGAAGCAAACTGAATCAACAGCGATAACATCCAATTAAAAAAAAAAAAAAAAAAAAAAAAAA
>NW_020799095.1:116831238-116835650 GCF_003259725.1 Athene cunicularia
GGGGGGGGGGGGGCTTTGCGGGTTTTGGGGTTTTTTTGGGTGTGTTTTTATGTTTTTTATCGGGGGCAGAGGTTATTTTTTTATCTCCCTAACAGTCATTGAAGAAAGAGACTTTCTTCATACTACTTAGGTTTATCAGACCATAAAGGTGTATGAGCTTTGGGCTGAACTCCAGCCTAAAAGAAACAAGTAGGCTTTTAATAGCTGTGTTCAGAAATGCTGAGGTGTTAAATTTCCTGTACTTAAATACAAAAGAACAACATAAAGCAGAGCTAAATTTGCAATCTGAATGACAAGCACAAGTTTAAAACACAGTATTAAAATGACAACTGACAGATCTTTGTTTTCTAGGTTGGACCAGATGACATTGGGAATTTTGATGCAGTGTTTACAGAAGAAATGGTCCCGTACTCAGTTTGTGTTTCTTCCGATTACAGCATTGTTAACGCCAGTGTCCTAGAGGCAGATGATGCATTTGTTGGATTTTCTTATGCACCACCTTCTGAAGATATGTTTTCCTAGGAAGTTAGAAACCAACAGTGTTTTGGAAGTCTTGGGGTGAACTGAAATCTTAGGGTTATGGACACATTCCAAAATAGCATAACTAGTGCCTCATTTTGTATGTAGGTTTGAAACCTATGAACAAACTTTCTCTGCTGTATAGGAGGAATATGGGCATTTTGGATGGCTTTCTTTGGGGTTTGAACTGTTTGTTCCTGCTGCAGAAAATATTTTTTAAAACCTTTAAAAAGTGTTCTCTACATATTTTTTAAGCAAAAACACTGACTGTTCTCCTCAATCCCTTCAAGTTTACATTCATACCTATGTAAGATTTGGCTGGCACAAACAGCAGCAAATTTAGTAAATTTATAAATGCTTTTGTACCTATTTACAGTGACTTTGTGCTTAAATTGTAACTATGCAAATTGTCTTTTGTATATCCTGGTTTAAAAAAGGTAAATGTTTTCCCTGTTGTATCAGTTTGAAATATATGTTAATTTACCTGTCAGCACTTAAATGAGGGGTTAATATAAGTTAAGAGCAAGATTCTTAAAGGACTTCTACAGAATGACAAGTTGATCATGTGAAACTGGATTGTTCTTGCATTTGCTTGCTTCAAGTACCCATTCACTCAACTGAATTATCTGAGGTATGGGGGATTACTTAAAGCAAGGATGGAACAAATTAACTGTATTGATCTGATAACATTACTGATCATGTGTTCTACTTTTTTTTCCTCCCTGAGATAAATGCGTCGGTATTTCAACTACATTAAAAATATTTTTGGTTAAAATTCTGCTTTTCCAAAGATAGAATATGCAATAATCACTGTTACTTTAAAAGACTATCTTGCTTTGACCTTTTGGGGGTGGATGGTGAGGGGATCATGCCAAATATTTGGGATTTTTTCTCATGGATTTATAGTTTGAAACACTAATGTTCCAAATTGATTGTATTTCAACATTTATAGCTACTTGTCTTGGTGTTCCAGATTGCACCATTTTTAAATCTTCACTTGATATTGGGGGGAAAAAAAAAAAGTAAATTACGCTAATTTTAAAAATGTGAAAAGCTGTTGTATTTCTCATAACATACATGTGTATGGACAGACTGATAATTCTGAACAGTTTCTGTTTAAGGAAATATTTTTAAACAATGCAAAAATTGACTGCAGTTACAGTGTATAAAGGCCTACCGAAGTAGTAGTTATATATATTACTTGTAAATAACAACTTATTTTTGTCTGTTACTTCAAAAATGTTCAGTGTTTTTTGTTCATAAATACATTCAGTTAAATGCCTTGATTTAAGTGTGGTAAGATACTGATGAGCCAGAGTTAAATGTTAGATAAATTTCAATATCTAAATCGTCTCATTTTTGACAAAATAAGAACTAAGAGAAATTATACCTATATCGCATCAAGATCAGTTAAAAATTGAGAACATTAGGGAAGAGAGTGTATCAAATAATAATTCTTCTGAAGTTAATTTTGTCAACAGTGAAACATTAGGCAAGTGGAAACTAAAACAGAATTCCTTGCTTATCTCAGTAAGTATCTCCTATAGCACTAGATCCTTCATAGTGCTTAAGTGATGCTGAACAGTTGCTGCGTGAGGTGTTGGAAGGAGTGCTTGAGTAAAAGAAGTAAGAATTGGCATGGAAGGAGGGAAGGAAGGAACTGTATCAGTTTCTGGGAGTGGAGTGGTGGCTTGGTGCTCATTTTCCATAGTGCTGCTGTGAAATTTTGAGAGGTTTGGAAATAGCTGTTCAGGACAACTAACTACTACATGAATCCTGTTCTTGCAGTTGTTACCATTTGGAAGCAACAGCCTTACTTTTTTTTTTTTTTTTTTTTAATATTTCTGATGGACTGGAAAGCAGAAATTGATTGTAGGAAAGGAAGTATCTTATACTGAATTTCTACTCTTTATACTCCTGAAATTATTGTGGGCTATTGTAACTACCTTCTCTTTATGGCAGGGAAGTACAGTACTGTAGAGATGGCAAGGAGAAGGGGATACTTCAGAAGTTGTTGCTGTGGGAATTGGCACCTCTTGTAGTTTCTTTGTCTTATATTTCCAGGATGTCTCTACCTAGCTGCCTGAATGGGTAAAGGGTTTTGTTTTGGGGGGTTTCTTTACTTTTGGGGTTTCTTTAACTAAATTTGGGGTTTCTTTACTTTTTTAGTTTGTTTTGTTTGTTTGGGGTTTTTTTGGTAAAGGCAGTGGTAGTTGAAGTTATTTCTTGGAGAGCAGCTTAATTGCTTCTTAAACTTCCCTTCAGCAGGCTCTGCCTTTCTGGTGTTGTGAATGTATTAAACATGCCACTCGTAATACTTAAGTTTGCTTTGTTTCTACTCTTGAGTTCATGTCATGAAATGCCTTGGTCACATCAGGACTCCTAAAGATAACACACAGTGTACAACATCTGGCAATAAAGCCTCACACTACTTTTGTGTCTAGGGCTCTTGTTTAGCATCTCTCTGCATTTCATGATGGTGGTTTTCAGAGATGACCAGGTTCAGAGTGTGATAGACCCAGTGCTGAGCGGACAAGTGAAATCTGAAGCACCAGTTGAGGGAAAGCCTAGACAGGAGACTATCTGTATTTTCTTCTCTATTCTTCAGACCCCACAAAAATTGACAGGAATAAGCAGAGGAAACAGGGATATGTCAAACTGAGTTTTAGGTAAAAAAAGACAGTATCCTTGCTCAAAAGGCCAGTCAGCACTGGAGGGGTTCCCATTCTTCACCATGCCAAAACAAATATTCCTTGCAAACAGATGAGCCTTTGAAGGCAGAAATGTGACAAGTATGAACTAAAACAGTACCAGGCACCTACCACATTAGGATTAAATGGTGGTGGAATCTTCTTCTGAAGAAGATCAGTCCAGCTGAGAGATTCAAAGAATGGGTGTTTTTGAATTTCAAGCTGCGTAAGGAATAAAGATTTTAGATATTTCAGAAATCCATCCTGTGCATCACAGTAAATACTACTTCAGACTGCATGCACATAAAGAACTCCTTCATCTGTTTATTTATTCATAGTTTACTTTGCAATAAAAGCTGTAGTTGGTAAAAACAGCAATTAAAATTTGTTAGCCTGCCTCTACAAACTGGTTTTCTTTTAAGATTGTATTTTCTTCTTTTAAGCTTTAAAATCAACCACCTTCAAGTTTACCACAGAGCAAGAATGATTTCTGTGTCTGAAGTCCACCACAGATCAAGAATGTTCTCGGCTCCTGCCTTAAAGTTTTGTTAGTTTTTGTAAAGCAGATCCTTGTCTGAGAAGTGGTTCTTCAACAACTCTGGAACATGCTTGCTAGTTACCAAGCAGCACAGAGCTATGCTAAATGCTACCGTCCTTTCATCTTGCTCCACACTTGGAAATGATCATATAGTCACAAGGTCAGGCTACCTAAAGCTAAGGCTGCAAACAGAAGACTACATAAGTCTCACAGTTAACTGGATGGAAGAAGTCATTCTAGATCATTCCTCACTGCACAGTTCTGAGGACATCTACACTTTCTCACATCACCTTCTTGCAAACAAAGTTTGTGGTGTTACACTGGGAGAACATTTGCCATGATTTTAAGGCTTAATAAAAGCTGCTGTTTGTATGGTAACAGTGTTCCTCTTCATCTGAAGACTGTTTTTCATGTAGTTAAACTGACATTACCAGAAAATAGTCTTTTCTTTTGATTACTTCCCAGTTTCAATACTAACAGTGAAACCTACCTTAGTACACCTTAGTGACTACTACAACAGGAACTGTGTTTCCTTTGCTGGCAGGCAGCAACCAAGCTCAAAATATTTATACCCCATGATAATCATCTCTCCTATAGCCAACAACTTTTAGGGATTCACCACACTGGTGTCTTTAACAAAGAAATAAAGAAGAAGAAAACGGACA
>NW_020799095.1:116835700-116850404 GCF_003259725.1 Athene cunicularia
ACTAACGGCAGTCCCCGAGCCCGCCAACGGCCGCCGCCGCCTGAGGGCCGGAGGGGAGCGGCGCCGGCAGCTCCGTCCTGCGGCTGTCGAGCCCCTCGCTACCGCCTCGTAAGCGGTCCCGTTCACCTCCTGCCGGCACACCGCCGCCCTCGGAGGGAAAAGGCGGCACGGCCGCTGTCCCGGCTGCGGCAGCACAGCCTGCTCGACCCTCGCTGCCCGCTGCTGCCAGCGCAGCGGTGCTGAAGGGCGGCGGGGGGGCACCGGAGGCCTGGAGAATGTGCTGGGCAGAGCGCCGGTGGGGTCTGTGAGGAAGGGGCGCTGGTGGCGGGAGGTTGAAGCCGGGGGGGGCGAGGCGGCTGTGGGCATCGTGCAGTGTCACAGGCTGGTGTGCAGCTGAATGGGGTTAACTGGCTGTGGGGGTGCTGATGAACAGGGCCACCCACCCGGTAGTGGGACTCATCAGACTCCATTTTCTGAAGCTTAGGCGATGACAGTGTTCAGGGAACAGTGACCTGGCCTTAGGCCTTCCTGGTCACGTCTGGGGTCATTCTAGCTCGGAGAACACAGGGTCCAGGGCGATAAGGTGGATCTGTGTGTCTGTTTCATCCCTTCCTGCTGAATATTTGAAGGGATGGAGTAGTAATGGTGTAGGAATAATCCTAAAGAAACTGAAGAAAACCTTCCATTTAAACGTGCTTAAAATTTGATACTTCAGGACACTAAACACTGCTACCAGCCCACAATTCTCAACGGTTTACACTAGTGCTGCACTAGTATCCAGTTACTCCTCTCTCAGATGTTGATCTGTTTGTCCTCCTGAACGCAGCTCTGTGAACAGGGGATCTTTCATATGTATGAGCTTTGGTTCCTCAACAACCCAGTAATTCTGTGTCTTGTCCTTTACTAGATAGCTACACCTCCTTTTGAAGAGTTAAGTGGCGTTTCATATTGGACATCCACAGAGAGGACAAAGGACACTTTGTAGAAGAAAATCTGTATGACAGTAAACCAGATATGTATATACAAAATACCGTATTTCGGTATTAGAAATTCTCCCTCTAAATTCAGCAAAGTAGTATGGTATGAGATTTTACTTAAAAACAACAAAAAAAAAGCGGAGATGTGGATAATACACAGTGAAAACAGCACTGAAGAGCACAGTCAGCCCCCACACCAATAGTTTTGTCTTTTGATCTTCTGTGTACATGGGTGGTAATCAGTGTTTGCAAGATCAACACCTACAGGAGGTAACAGCAGAGTAGGAAAGACTTTAAAAAAGGGAGATGATGTTGCCCAGTTTCACACTTCTAACAGCTATGACCGATTTAGATAATGATCTATCAACTCAGATAAGGAAGACTAAGTCTTACTTTTGATAGGCTGATTATACCTATACAATATATAGGGCAGGTGGAGGTTTTAATTTCATGAGTTAGGGAATTGAGCAGTGAAATAATTATGAGAAAACACTAGACCGTCAGGAATTTACTGTAGGAATGTAGTATGCTTCAGCCAGTGGAAAGAATTTTCCACTGGATGGATTTTAAAAATCCTTAAAGAATTGCATAGTTTGAAAAAGACTATTTTAAAAAGAATTTTTATGGCTTTGTTAATACATACCTTTATTATTATCATAGTATGGCTAATTCTAAAGTAATTTCTTCACAGTTTATTCTAACACTTTGATAAAGAGTGAAAAGATCTTTCTTGGAAGATGCATCGTGAAGTACAGAAAATGAGAGAAATTGCCCTTGTTTACCTTGACAGAAGTGGTGGCCTCCAGAAATTCGTGCATGACTGCAAAAAATATAATGGTATTATTCACTCAATCGATATTCTGTTGAATTGATACCTGATGATAGACAAATCTCTATTTTTATTTAAGGTACTTTTTGATCCTACAGACTCAAAACAAAGTTATGCTGTTTACCGTTTCATTATTTCAATAAATCCTTCTGATATTGCTGAATTAGATGCAACTCTTGGAAACTACATTCTTCATAATCCCATACAAGCTGCACAGATTTTTCAGTCAGTAAGTATATCTTTATAAACAAGAGCAGACAATAGTCTATCATCTATATTTCAACTAGATTTTCCTTTCTAAAATGGAGCTATTTTTCAATCACAGGTATGTTTCATAGCTGTTAAGACGTTATCGTTAATTGAACAGTTGCAGACAGAGGCCCAGGTGAGTTCGCATTGTTCTCCTCCATTTAGATATTAAATCTTTTAAGTATGGTAAAGTATTAGCAAATACTATTTTAGTATTAACTTTCCAGTTTTCATTTTCCCTTTGATTGTGCCATTATTTGTAATTAAAAATAGCTGGAAGTCTCACCCAAACGTATTGCAAGAATCTTGAGATAATTAATATGAATCTTAAGTTACTTTTATACTTTATGAGTTTCTGAAATTTTTTTCCAATAGCTATATATAACATTGTGTGTTTGTCCATGTAAGTAAATTGGTTTTAAATAAATATTTTAATGGCATTAATGTAACTGTGTCTCTTGTTAGATTAGTATACTGCTGAAACCAACACATTTGCCACCTTTACCAAGCTATGTTCTGAGTCTTTCTGCATTTCCCTTTAATTACACATCTCAGAGGTTTTATATGTCTGAAGGAGTAGTGATTGCAATGGGAACTGTAACAAAATATACACAAGGAGCAAGATTTCTTTGTACTGAGGAAACCTGTCCATTTTCTGAAGGTAGTGAAAAAGTAATCAATACTATTTCAAAAACCTTTTTATAATTTTGATAACAGATTAAAAACCTAGCATGAAAAAGGTATTTTCCCATGCAGTTGTATTATGCAGACGTTTTTGTAATGAGCACAGCATGATTTTTATTAATTGAAAGCAGTGGACATTTGCCAGTGGTTTCTCAGCATTGTTAAATATTTTGGGAGCACTTCTATGCCAGAAATCCATTTTCCTAATGCTGAAGATAGTTTATATGAGAAAAGGTAGGTTGCCAATATAATTTAATAAATCATCCATGAAAAAAAAGAAACCAAACCAAAACTTTTTCCCCTTGGAAATTGTGATTCTGTCTATATAAAAATACTGCAGAACAGTATGCTTAAGTGACTGGTGAAAGCTTCCTGCATAGAACAAGTTTGCTTTAATGAGCATCTGACTTCTGTGGAACTACTTCTTCGAGTAATATTACTGAAGTGTTTGTATCGTTGCAGGATTAGGCCTTAAATACTTTTAAGGCTGTTTTGTTTGCTTCCTTTAACAGAGAGCATAAAATTACAAGAAGCAAAATCCAAAATTTAGGCGACTATAGAATAAATCATATCTACATGAGGGCACATACCTCGAATGATGAGTATCCATATCCCATGTCATTTCTACGGCAGGCAGATGTGGCAGTGGCTTGCTCCTGCTGCTCCGAGAGCCAGGCCTAGCTGTTCTGCTTGGGACGGGGCTGTGCAGTGGGAAATTCTGCCATCTCGTGGCCAACCTGTAATTACACAGATCGTTTTAGTGGAAGCACAGTATAAGAACGTATGCTCATCTGAAGAAACACATGATAAATTTGAAATTTCACTGTCTACTACTTAATCATTTCTGTTCTTAAAGGAAAGCTTAAAATGAAACTCATATCCTCATTTTAAATGTTTGGTAAATTAATTTGGGGGTTTTTTTTAGGGTTTAGGTACATAAGAGTGCATCTGCCTGGAGCTACAGAATCTGCCACAGTGAGGAATGATTTTGTGTGTAGTTTGTGTTCTTCGCCACTGCAGGAAGACATGAAATTTAGAGTACTTGGTGGTAGGATCTATGGAGTTTTATTTTTAAATCTGTTATTTTCCAACTTCTGCTACACAATATGTAAACAAAAGGGATAGTGGGAAAAGCCCCCAAATACACCAGTTACTAAAAAACAAAAAAAGCAAGCTGTACTGTTTTCAAGAGAACTAACCTTTTCTTTGCCTTTATTTTTAAAGATAAACAAATGGTTGAAATGATTGATGCAAAAATTCTTAATGCTTTGAAAGGATATTCCAATGATAAATCACATTTTAGGATTCAGGCTTTTACAGTTTTCTTGAGAGGTAAGCTGAATTGTGGAGTTTTATCAGAAATGTTTTAGAATTGAACTGTAATAATCCCTTGCATTTTCCTATGTCCAGGTCTCTGGATAAAATGTTGAAAGTCATAATTCTTATTGCAATTCTTTAATAAAACTAGTGGGGGGAAATACATAAAATCAGCTAGGTGACTAAATAGTATACACCAGTGGTTGAGGAGTGCACATGGCAAGACTGTTGTGTTCACTTTTATACCTTTAAAATCCCCTGGCCAGCTCTGCAGTATCACATTCTAACTGTAGCTTGTTATTTCCTCATTTCTGCTTCCTTTGGTCATACTGTTTGGTACTAACTTCATGCATTTTTAACATCCTTCCTCAATCCAGCTGTTTTCCACATTCTGTCAGGATTTTTGGCTTCTACTACCACTATCTTCCACTGCAATTAAATTATTTCTAGTGTGACTATCCAAATAAAATCACAACTCACCAACATACTTACATTCTTTTAAAAAAACCTCCAATGCTGCTATTGCGAAAGTCTATGGAAATATATGGTTCATTTATTGAAAACTAAGTAGAAAAAACTAATAATAATAAAATTATAAAAGTAATAAATTTATAAAACAATCTATGGGTGAGATACAGTGAGTTATGCATGCATTAAATTTCCACTGGCTTCAGTGAGGTTAGACAGTCTCACAGCTAAGATTTGTATTTGGTTGGTTGGACCTAACTCCAATTTCCAAAAATAAATGTGATAAGGATGTGTGGAGATACGAAGCAATTTGTATGTGTTTTTGAAAAGTTTAGTTTGAATCTCCTTTTTATTGTGTTTTTTTTCTCTGACATTTTTTAGGACAGTAGCTGATAGTGGTGTCAACACAAGCGTCAGAGTAGGAACACATACTCGCAAACAACCATCTGTTTTCTTTTCAGTGCAGAACTAAATGCATCATCCCTTTTCTTTATCAGGGATCCACTTTTCCTCACCCAGTGTGCCTTCCCTGCCTTTTGCACTCATTAATTAGACTTGTATGCTTCACTTTATTCTAGGCCATTATGGTGAACCTGGCATCCAACTGTTGTTTTCTGTGATTACCTCATAAAATTGAACCATTTAGAACGTGAATGTCTTTAAAACTGTTTTTATGCCCTAACGCATCTGCAGGTTCCTATCACCACCACCACCCTCCTTTTTTTTTTTTTTTTTTTTTTTTTTTTTTTTAATTTCTAGATGAACTGGCCAATAAAATGAAAATAGGAGACCACTACAAGATTATAGGAATTCCAGCTTGTGTCCAAAATGGCTTACAAGCTACAGCATGCATAGAAGTCAATAGCATACAGCTCTGTAAACCAAGTGGTAAGAAAGTTCTATTAAAAATTAACTGAAAAAGTTGGAAAACCTTCTAGAACAAGATCTCGAGCATCGGTACAATTTTCTGTTATCTAGAGGTCCAGATTACAAAACCACTCTGTGACTTTCCTCATACAGTCTGAAAAGTATGCTTACTGTTATTAGAAATATCTTCTTTTGCCTACTTTCCACGCATTGGGAAATAACATAATTATTTACTGCAGTCCTTCAACTTCCTCATTCCAACTTCTCATATCCATTGGAAGGTACTTAGAAGTCATACATTACACAAACCTGATATTTCAGTTTGTTATTCCTTTTTTATTCCATCAGTTTTAGCAGATCATGACTGTTACCTTTTTAGTGGTAAAATTAATAGTCAGAAATTCTGAGTTTGTGCTTAATACATAAATATATTCTTTCTAAGTTTTGTATTAAGACTAGAATGGTGATTTGTTCTAATGTATCTGTGTAGCTCTCTCATTAAGTGTTTGTTAACTTGTACTTTTTTTTCATTAGGTTCTTCTTTTGTCAGTGACAATTTTAAGCATCTGCTCTCCCTGACTTCAAGTTCGTGCTGGAGGTTTACTGCCATCCTTGCCAATATCTTTGCTTCTCAGATTGTTCCACCAGGCACTTACAATACTCTTAAACTCGCAATATTGCTGAGTCTAGTACAGACATGTGAAAAAGAAAACACAGATTATCTGGATCTGTTGATTGTGACAAGCGACACACTAGTAATTGATAGGTAAAGAGATTAGTTATTTTTCAGATAAATTAGATTTTAAAATAAGAGTATTTGTAAAGATAATAGGATCGGTCTTAACATGAAAAACTATAGACTGTATTTTAAAAGAATATATGGGCTCTGGCTTGGCAAAAATACCCAATTTTTATCCCTGGGCAATTCTTATTTATTTTGAGTGATAAATCTAGATCAGAACTTCACTAATAATGAACCCCTTAACACTCTCATAATAATCTCAGTAAGATTTTAACACTAGCACTATTTAGCAGAGCTCAAACAAAACATTCTTCTAATATCAAAACCGAAGACTGTTCCAGAAGCTGGTAATGATAAAAGCAAAGGGCTTGACTTTTGAAATCATGTGTCACTTTAAGCCTTTTCATCACCAGTTCCAGCTATCAGTATTTTCACTTAATAAACAGTATGTAAATAGAAATAGATACTTTATTTTTTATCAGTCTTTTTTATAAAAACTATACTGATAAGGTATCGGAAGTCATGTACATCTTTACACATAGGTCATAAATCCAGGTGTTGTTGCCTTTAACAAAATGTTTTTCTGTATTTATGCATTTTATATATTTACCCCTTCACACAACTATAAACTGTTAACACAGTTTCATATACACTGCAGAAAAGTACAATATGCTCAGCTTTAAATTTACATTAAACAAAATTACCTTCTCCTTCCTAACTCAAAACAGGGCTTCATTTTTACTTTTGAAGATTTTTGAAAGTGGCATGAATTTTGAGAGTCCTTCAACAAATTCATTAGTATTTTTTTGTTGTGGAAAAAATACTTTAACCATTTCAAAATTTAGCTCTAGAAATTAGTTCAAATTAGAAAATAATGTGGGCTGCAGCATTTTTTTCCTCAGGTTAAGTGTAAGATTTTGTAAGAGAAATCATAGGAGCTCAGAGTGTTTCAAGAATTGAAACATCTGGTTAATATCAAAACAGTTGCACACGGTAATCTTGGGTCAGTACTGTCATTTGTACTGTCTTGTATGTGCACATAGTTTTTTATTGTCAGCAGCCTGTCAAAGTAGGCATTTCCTACATCATATTTCTATTGGTATGATAGCCTATTTACTAATAATTATGTATCTCCCAGTTATTAATAGTAGGATAAATCATGCTCTGACATCTTAAAATGATTAGGAGCCTTTGGTGGCGGAACAGACAATTTGCAACCTCTCTGTGCCAAGGAACATAGTACAGGGGATGAACAAGAAATTGTATACCCACTTTCTCAAAAAGCAGTGGGGGACAGGACAGAGCAGAGCTTGCAAGTTTCCAGCCTTTTCATTTTTCCCGGAAGGAGACAGGATTACTAATCCTTTACCCTTTTCAATCACTGGAAAAGTTTCTCTAGGAGATAACAATACGGGATTCAATTATGACACTTCTTTGACTTCCTAGGAATTACTTCTATTGCAAACTATGATTTGCCTCATGTTAAACCCGTTAAGAAATAAGCCCTGTTGGCAGCTGTTGGAGAGAAGGCTTGGACTTTGACCTTAATATTCAAAGTTAAACATTTAGCTTCGACACTGGCTTTATGTTAAGAGTTGGGTTTTTTTTGTTTCTAAGCAAGTCTTAACATATATAAATACCATTATAAAGTATAGTGTTTAAGTTTTGAAAAACAGAACAATTTGACGATTTATGACTGATGGAATTATTTAATCCTCTAGGGTTCTGAATTACAGCATATGTCTTCTGCCTCGTGGCATACGACACCCACCTTGTAGTGAAATTTTTCCTTCTGTGTCCAAAGATAAACACGGAACTGGACGTGCTAGCATTCAAGCCTGCAGTGCTGTGCTGGCTAAGGGTGGCATCTGTTACATAGGAGATTTATCTTCGTATAAAAAGGATAAACTTGAACTTCTACAGTCTGGTAATCTCACATCTACTAATAAACAAGGGGCCAGAACAAAACAAACGTGCAGTTTCATGGCTAGGTTTGTTCCCTAGCTTATGGCCCTCAAATGCTGTGAAAATCCATAAGCTTTTTTTAATGAGCCTGTGTAAGAAACAAGGACAAAAAAAGCTGATGTCCTGTCAGCTTACATTTGCTACACAGGCTAGACTGCAGAGATCCACTGATTGTAATTCAGTGAAATAATACATAATTGTGACTGGTTTCAGATAGTGCATGCGGGACTAGAATTTATATCTAAACTAGGTTGATCACTTAACTGGTGTATTTTGCCACCTTCTAGTGCTAGAGAGCAGAATGACAACAGTATTCATTCCTGGGAAGAAGTATGGAGAAGAGGCTGACCAACAAGTTACTGTTTCGGTTCAGACCAATTTTTGGTCTTTTGTAGATGTGGATTCTTCCTCAAAGAAACCTACACATAAGGATAACTTTTTAATTGGACAGATGGTAAAGCACATGCCTTGTTATGACAGTAACTATACTACAGCAGTCAGTTGTGTTTATGGTTATTTCACCTTACAGAATACTGAAAATCATCAGATTTGTTTGTATTTACCAACAAGGCACAACTTCGGTGACCTTAAATCAAATGCGCTAAAATGCGCTAGCCTTCCTAAAAGTAGGTATCGTGTTTTATCCAGAATAGCTTTTGACAGCTACTATTGAAACAAGATTGTACTGTATATATTACAGGTAATTTATTAGTTACTTTTGCAGGACTCAGTATATATGAACATTGAACCTTTACATATTGAAAAAACTATGGTGTTTTTCCAAGTCAAAAGGCCAAAATAATAATTTTCTTTCTCTGGGTCTTCTCTTTAGGACATGAGTTTGATTCCACCTAACATTGTGGATGGTTTTGGGCTTTTGATATACAATGAGTTTCCTTCATGTAAACTGTCTTCTCCTCTTGTACATCATATCTTGAAAAAAGCAATTAATCCTGAAGCCATGCTATACAAAGTCTCACAGCAGTTCAGAACACAAGATTATGAGGAGGTAACATATGCTACCCAGTAATTTAGAAATGCATTATACTGGGGAATATCATACTGTTTCTGGAATTAGAAGTTTTTCTCTGCCCATTCTGATTGCTTGGTTTTAAACCTGTTAATCTGTCTTTATAAAAACTAGTGGTAGAATATATTATTCAAACTACATTACTATGTTCCTGGTGTGTTAAAAGATGTGAAAAGTGTAAATTCTTTATTTACCGGTTAAATATTTAAAATGTCTACCCTCTTTCTAGTTTATTTCGTTTGCCAAGAATCTCCATGTTGAACTGAGTTCAGAAGCAGAAAGCCTCATTCACGGCTACTATCTTGCAAGTCGCAGAGTAAGAAGGGGTTCTATTCATGGATCAACATTATCAGCATCTGCACTAAAAATCCTGTATGTCTTACTTTTCATTGTAACATATCTACCTTTCAGATAGAAATAGTGCTACCCTGCTCAAGAGCTTGTTAAATAAAAATTGAGACAAGACTCAAGTTTTGAAAAGTTTAGGCATAAAGAATCTTATTTACCATTTATTGTATATATTGATGTTAAAGTTAACTTTACCAGGCAAAAAACCCCAGTAATTTAAGAAACAATTACTACTATTAAAACTATCTAGGAAAAATTATCACAGCTTTGTATTATGCAAAAAGTATTAGCAATAGAGAACATGCCAAGTTCCACTGCTTTCATAGCATAAGAAAGTCATATATAAAATATGTGCTTTGTCAGTGACAGTATCTGTGGGAAGCTTACACAGCACCAGTATGGAAGAAAAACACTCCACTCTCAACTTTCAGAAGTGCTTGAAACAGCAATACAGATGGCATTCATCTGCAATATTTTTTATTTTATATTTTTATTATATTCCTCTCTTAGGATTTCACTGTCTAAGGCTCATACTAAACTGAGTTTAAGAAAGAAAGTCCACGAGGAAGATGCGTTGATTGCCATCTTGTTATTTGAATCATCTCTTACCCTAAAACATGGTAAACAATGCAGCAGTCTTTAGTCTTGGGTACACTGTTTTCATATTTTGTCAGTTTGAAACAAGTTTATATCAACTGATTGCAAGAGTAGTTCATTTCAAATCAGAGTCCAGAATTTCCACTGCAAGACTGATACCAGAGAAGTCTTCCAGGTAACTTTCCTGCGCCTCCATCCTTTATGCCGGCTTACTTGAGGCATCTCTAATATTGGTCCAGGTTAAACTAAAGACAGATTTCCCTCCCTGGGGCAACAGAAGACAAGGGTTGTGGGTTTTTTTTTTTCAATCTAGCATCAGTCACATTTGTTCACACACAAATTTGGCAGTTATACAAGAATTATGATGTAACACTTAAATGGTAACATACAAGATTGCATTACAAAGTAATCTGTCACAGCTTTTTTTTCCCTTCAAAGTCCTGGCAAAAGTTTATCAAGCCTTTTACTGTAAGTCTTGATTTCTTCTTTGTTTAGGCAAGTCTGCATTATGCGTAGCACCAAATCCTGTATTTCCATTTGACCTCAGTGATGAAAACTCCCTGCAACAAAGAGACAGTTACCTCATGCAGTGTCACCAGCAACTGCTGAAGTTTATTGGTGCATATGCCCCAGGAATTCACACTAATGAAGAGTGAAAACCCTGCTCTAAGTAAAGCCTGAACTTTTGAGACTATTAATTGTATATTTCTAACTGCAAAGTCTTTAATGTTTCAGTGCTATTTTTTTAATTAATTACAAGTTTCATCCTGGGAGGTCATGACTTGAGGATAAAGCCACAACCCAAACTTCTCTTCCTGGCTACCACTGTTAAGTGAGGGAGAGTAAAGCAGGGTTTTTAATAAGACTACAACTAACAGTTAAACCAGGAGTTTAGAATCTAATGTTTCATTTCAACTAAATGAACTCTGCAGTTTTTATTGTTGCTTCTTTACAAATGTATCACCCAGTGAGGGGGTAAGTAAAGTCTATTTTCCTAATGTAAGCCAACTGTCTTGAATTACTCATGCCCTATAAATGTTAGAATGTACAGAAGTATCAACCATACTGCTTCTTTTCTATGTCTTAGTTTTACATTACAGCAACATAATGTTAGACCAGAATGCCAGTGTGTTCCTGCAATGTGAAAAAAAAAAAGCCAACAGTATTTCCAAATTACTTTATATAGACTGAAGGGGATAGTAGAACCCTCTAGGAAAGCAGAAAAAAAGTTATTAGACAACCTGCTAGGCAGGGAGCTCAGAGTTCAACTCTACCTCGCTGCAAAAACAAGTGTAAAGAACAGTATGGTAGAAGATGAGGTGTCTGAGACACAGTATGCTTCTCCAACTACAGACTTCCCTGTATTTTTATCTTCTTAGTAAGGATATAGCAGTAGACATAATACTGAGCAGGTTTTACATCCTAGAGGTCCATGTTTAAAAAAAAAAAAAAAAGCAAACCAGCAAATTGTACAGCCTTCCTGTCAAATCTGAACAAGCTGAATACTGAAGGCTTGGTGTGACTCCTACCCAGGATGTCATCCAGCAGGACCACAGTGCTACTGCTCAACAAAAAAACTACAGTCACTGAAAACACAAATCCAAGATTTTATTCATACACACACTTGCCTTGGAGATAAGCAGAAAAGCTGCTACACAAACATGGTAAACACTCTCATTTAGACAAGATAACGCAAGTTTTCTAACATGTTTCAACCCCTGATTTATTCAATTTTGATTTATTTAGTACACTTAAATATTAACTAGCAAGTTCTAAGGACATCCACAAGGCTGCTTCCCCTTCTAGACTGACACTCACCTGAACTTCATTTGAGGATTATTCACATGTTTTCACTGAACAGCTAGTCCCCTGCCTTACTGTTGAACCAAGAGGTATTTCTAGGAACAAGGGCCATGAAAGCATTTCCAAGTGCATGAGTACTCCACATGTCAGGCTGCTGTTTTCAAGCTAAAAAAAAAAAAAATTCAAAATAGTTTTCTGTATCTTTAATCAATCTTATACAAAGTTATTAACTTTACTGCCATTTCAGATTCAAAGATACACATCAAAAAAAAGTCAGATGGGCAAATGGCAAAGATTTCATCTTTATGCCAGCAAATTACTTCTAGAATAGACTTAAATAGAATTCCTTTATAAATCACTATTTTTGACAAGCTGTATTGAGGAATGTGTATCCTTAGAAAAAACAACTTTCTGCAAGAGCACAACTTTTTATCATTACTTCTCCCCAGTTTCTCCTGTGATGTTTTAAGCTATTAGAAGACTAGTAGCAGTACCACAAGTAAAGGACAGCAAAATCATTGACAGTCATCCAAAAGTGTCCTTGACTAACGGGTCACACCTTCACAAGCCAGGACAGCTCAAGACAGCAGCAAACGTGGCCAGCACAGGCCTTCATGAGGTAGCCATACAACCTCCTGGCCCAAGCAGTGTAGTACCACAGTAAAAAAGCAACTTACATTCTTGAACACCCATACTTCTAGAGCAGGTGGAGTCTGCCGTTAGCTGTACGTGCATACACAAAGCTCGAGGACAATGGAAGGTCATCTGATGTCAGAGCACCTTTAAAAGAATAAATGAAATCAGAAATGATGGTAGCAAATAAAACTGAAAAAATCCTACTGATTAGCTGGCACATCAGATACAACATTGCTCATCACAAAATTCAGTTGGGTAAACGGCAAAGAGTGATCATCATGATGCCAGAAAACTTTCCTGCCTGTGATAAGACTGGTGTAATTTTTTCCGGGTATCAAACAGTAGGGGATTTGTTAAATTTCCCTCAAGAGATGCGCTTCTACAAATCAGCATAGAACCTTGGTTTTAACTGTTAAGCACAGAACGGACTCTGTACAGCCAGGAACAAGAGAAAAAAGCTCTCTTTGGGCATAAAAATGCAGGTCCCTCCCTGTTGTCACATTCAAGCCCCAGATGTAAAGTATCTCTCTAGAGCTGAAGTTCACTGCCAGTCACCTTTCCCTGTGGAATATATTCCAACAGACCAATACGGTTAAGGGCCAGCAGGGATGGCGATTTGAACACACACTGTTCTTCACTTCAGCCTCTCACTTCCAGCTGGCATCTGTTAACTCTTCAAAGCAGAAGTCCCCAGTTAAAAACCAGGTACTGTGATGCTATGACCTCTTCCCTCCGATTCCTTCAGAATCCCTGGACTGCACCTGCTTTGTTCTGGGGAGCAAGTCTCACAGGTTTTATAGCTGCCATAATACTTTTTGTTAGAATTTCAACCTCTTAACCCTACATGCAATCATACTCCATCTTGTTCTACCTGTAAGAGAATTTACAAGCCATAAACTAGCTTTAGAACTCTAGATTTCAGGAGGCTTTCCTCACGAGTTTTAAATCCAGTAAGAATAATTACTTCAGTAGCTCCAGAATTCACATGACATTTTTCTGCTTGCAAGGTAACAGCATGGCAGATTCCAGACTGATTCCCAAAGCCAGTAACAAGCTTATCTCTTCACTTCATTTGCTGCCTAAAACAACAAAAAGATAAACAATGTTATGAGTCTGAGAACTCCACTGCCAAACCAGCAGCAAAGAGCATCAACACTTCCTCCGGGAAAACAAGCCAGCTGAAGAAATATCAACTTACTGGACACTCACTGCTGGCTTTATCGTTTCCTGGGGAGAGAATACAGGCAGCAGCACAACTGCTTAACCTAAGCCAAGTTCCAGGTGAAGAATGATCAACTGCAGGACTATTACGCTGCTCCTAGTGAGGGCACAGCCTCTAACCCCAGCCCACCTACCGTGCTCCAGGGAACTTACTGGCCTGTTTTCCCATCGGTTAAGGCCAGCAGTCCTGCCGTGTCCCTGTGAGCGTGACTGCAGACTGCCGAGACCCCTAGGGTCTTGTCCCTGACAGAACCCAACATTTTAGATCCACGTGTACAACCCAAAAAGGGCATGGTCAGGGTCACCATACACCACCTGCCAAACTCCCCAAGGGGAATAAAAGGTAATTTATCTTTAGAATTAGGATGCACATTTGCCAGGGAAAATGATTTATCAGCAAAGCCAAGTCTCTTCGGATGTCCAATCTGTCTGTTACTTTGATGATTTGCTTAACCAAGAGGTAACTCCCGGTAACCGCCATGGCTTGCCAGTGGAGCAGCACAGACTAATTGGGTCCGTCTTAGTCTTAAGACGCAGGCAGGTCCGGGCAAAGCCTGGGCGGCTAGCGGGGCTCCGCCTGGACTGAGGGACTCTGAATGACTCCAGCACCCAGGCTAAGCCAGCTGCTGGTGCAGCACAATTTACACTGTTTAGAAAACGGTGCCGGCGATCCATCCCTTCAATTCTTGAGATTACATTCATGGGTTTTAACCCCCGGACTTGGACTTCTTAAACACTAGGGACTATTTCAAGTTCGTCCAAAAAAAATTAGAACTCACTCTAGTATTTCGACGAGCATGGGCTTGGGCTGAAGAGCTGCCCCAAGGAAGCAGCAGCAGCAAGTCCGAGGCCGGGTGATTCGGCGCCGCCGGAGGGTCCTCCCCGGCGCAGCGGGCTAGGAGGCCTCAACTACTGCTCCGATAGCGGAGGCCGAGGCACGCACCGAACAGCTCACAACCCCGGAACTACCG
>NW_020799095.1:116850454-116855224 GCF_003259725.1 Athene cunicularia
CCTGGGCCTGGGCCTGGGCCTGGGCCTGGGCCTGGGCCTGGGCCTGGGCCACCTCCTGCGGCCCCTCCTGTGCCGGCTCGGGTTTGGAGGAGCTGGCAGCGAGCACGCAAGTCTGGACTGGCGGGATGGTTTATGGGGTTTCTCTGAGAAAATTGAAGAGTTTATTACCGGTGGGTTAAGAAAGTAAACAGGACTACCTGAGATGGAACCGCGTTCACTTTATTTCTGGTGTATCTGACACACAACACTATTCTTGGTAAAGCCCCAGCTTTTTCAACCTTGAAATGCTTCTGTTCTTACTGAATAGTCAGTCTTCTAAAAGTCCAAGCCACGGAAAATTCATCTTTTTGGTGTTGTCATTAGCTGGTTTACACAAGCACAATGAATACTTTGTCCTAAAGGTCTCCAAGGGAAGAATGAGTAACTGGCAGGGTATGTGTTAAGAGAAAGGAATATATAACTGGAGGGCACAGTATTGTAATTACAGCTGTGTGTTCGAGGAAAAAAGGTCTGTATGCAGCAGGTTTTGCACAGGCAGGTTATTTGCATATGGCTGTGTGAAGTTTACCGGTCCCATCCCTCTGAAGGAAAAGCTGTGATGATAATAACTGAAGTTTGCTAAGATCTTTTCTGTTACTCCGTGAAAAATAGTGCCTTTGATAGTGATGTGTGAACATTATAGAATTTTATTCCCAAACACATGCATATTTCCAGTGCCAAACTGTTGTCTTTCAGTATAGAAGGATATGAACTATTCCTAAGAAAAGTAACATTTGATTCAAACATCAGGTTTGAAGCAAACGCGTTCAGAAGATTTATTACCGGTCTGCTGCTACACAGCGGCAGCTCGAGGTTTGACATTGACTTTTGGCCGAGATTTCACTTGCCCCTTTTTCTCTTCAAGGGATGCCATTCATTTAGATCTCAGTTGCATACAAAACTAGACTGACTTCTCTATGCTTCTACATGGCTATTATACTTGGCCTTTTACCAGTCTAATCTGCATCTGACACCCTCATCCTGTACAGCAAAGAACTCCTGGAAACCTGCACTGTTGGGTCACTCTCCTCTTAACTACCATCACCTTTACAACTCCTTCCCATCTCCTCATTAATAAATCTAAATACAGATAGCTGTCCCAATAACGACGGCCTGTGCTAACCCACTTTTTACTACTATGGAGAGTACAGATCTTCAAAAAGTCGCACTCATCTTTAAGTAGGAGTAGATACTCGTCTAGGAAAAACTGTCCTTTTGTACATTTTTTTTCACAAAGTACAATAGTTTGTGTGGCTGAATGGTGCTCTCGCTATGTAATTCTTGTAATAAACCACTTACAATTGTAAATAATAAATATATGCCTAAAATACTTTAAATATGCATATAAAACATATACTGAAAATATTTAAAGCATTTTTTACTGTTTAAAAGAATAATCTTGTAAAAGCTCAGAATGCTGCAGAGGTGGAGGGGAGTTCCAGATTTTACCATACTTCACAACTCTGGCATGTCTTGGGTGCTTTGTCCAATTCTAATGGCTCTGCTAATTTTTTATATGCTTCCTTGTACCGGAGGCCCGCTTTTCAGTGCTGCTGGACACGCAATTGCACTGACATGCTCAGCACCTCTGAAAGACGTCACGAGTTTGACTCGAGATTGAAAACAGTAAAATGATTTTTTTATAAAGGTTGTTCTTGCTAGTATTTGTGTTTTCCTTTTCTGCCCAATGTAATTTTAAAATGTAAACTGCAAAGAAGTTTCTAAAAATGCTGAATATTACCCCAAGAAACTATCAGTCCTGTACAATGAGAAACCGATGCATCTTTTGCAACTCAATCAATACATAATATCCACTGAATGATATTTAATAAAATGTTTATCTCAGCAATAGCACACTATATGAGAAATACAGTGTTTTACAGAACAGATACATCAGATGGCATTTGTGCATTTAGTTTCAACTTTTCTCTAAATATAGATGTTTAAGTGAAAAACGTGCCAAGAACAAGCCAACTCTGGGCTCCCTTCTTTCCGTGCACAAGCTGCTAAAAGATGAGATAAACGAAGCTGGGTATCGTGAGCAGACAAGCAGTTGTACCTGGGTACCACACAAACACATTGTGAACCCCGCAACATGCAACACGGTTGTATGGATCGACACAAGCAATTCCTAGCGTATGGAGCTGTCTGTGTACACAGGATTTCAGCACACGTTTACTTGAGGCCAGCATGCACCTGTGTTTTCAGGAATAGCTACACACATTTAAGATTATCCAAAGGACGAAGCTGACCTGACCACTGCGGCCAGCAGGATTTCTGCCCTTGGCTTCATACAGTGAAGAAAGTGCCCGTGGGGTTTCAACTGCTATTTTTACACGTGCGCTTTGCTTTTCACCGCAGCCTGACTGCTCTGTGCTGAGCCAGTCCTGCATCACCCCTTCTGCCCCATGCACCCCTTCGCCTTCTCCCCCCTTCCTTCTGCCCCATGCACCCCTCAGCCTTCTTCCCTGCACAGCCCATCGCTGCTGCCCATCAGGGATGAGGTACCAACTGCCGGCAGCACTGCCTCTGCACCTGCCTCTTGCCTCGCTGCCAATTGCGGCCGCCTTCTCCTCATCCCCCTTTTCAGATCCCAGCAACGTCCTCTAGGACAGAAACCAATCATGCGTCACATTAACTTTATGAGGTATTAGTTACATTTAAGAATCAATTCCTTCTCCTCTACAAACAGTATTTCAGGAATTGCAGTTTGTCTGTAGATACTATTTTTTAACTTAAATATATATATATAAGGTGTAATAAATATTTTTATTTTTAAGCGAGAAGGGAGATTAGATTTGTGAAGTTGTTGATGTTTCTCCTTGGTTTGCGCCGTCTCCTTGTCCCGAGTGAGTCAAAAACTGTCCTGTAGCTCCAATGTACAACCTGGAACGCATCGGCCACTTCTGCAAGAGAAGAGACAAGCCCAGCTGAGATACTCAGTGTCTTTGCTGCCCAAATGCAGCTCTCAGCAAAGCTGGAATCACAATACAAGAAAATAGGAAAAGTTTCCTATCATCAGAAGGCTCCCCTTTTGTCAATTATTGGCAAATTGTCAATTGTTAGAAACTCGGTAAGGGAACCTCAGCCTGGATGTTTCCTCTGGTCATGAATCGCAAGGCTCAGCTCAGAAACCCCGCCGTGACCCAGGGGTGAGAGCAGGCTGGGCTGATCACCCAGCGTACCGCTATTTGTATAGTAAATGCTCTGTTGGTAAAAAAAACAACACATTTTTCTTCTCAGTGCCAGGGATACTGCGGGGCTACCCCCATGCCCGCCATGGCTACAGCCCTGTGCGTGTACCCATTCGTGCCGGCCAGCCCACACACAACCCGCCGCAGCACAGTGGTTGCCAAAAGCTGTGTTAAAGAGGGTTTAATATAATTGCGCCTTGGTGGTCTTCAGCACTGACAACTTCTTCATCAGCACCAAGGATTTCAGATAAGACAATTCATCTTTCTGTTCGGCAATTATCAGAATCATCTGTTACACTGGTATTAAATATTTATTCTTACAGCTCAAGTTTCTTAACCCGAGCAAGTTAGTTACTGCAGACGGCCCTGCAGTAAGGGTGGCCACAGCTGGGTGCTGCTCCTCCCTCAGGAGGAAGCATTCAGCTCCGGCTTGATGTGCCCAGTTCATTATTAGAGGTGGATGTTTGAAAAGACAACTTGTCGTAAAGTTTGGATGCAAAAATACCTGAAACACAGCCAGCTTGTTCCAAACGCGTCTGATTTTTTTTAAGACACTTTTGGAAACAGGTTGGCACCTTTCCGGTGAGTAACAAAAGGAAGCTCTAAAAACTAACTCTGGGGCCTAATGCTGCAGTTAGATCTCAGCTCTTCTATGTAAAGATGTAAAGCAGCAGCATATTCTCACTTGGAAAGACCATACGCTCTCCCTTCAGTATTTTTATTTCAAGTGATGTGAATTCATTGCCAATAAAACATCAGAGTTTAAAGTCATCAACTATATTTTTTGTTCAGTGTACACACAACTGTACTTGGATATTTTACTTTCCTCACTATTTGTATTTACTGTGCTTGATACATGAGTGTAGTTGAAGTCCTTATCTGTACTGGTTGTCTCACATCCTGCACTTTAGGGGTTTTTTTTGAAGCATGTACTGTGATTTTTCTGTGACACTTTTGTTCTAGTGCCAACTACAAAATTCATTTACTGCCAGGAATATTAGAAAGATTGGTTAGACTCCTAGAATTGTTGCAAAACTAAATACAGGTGACACATAAATAAGATTATAAAAAATAATTTCTAGATAAATCCAGTATTGCTGTATTCCAGTAGCCTGGGAAATGTGCATCTGGATCATTTAACTGCTGTAATAACTATTTAAAAGTGTTTTTCTGCCAGTAATAGTTGGCAGCTGATAAAAAGGACCATAAGAGACCTGTGTCCTTTCACTCTGACCAAGGGAACTAACAGAAGCTACTTAGAACTTATTTTGAAATATATCACAATATTTTTTTTCTTAAATTATAGCCATCTTCTAATTGATGTAAAGGTTTTGCTTTTTTAATGAGCCTGCTAATCATTTAAACGGCCTCAAAAGCCTACGTCCACATCATGCTTTTAACAGCGACCAACACTGAACAAGAAACTCTCTGTGAATTAGTCACTTTATAGGAATTAGAGATTACTTCACAAATTAATCTTAATTAAATCAGTCTGAATTCATCAGACTCCTAAAAAAAAAAAAAAAAAAAAAAGAAA
>NW_020799095.1:116855274-116859515 GCF_003259725.1 Athene cunicularia
TTGGGAAAAAAAAAAAAAAAAAAAAAAAAGGAAAGAAAAGAAAAACACCCCAGTGCTCTAACTCACTCCCTGAGACCAGAGCCAAAGAAAATACCCTGTGGTATTTGAGCCCCGTCAGTCACTGAGCAATGCATCTGGAACCAGTCTCCAGTCCCAGCTCCTCTCCAAGAGCAGTTCCCCTCTCACGTCCCCTCTGCATTGCTGTGAGGGTGTTTTTGAGGAAGGGAAGAGCATATACCAACTAGATGAAATAAACGCATCAGAAAAGCACTTTCATAGAAGGAATTAACACGTTGCCAGTAATTAATGTCACCTTTCATACCTCAGCTGCCTTGGCGGGAGAGCCAAAGCAGGCCCTGCTGTGGCTGGGGTTGTGGCTGTGGGACAGCGCATCCCCTCAGCCCCAGACAGCCAGTTCTGATGGCTTTGGGGGGGGATCGTGAGGTTTCCAGGCAGGGACCGAGGAGGTGCTGGTACTCCCCTGGTGCTGCCCTCCACCTTTGATTCCAGGGTACCAAGTCCCGCTAGGTCTGGACCTATGCTACCTTTGATGGTCTTGTGCAAAGGCCCTGAAGCCAGAGGGACAAAGCCATTGAGCTCTGGGACGCTTCTATCAGGCCCACAGCACCTAGGTGTGGGGTTGGTCTAGGCAGTCTTTTCATGTATTAACTGGGCCAAGATAAATAAGCTTGAAATTGTTCATTTCATCTAAGTATCTTTAACACCAATTTATTTCTTTGCTGCTCCTCAGCTCTCCTACCTTGACAGGGTGGAGGTATCCATCCCCTCGGAGCGTACCCAAGCCCTCTCTCGGTGTCTCCTCTTCATCCTGAAGACTGCGGGTGAGGTGTGCGATATAGGTGGTGGCCAGGAGGAGCACATCCAGCTTGGAGAGCTTGGTGTCGGGCGGCACAGAGGGGAGAGTCTTCTGCAGCTCGAGGAAGGCATGGCGCAGCGTTTGAACCCGGCTGCGCTCTCGAGCGGCGTTAGCGGCGGCGGGTCTGCCGGGAGGTGCCCCAGCCCGCTGCCCAGCCGCCAAGGGCAAGCAGGAGTTGCTGCCCGCAGAAGGCGGCAGGGAATCGGGCTCTGAGCCCAGGCTGGAGACCTCCTCGCTGCTCTCAGCTAAGTGTCCACAGTCCATCGGTGACTTCCCCGGCAGGGAGGGTCCTGAAAGCAACAAGAGCATCTCTAAAGCCAACCGCCGTGCTGCACTGAAGAGACCGCATTCTAAAAGCAAAGATCATCCGAAATGCAAGTGCTGCTCATGCCAGGAAAAGCCGGGATGCAGACGTCCAAGCTGCTTTTCCCGCTTGCTGCTTATAGATTTGGTATCACTCACAGGTACAGAAACAGAAATTAAACTCTTCACAAAGATTGTTACTTGTTTGGTTTTTTTTTTTTGGACAGTATTACACAGAGCAAATTTTTTGAGTCACTCATAGCCCTGAGAAAGCCCAACAGGGAATGCTGAGTAGCACTGCCACAGTGGTTTCCTTTTACTACCAGCTAAAAATTAGGCTAAGTGCAATTTTTAAAACATATTATTTGTATAATTTGGTATGTGGGACCATCAGTATATTTTCTATTTAGCTGCAATAATTTTCTCAAGAGTCTTATAGGTGATCAGTGCTGCATGGATGACGGAAGAAATAACATCATCTTCAGATGCAGCACTGAGTGGAGCCACAGAGCACAGTACTTAGTTTTTGAAGGGCAAAATCTGGCCTATGATTTTAAAGGATCAGGAACCACCTTCTCCTGTCTTTCTGCCCCCCACCTCCCCCGGTGTTACTCAAAAATTTCCATGCTTTATCTTCTACATTTTCAGACTTTAAAGAATCTTGTAAGCTGTATCCTGGCCATTGGGGGGCAAGAGAACCTTTTGTAAACAACGGCAAAAAACTTTCGAGTCAAGCTGAAAACTATGGCCACAAGGTCTTTTCCCAACAGACGGTCAGTCACCGCTGCCTGTAATAAAACTCACAGTGCTTTAATTCATGCAATTCCACAGTAAAATGCAATTAAACCAATACTCCCCAAAAGTGCAGCCTTTCTTAGCTAGAATAATACCTGATCCCTTCCTCCTCAGTCAAGCAGCCTTTCTAGGTGTCTCAGACTCCAGCTTTCACGTGTTGGGAGCAGCTGTTTCTGTGACTGCCCGGCTAGACAGCAAAGGCAAGAACAAGCTATTAAAGCTTTTAATTTCATTCAAATACTATGTAATTTTTAAAAAATAAATAGAACCGATGCATGTAAATGACTGAAGATGTAAATTTACACAAATTAGGCCTTGATTTAGCAAAGCATTTCAACTGCACACTGAAATCCCACTGATGTCCCTCTGTAATTGCGGCTGATAATGTCAAAAAAACCAAGACCATGAACCAAGTCAAAGATTTCTAGCAGAAAAGTGGAAAGGTTTCTAAATAATCCTTTTTGCAATGCTCTAATTTGATGGTATTTAGAAGACATTATTATTTCAGGTGGTTTACTGTGATTAATTTGCTCTTCATCTGGCTCACAGTTTTACTAGGTAATGTTCTCTTAAATAGTAGTACAGTTTAGACTGAAATTATTTTTTAAATACTCTGTGTGCATTATAACTGGAAACCAAAGGAAAAAAAAGTCATTATTTTGTTGTGAAATTTATGAGCAATATAACATAAAACTCACATTAAATTTACATGAGCTTGTCTTGAGTGAGGGCTGAAAAATGCTCCTTAATTTGGCTGTTTCCTTTAACTTAAAATAAAAAAGGTCTCATGTGGTTTTTTTCCTGATATTTTCTCATTGTGTTAAGGCGGTCAGATCTGGCTGCATTTTAGTGGCATAAAAAAATTATCATTATTGCTACTGTAGAGTCAAGACGATCATGAGAATGGACAGAATAATCTATCAATTTATGTTTATCAGCAGGATATCTCATTTGCCATCCCATCAAAATGAATAAGTCTTCCCTGATTACTATAAAAGTCCGAATTACCCAAGGATACAGACTGGGTTGGTATAAATACCTGCTTACCTACTGAAATACAGGACTAGGGCTGGTTTACACACAGTTTTGATTTTGGTGTGTTGGTGTATAACCAGATTTAGAACTAGAATGACTTTGCATGACATACAGTACGTAAAAACACACATACCTAAAAACCTCATCTCCTTGAGCGCCCCTCTGAGTTTCTGTTTTAGGAGCTTCACATCTGCATCAGATGAAATCCTGGGCCTATGGAGAGAGGGAAAAAAAAAAAAAGGCAAAATTTCAGCTGTGGAAATGAGGCATTTCACTCTGAATTTCTTCACTGTCAGATTTCTCATCAGATACATACAGCAAAAGCCCCAGGAAAATCCGTTACGCAGAAACACGGAATCTGCTGTAGGTACGTACGTGTGCGCAGCCAAACCGCAGTGATCCCTGAATCAAAATCGTGTTTGTTATGCACTGGGGGTGGGCAGCAGCAGTCCTCATGCTGGTGCCATCAGGATACACGCTCGGGGTGCTGCTGCGAGCTCTGGAAGCCCGGGAGTCACCCAAATATCCTGGTCCAAAAAACTATTCCCAAACCCCAAAGAAAATGCCACTGGGCAATGGTCCATTTCCATGCAACCTCGTTTAAAATTTTACAAGAAAGAGGTTTGGTTTTCAGATAATTGCAATAATTTTTGCAAACACTCACTTGCTGCCTGGTGTGCAGAGAGACCTGGAAATGGAGGTGTGAAAGGAACTTTTATATTATTTCTAACACATTTCTATTGCCGAAAGATGCATGTGTGTTTTTATGTGACATTACAAAGATATAATCGGTTTGAAATCTAATTAGTTTACCAAAGAAAGCAGCACAGTACTTATTTTAGTCCTATATTCCGTGTGAATGAAACGGCAACGAAGGCAACCTGCCCACATGGACAAGGAAAAGATCGAAAACGCCAGAGCAGAGTACGCAAACTGAAAAGAAATCGGTGGAAACCTGAGATAAACTTGTTCGCAGCCTTTTCAGTTGTTCCTCGGGGGAAAAACATAGAGTCAATCTGTATTATTTTGCATCAGTTTTAAAACGACCTTGCCCTCTGCGTAGCAGTTAACGAAAATACCTTCTCCGGAGCAGCGCAATCGGATCTTTTCACGTGTGAAGGCAGCCCCGGCGCTACCCCGCGCCGCCGGCCCCGGGAGGCTGCGGGAATCCCCGCCGGCCGCCCAGAGATGCGCGACCGCGGCAACCGCTGCGCCCCCGTCCCGTCCCGCT
>NW_020799095.1:116859565-116864167 GCF_003259725.1 Athene cunicularia
ATTACGGGCTTCACCTGCCCCGCGGAGCAGCCTTCAGCTTCCCGGTGCCCGGGAGGAGGCCGCGGCTCCCCGCAGCCCTGCGTTTCGGCCCGAGTTTCCCGGACCCCAGCTCAAGGGAGCGTGGCCGAAACCTTTCCGCAGCTAAACCACCCCCTGAGAAATTCACTTTACAGACACGTCTGTGCTCAGCCAGCGCCCGTGCCTCAAACCGGCCGCTCTCGAACACCTCCTTAAACTCGCACGTTGAAGCCCGCTGAAAACACCCTCGCCCACAGCGTGGCGTGCCGCGGGGGAAGCGCTGCCGGGCTCCCCGTGGGCCGCGGACACTCGCCCTGGGCCCCGGCTCCCCTGGGGCTCCCGAAGGAGCTGACAGGGTCCAGCGCACGGGCCCGGGGATCAGCTCCCCGCAGCCCTGCGAGGTGCCCGGGAGCTGCCGGCCCGAGGAACGTCTGCTCAGACGGGACTTGGGGCCCGACCGTGGGAGCCGCAGCCACGTACGAACGGGCAGCGACAGACCGAGGGCTTCCCCGCGCGTCCCAACTGCCCAGACACCCTCAGCGAGCAGATCGCGAGCGCTGTGCGCTTCTTCCCTGCTCTAACGTAATTAATGACACAAAATGACTTGGGTTTTTGACTTTCCCATGGACACACACTGAGTTCAGGCTCAGTGCAGGAAAACCAGCGGAAGGAGTTGGAAGAGGAGTGGCGGAACCCCCATCGCCATCTTTTGGCAACTCCAGATCCAGCTTGCTGCGGAGTGAGGTTAGAGATTGCAGAGCGAGATTAGGAGCAGGGTTTGGAGAGACTACCCTGGCTGCTAACACTGTTACCAAAGAAGAGGTGCATTAGAGATATTAAAAAATCCCAAACAGATACAAAGGTAGAGATGTTATTCTTTGCCCTGTCAAGACTTTGCCCACTAGCAGACTCCTCTGTTGTAACCACGAAGAGATCCAGCAATGATTTTCTTGTATCGACCCACTATTTGCTAAAACCGTAACAAGCTGCTGCAGCTGTTTCTTCTTCTTTCCCAGACAAATGTCTGAGAATGACTCCTGCCTTACCTTCCACAGTATACTTCAAATCTGAGAAACGCCAGACTCACAGAAGAGCCAGATTTCCAGTGTGATTTAGGTAAGAAAAAGCTCTACCAGAGACAAGAGCGATGTTTTTCCAGGTACACCTTGCTCCCTTCCTGTCAAATTATTTTCTGTTTTTATGGCTACATTCATGGTGTTTCTTTCCAATTTGTTCATTTTTCTCCCATTCCTGTTTCTGTATAAGGATTTAACAAGTATGTTTGTCTGCTGGTACAGTGAAGCGTGGATATTGATACTACTGGCGGACTAGGAGAAACGTGTTGCTCATCTGAGTAAGACAATTACAGCACAAAGCCGCGCACGGGCTTTGGTCAGGTCCTGCTGATTCCAGCTGTAGCTTGGGAGCAAATCAAAGGCGAGACACGGCCACAGAAGAGTCAAACCAGGTTGAAGTTCAGAATGTCTGCTTTATGGGGAAATCTCAACATTTCTTAGTGGGAGTATATTCCAAACCCAAACAAATATTTGAAAATTTCCAAATAAATACTTTTCCTTGCTTCAAGTGCCACGTTGTTAGTGTATTGTAGGACCACAGTGTATTCTGCCCCTATGTTATATATGTTCTATTACGATGTAGCAAAATACTTTTTATTGTATTTTCTGTATTACTAAAAGTAGAGCTGCTTTCTAATACTGGAATACCAGAACACATCAGTGCCTCTCCTGTGTGCTGTGAGAAAGATTTTAACACTGAAAAAGAAAATGGGACCAACATTTTTAATTTCACCTCTCCTTCCAAATTTGCTTATCAAAGCAGTTAGCTCCAAAAATGTTCTCTGAATCAAAATTCCATTTTGAATTACAATTTTTGTGAACATTTTCACTAACAGCCATAAAACAAAGAGTTTAAGCGCTCTTACTCCCCCTTTAAAATTGTCCTCTCTCTAGATTTTTCAATCCAGTCATAAATACAAGTATTTTAAAATATTTTTTTTATAAAAAAGCCCACAAAATTTCCAATGAAAATGAAGCTTGAGTTCAGTATTCCATGCTTCCAGCTACCACTAAGAAGCATCCACTTTTTTCAGTAATGATAATTTTTTAAATCTATCTAAAATACTAACCAGAAGGGCTCCATTCATGTGTGTATGTGTGTACATAATTTTTAAAGCATAATGTTAAGGGGTTTTTTTAAAAGACTTAAGAGATACTGAGGATACACCATAATTCCATTTCATACCCACACATATTTAAGGAAATACTCCCAAACTGTTCCACTGGAGATCACAAGGGTGTCCAATTTGGAAGGGTCTCCATTAGCTCAGCTATTGTCACTCTAGGAAGACAGAAAGGAAAACTGGGGTGAAGGATGAGAACCCTGGGTGATCTGGCTCAGAGTTTTCCCTTTGCTGGCAGCCACGTGAGAGGCACAGTGTTGCAGCCAGTGCGAGTGAGCGGAGTGGGAGCCGAGCAGGGTAAGGGCTGGCTTTGCTGGGGCAGGAGAAGCATGAATATTTATGCATCAGACGACAGCATGAATGACTGGACTCAAGGGGAATCGCAGACTGGAAACGCAGGGATTTAGAGCAGGCCAAAGAATGGGACTGAATGTACATGTATGCAGTCGGGATGTAGCCAAGCTATTACAGCATATAAAAAGTGAGAGGGAGATCAGATCCAGAGACCAAGGCCCACTTTGCTGTGTGTGAGTTGCTTGGCTGCAGGGTTCTCTGTGTGAAACCCCATGGCTCATCTTGTATAGGGAATAATTCATTCAGGTCTTAAATATTTTATTTAATGTACAAGAAACTAAAATCTTTAAGCCAGAAATACTCGGAACCTATGAAAAATAAATCACACTCTAGATGGCTTACAGAGCATAACCCATGTTGAGAAATATTAGAAATCCATTAAATGTTTTTGAATGGGTGTGTGTAAGGCAGAGGGAAGTGTAAGGTGGAAAGATAATGCTGTGCTATAAAGATCAGGAGGTGACTAATGCACCACATTGAGTCAGCAGCTGCCACTTCAAATGTGCTCACCAAAAGTATGACATTCTTTGCTGGGAATTGCCTAAACAAGAGGCAACTTTTTTAAATGTATGTTTTTCTGTCTTCCTCGACCTGAATATCATTGATGACAACAGCTAAACCAAGAAGTATCATGCTTGATTAATACTAATTTCAGTAATGGACTAATAACTGCAGCTACATATCAGAGCTTTATTCACTGTTTTGTATTTTCTTATTTTCAAGGCAAATGACTGACTAGCTTTAACAGAAGCAAGTGGCACCTCAGGGTTATAGTATCATTCATTTCCTATGTTAGTTTTGGAAATCTGTTTCTTTATAATGAAGATAAAGACCTTGTTATTCAAGGGTAGAGTGCATGCAGGAGTTAAATTTATTTGAATTATCTTTATCAAAGGGCATTAAAATATAAATGATAACTAAATACACAAAACATTGAATGGGAAAAGACAGATCCTGATTTCCTTATTCAGGAAAAAGTCCTTTCTTATTTCAGAGAGGGTCTTAGGCATAAGATGCTGAACTGACCTTCATACAGAAGACCTCCATTAGGAAAGGTTTTATTCCAAGGGCAATTTACAATCTGGGCTTTCCTTTCCTTATCTGTACGTTTGGAATTTTCCTCTATCAGAAGTCTTGAGTGTCCATTTAATTACTCCAACTATTGCAAAGCAGCCAAACTCAAGTCCCGGTTACTTAAAACAGAATTGGAAGTAAAATTAATGTGTAATACTCCCAATCCAAAAATTAATCAGTACAGACATGATTAATCTTCTTGTACATTTTTTTCCTGACTATTCCACATTATTCACCAGAACTTGGAAAAATCCAAATGATGGAAATTATTTTTTAGGAGTACAGATGCTCTCCAAAATCATGTGCTAATAGCTCCTTTCTTCTTGCAGTAAGAGACTATAAGCATGCCCCTGCATAACTGCTAAGAGTATCATATATGGAAAGAAGCAGCTACTCGGGTATTCAGGTCACAAACTAGGTAAGACACTGCGTAAGAACAACTCCTTTCCCATGGAACTTTACGTACTAGGCAACCAGTTGAGCCTACCGCGTGCTGATGTTTTTATATGCTTTCAATACAAAGAATTGCTTCTAAATAAACAGATTATTTTTCTGAATGCTCTTAAAAGGCAGTGTTATATTCAACAGACCATTTTGCCTGGGTTTGAGACCACAAAGACACAGATGACATATCCAAAAGGGAGTCCAGTACCTTTCTTTGTGAGATTTGAAGGGAAAAAAAAAAATCCAATAATGGCAAAATCTTCACATCCTGTAACTTCTGGCTTTTAGAATTCCAGTTATGTCTGCTTTTACTTCAGATTCCTCATCAACCTACATCAGAGAGATCAGAGAAGACAGATGAGATCTTCATGTCAGAACCACACCCTATTGCTCCTGTCTTCATTAACGCTTCCCAGGACCCCGCAACATTTCTACAATGTTATCAGAAGCTGCAGATGAAAAAAAAAAGGTCTTTACATGCCCACTGATGCAGTGAAAGCCCCCCCCCCCCC
>NW_020799095.1:116864217-116881866 GCF_003259725.1 Athene cunicularia
CCCCTTTTTTTTTTTCCCCCAGTGCCAAACCTGGGGCCAGACTAATCTGAACTGACATAATCTGAACATTTGGAGTGTTATACATTCCTTTATTACAAAATTAACTGACTTCCCACACACAAAAATGGTGATAGTTAACAATGTTTTCCACATAAATGTGTATCAAGTACTGATAATTTTCAAGTCCTGTAAGAAACAAAATCTTAGCAATTTCTCATATAAATTGAATCAGATAAGACTCAGTCTTTTATTCCAAAACGTTTTTCTACAAACTACATGAAACTGATTATACTCAACTTTACTGGACATATAATTAGTGATTACTATGACAGTCTGATATATTAACTCTCCAAGAAAGGAAGATCTTATTGCTCCAAGCCACTTTTTGAATTAAAGTATTAGTCTATTACATGGATCATTTCACAGCTGGCTCTGATTTATCTCGGTTTTGATGCAGCAATTAATTCTGCTCAGAATTAAGAGAACAGAAAGATGTAGTCAGTCATTTCTGTGGTCTCTGGTTACAGTGTTATTTGATTGAAGAGGTAAGGTTTAAATACATATTTTTTTAGCAGTGAACTCCTAGAATCTTTCAAGGCCACATGACAAAATAAAACCTCACTGTTGTGGGTTTTTTTTTTGTTGTTTTTTTTTTTTTTTACCTAGCAAAATAAAATTTATTTGCTATAGTCACAATATGTAATATTTATGAGTTAGTGACTGTAAATCAGCAGGTTCACATATTAATTGATTCCCCTCAGAGCTCTGTTAGTCAGGATAGCTACTTAGCACAAGACACTGAGATAAAACATTGTAAGAAAAAGAAGGAAGAGCCTTTCAGATCCCCTTATTTTTACCAGTTACACTCTGAATTACAACCACATGCTTTCCCATATTAACAGTTCACATGTCTGAATCCTCATCCTGAAAGATCAATGAGCATATCTTGAACACTGACTCAATTTTTTGGCTATTTTTTTTTTCCTTTCTGCCTCAACCTCTGAATTTTTGGATTGGGTGGCTTTTATAGTTGTATCACAGGCAGTTTTATGCACTACTTTACCTGCATTTATAAAGAAATAACATGGCATTACATTAACGTACACCTTGCACTGTTTTAAATGTGATATTTAGGAAAAACAGGATTTTTTCTTTGATTACTGATCTAAAGTTCACATTTGAACAGCAACTCAAACACTGTGTGTGCATACAGTGATTACACAGCTTATGTATCTATACATATATTCTGATTATGGTTGGAGCAGTACCAAGGGGAGGTGTTCAAGCACTGAGGGATGCCTTGGTTTTGGTTTTTTTTGGTAGTTCTAACACATCAAGAAGTTCCAACAGTGCTGAGGATTGCTCTGAAAGCATCAGAATCTTTACTGGCATGGCCTGGGCTCACACCTCCTAGGTCCTAGGAGCAGTTTTTGGTGGGGAGAAATACTACCAACAGTATATGATGATGGAGTTAGGAATCACTAAGGCAAATATGACACATGCAAGTCTTTGCAACTGGAAGGGATGCATCCCAAGGTGCGGGAAGTGAAGTTGAAGAGGAGTAGCTGTTACTAAGGAATTAGTGGTTGTAATGCTGTCCTCCAAAATATAGCATCTCAGCTTGCTACAATGACTGCGTTTTCACCTCAGGTTTGTTCAAGCAGCTGCTTTCAAATTTTCAGATATGGAAGTATGCCTACACAATGTGTGATAGGATAAAGGAAGGCAAATATCAAAACTGTGTTTATATCATTGCAGTAAATTACTTTATTGGAACTGACTTCAACTGAATAGCTTCCAGAGTTATACTGAAGTTATTACAGAATTTATTTATATAACTCTATTCAATTATCAGTCTTTATTTTAACCTCAAGTTACTTTTTAAATCTCCCATGCAAGTATCTGTTTTAAAACCCTGAAAACACAGCATTATTTCTTTACTTTGTCAATTTGATTTGTACTTTGTGTATATAAAAGTGATTTTTGTCATTTTGTAAATTAGATGCACAATGAAAAATGTGCAGTGCTAGCACAGTGGACTAAAATGTTATGAAGTTTTGAGGTTTTTTTCTCAACAGTAGTCTGTAAAAGTACCAACAACAAAGATCCAAGGGTAGGAAAAAAGTAAACACTGCATACTAAATGTCTCTTTCATTTATCTAATAACTATTATAGTGAACATGTAACACTGAAAGAATAGATATGCAAAGGTCTGAGTTTGCTTTTTGTTTATTTTACCATCCTGAAGTAGTACTTCATTCCTGATACAGTTTTGATGGAACTGTTTACAAGATGCAACTCACTCTGAAGTCACTGAATATGTCTCTCTCTCTCTGCATTCTGTTTGAAATGTTATTGACTTACAGTTGGACTCAGTGATCTTAAGGGTCTTTCCAACCTAAACTATTCTAAATATTCATGTATTTTACATAGAAGGTTTCAAACAGTCTGGGTTTCAATGTTCTTGGAAGTGTATTACAGCCTGCAAACCCAGATATCCCCAGGTGATTTTTTGACCTACTACTGGCTGACAAATTGCAGGAGCCATTTGGTTTTCTAAAGGTCTAGGAAATAGCACGTGTCTCCTAGAAGAGGCAGCAGACTGGTGCAGGCAAATGGGCTCCTGCCAGCTTGCCAATCAGCAGGCACATACCTCCCAACAAGAATGTGTCTCTATTAGATCTGGTCATCCAGACACGCAGGAGCACATGTGGTCTAGCTGGCAATCTGCTCCTCAGGAGATGTGTGCTTTCTCTCAGCAGTTTGAAAAAGCATTTATACTTTTCAAGGGCACAGTGGGTCTCTCGGTCCATGTGTTCTGTAAGTGTATTTTACATCCTTTCTCCTTCCCAGTTTAGGGCACAGCCAGCAGCACAAAGAACAGGAGTGGGAGAGGCGTGGTCATGGCCAACAACGGATGCTGAATGATGGGGAAGTGTTAAGTACTACAGATTTGGCATATATTAAAAGTACTTTTTTTTTTTTTTCCTTTTAATTACCACTACTGAAATTTAAGTTTAGACAGAAGATAATGCCACTTGTACATCATCTTGCATGTTTGTAATGACATATCTTTCCTTCTAAACAGATTATGAATTACAATGGGCAGAATCATTCAGCACCACATTCAGCAAGGCTGTAAACATGGCTACAGAAAACACCATGAAGGTACACATTACTGTAATGTTAATCATGTCCTATAAAAGCACTTAGACTCACCTTTGCAGGTAGTGCATATTCTCCAGGAAAAATGGAACCAACCACTAAACTTGCTGAATTGCCTGCTGAAATCTTACATGGGCCACAGTAACTAGAAACTGCTAATACCTGACCTCATTCCCAATGGCTCTGCTTCTGCAATACTATTTAATTTCAGAATGTCACTTCATGTCTTCATCCTTACACTTTATCTAGCATTACAGTTACTCCTTTCATATCCTATATCATAGCTGAATAATTCAACGGCAAGTAAATTCCTTATATTTCTCTTCCACAGCCTTCATCACTAATTGCTGATTGATACTTTCTGGACCTCACTGAGGAGATGTTTACATTTGTCCTTCAACACCATCACCAAGAAAAGGCAGTGGGATGGGCTGTAGCTGCTGGAAAAGACACTCCAGGTTTGTTGAAAACATGCTCTCAGCTCCGCCAAAGTGCTCCAGCTGGTATCTCCAAATATTTAATGCACTAATTTGGAATACAGCTGGAGTGCTTGTAGCTATTCAGTGGCTAAAACCAGCTCCAGGGTGCACAGCTAAAAACTGCGCTGGTTTGTATCTTAACTCTGTATTTCTCCTTTTCCTGAAGACAAGGTTAAAAAAAAAAAAATTATTTCTGAATTTTCAGAAGTTTTCTGAAATTATTATTCAGTAAGAGAGCAAGATTCAGGTTACCTGGAGGTAACATACTGCCTCGCTGCTCTCTTGAACAGTTCTGTAAGAGAACTGTGTTCTGCAATATGAAATAAACATAGGATTGTAAATGTTATGTTTGGGGTATACAATCATTATAGTCTCAGTTTCAGCCCTCCCCCCAAAATGGTCATATAATAGACCTTAATAATTTTATTTATTATCATGTCCGTAAGATTGATATAAATAAAAGCCCAGTATACATGCAGAACTTGTACATTCTTACCTGTCACCAAATATACATTACTCTGTATGGATTTCAGACCACACAAATCACCTCAAGGAATTTATAAATAATAAATACATACATACATACAATGCTGATAAGAGCACCTGTCAAAGAGCTAACAAGAGGAGAACTAAAATTGCTCACTGCAAGTTCCTTCCATTTGAACTAGAACTTGAACTATGCAGGATGTGCCTGCTGGCTAGGAGAGCGGCTTACGATTAGTTGCCACAATGCAGTGTACTTATTATATACTGACTGTATCATTTAAAGATATTACCATATTCCTAATCACATAACATACACTGGAGACACAAAAGGTGACTTTCCCACCAAATTCTGAATTGCTACAATATTGCTACGAATACCTACTATGATATTTAATTCCATGAGTAAGGAAATGTGGGCAGAAACTGCTGGTCACAGATTAAGTTTACAACATCAAAATTTCAACAACTTCTCTACTCAGGGAAAATTAATAATAGCGTATCCCATTGGAAGGTATTAGGTATCTTTAAAATAGTTAAGTGATTTGTTTTCTTTTAATTACTTCCTGTCAATATCCATAATTCTCTCTAAATGTTCAAAACTAACTTAAAATCCAATATAAAATTGCTATTGTTTTTATATCATCAAAAAAGAAAGATTAATGACATATTTCAGTAATCTAGTAATAACTGGCTTTTTTCATTGTTCAGGCTGTATGTAATCCTCAGTGGATCTTAGATGTAGGTTAAAAAGGTATTTAATGCCTGTTTTTCAGTTGCCAAGGTCAAACATCACCTAGCATGTATAGGGAAAGAGGAAACATCTGTTGGAATAATTTATTTGACTAACACAGAGGGTAGGATTAAAATTCACTAATTTCTTTAGTCCAATACTGAATTTCAATTAAACAATACAGGTATTTGTTCAGTGTGACAAAATATCCTCGCTTTACATGTGGGCACATTTATGCATATCCCTAATTAATGTCTCTGGCAAGGGAATACTGTGATTTGTTATTATTTCATATATGCATATACTCTGAGAATAAGTATTTCTGTCTTTTGAGGTGTGGTTTTTTTTTTTTCCCCCAAAACACATTTTGAAGAATTCACAAATCTTTACCCAATTCCTAAAACTCTTTGGTTTCCATGGAATTTCACTAGTAACAAGATTAGAACATGTCTCAAGATCAGTGATTACATGTGAAATTGTAATGTACCTTCGGCATCCAAGATAGAAGTCCCACTTACAAGTTTTTTGAAAAATATTAAATGTGTGTCATCTGACTGTAGTTTATTCTAACATTTATGTGAATTAGAGTAAAATCTTCTAAGATAATAGTGAAAAATAAAAACACTCAAACTGTTTAATTTTCAAATTAAATTAATACAAATATAGACATTTTATTCCAATCAAGTATGGAAGATGCAACCTTTGCCTTCCTAGGGTCAAAAGGGATTTCAACAGGGCCAGGATTGTACTCCAGCTTTTTAATACTGGGAAAATTTTGTCAGGCAAAGCAGCTCAACAATTGGACAGGTTTTTATCATTGTGGAGTAAAATCAGAATACTTATCTCAAAGGAGATAGCAGAAGTTCTTATGCTGAAGAAACTGACTTCCTGGGAGGTGCTCTACACGCATGTTCCATCCTTTATTAGGACTAAGGGGAATGGTAAATGAAAAGCCTAGTTTTATTCAGCCTGGTGCAAAACACAGAATGCTAATAAAGACGAAATGTGAGCTGACAGAATATTGAGCATGTGGACAAACTCATTTTACAGTGGAATTAAAAGAGAAAAATGCATGTTTGTATGGCCCGAGTATTAGCATATACCCCTCTAAATTTCACAAGCCTGGACTATTCACTGGAAAATAATCGTATAGTTGTACTACTCGGGGATAACTAGTTCCTGCAGCTTTGTTTTTAAACTTCTCCACTGCTATGTGCCTTCTGCAGCTGGAAAAAAAATCCAGAATGGGCGTGTATAGGATGAGTTCAGTTGCTTTTTAGGCCAGAATATATCCATTGTCATACAAAGAACAAAAATGTTACATTGGAATAGAGCAGCTCTGATTCATAATTCTTCCCTTCTCAAGGGAAAGGCAGATATTTTTAATCAGAAGAAATAATCAGTAGGAACAAAACTGATGGAATGGAAAGTGGTAAGTTGTCAAGAATAAAATAGTATTAAATGTTGCTCAGTTAAATTTTCAAACCTACTAATAAATTCTGATTTGAATGCAAAATAAAACACTCCATTTAGCAATTTCATTACAAAAGAATACCTGTGTCAGTTGAATTTATTTATTTAACCTAAAGCACTGCATAAATGATTATTTTTTGTTGGCCAGTACAGCTGATAAATAATAAAGTTAGGTTAAAAGTAGCATTACAAATCTGGAAGGAGTGATATTAGGTCCCAAATACTGAACTAAACTGTTACTACAGGTAAAACTGGAAAAACTATAGGTCCCAAACTGCAAACCCCTATGAGGAGATTTTTTTTCCACAGTTGAATTAGAGTTCACAAGGCTGCTTCCGTGAGTAAGGAATACATATGCTAAATTCTGAATCATTTAAATTAATGTCTAAATGTCTGTAAAGCACACACGTCAGATTTTCTTTCTTGATTATCTTGATGGTCTTGACCTGATGCTACAGGAAAATGCTAATCAAGTAGTTAATACACCAGAATATGTCTATTAGAAGTAAGCTATAATAATGAAAAGCGATTGTTTCTCCTTCTGCATTTTACTGTGTGCACAGGATCAACCTTCACCAATGCTGTTGACAGCAACTATACTTCCAAGAATTAATTTCAATATTGTTTTACCTTTGTGGAAGATGACAATCAAATGCATATGACAAACTAGTAACACTGGACTGAAGTTATTACTATTAGCTAGTTTACTGTTTGTAACCAGAAACTGAAATCTATTTCTTTGAAAGACAGCATAATAAAGATAAAAATTACAACATAGTTAAAAGCACCTGAAACTCATTTCAGATGAATTTTTACCTTCATGTACTCATTTTTCAGCTGATTCAGTAAGAGCTACCAAGAAGAGGAAGATGTCTGAAGAACATACCTGAATTTTCATCTGACTTATTTTTTTTCCAGGATTCTGGGCAGATGTTTACTTTTAACCTTGTGTATCTCAGACAAAACTAAAAAATTGGGGTTTTCTTTCACAGAGTGACTGTAGTGAAAGGGAAGAATAGGATAAAGTGTTTCATAGTCAGCTGCAGAAAACAAACAAACAAAAAAGGATTAATTCAATATCCCAAGTCAAACCATATCTATTTTAAATTTTAAGTATGCTTGATCACAGGTTCCAATATATCTTGTTATAGAAAACAGTATAATAAGCCTTAGGGTAAAACGCCTCAAATATGATAATTGAGAATGGAAAACTTTGTACAAAATTATGGAAAATGTTGCAAACACTGATGAAGGTGAGTATTAAAGCAGGTATTCCCACTCAGGTAGAGTTATTTGAAAGGGAGAAAATTCAATTACATAACACCTTCTTATATCAGTAGTTATTCAGAAGATAGAATATTACTTTCAGAACCATTGCCATTCACATATGGCTGCCAAATGCCAAGCAGACTTCAACTTTTTTTGGGCTGAGGCTGACAGGCTGAGCGCTTTTCACTTCATGTCTTCAAAATAACTGATCTTCCTGAGATTTCATGAATTAATAATTTGAGATACTATGGCTATAAAGAACATGATCTGTCCCCCAAGTTACATGTCATAGTTTATCTTCTGAAAGCAACAGTGTAACTGCCACCAATTTTATTTTATAAATATGGTCATTCAAACCATTCTGAGTAATTTGAAGTCTAATGTCTGTTTCCAAATCCTGCAAGATAGCAAGACATGCTTTTAAGTCATTTATGTTTCAATCTGCAGTCAACTCTATAACAACCCCCACCCCACCATTTTTTTTAAAACCTCAAAGTTTATATCAGGTTTTGCTTGCGTTTCAAAACTAATTTGTTTTCCAGCTTCAAGAACATGTCGCCTTTTCTTTTAGGTTTAAGGCCTTTTTTCCTCCAAGACTTCTTTTTTCCCTTTCCAAGCTTAAAACTTTTACTTCTTCTAGAGATGTATCTTGTGAAGATAGCAATTTACACAGCTCAAGTAAGTATCAACAAATAGATTTTAAAAGTCTAATCTTTTTCATGCATATTTATTCTAGAATGCCCAACACTTTTTTTTTTTTTTTTTTTTTTGAGTATTTACAAACATTCAAAATGTACTAGCTACTCCTTTTCATAATTCTGGGAGATTGGGATGGGAGGGAAAAAACACCACATGACATAGTGGTAAAATTAAATTTTATGTTGGAAAAGTTCTATTTCTACTCCTGTGTTTTGGTCTCAGCACCAGTACAAGTCTCAGTATATTTACTGTTAGCTGCTATTTTATTGTTTCTATAATGTTGCAAATAAGCATGAAGTAATTGATTAGTTTGCTTACAAAAATGTAGATAGGCTGCATGTTCATTTGTCATCCTTTCTTTGTTTTTTTTCCTGGCAGCTTTGGAGGCTTTCCAATTCATTAGGAACTGTCTTTCCATTTCTTTAATTTCTTTCCCATCAAGGGATTCTGTCAAAGAGAAGAGAACATTTTCTGCGATACCCGAAGTTAACTAAAAGGCTGTACAAAGCTGCTATGTGATGTGTACTGGTTCTGTGTTTGCTCTCTCCAAATCTTTTTTGCTCATTTTAGCCTTTTGGTAAAAAAAAATACCCAATGGAGTTTGATACTCATATTCAAACAACAGTGAGTTGACATGTCTTAATTACAAAAGAAAGCATCTATTATTTTTATTGCTATTATTATTATTATCGTATATTATTTTTATAACCTTCAATATTCAGTTAATGTGCAACACCTTACAGAAAGTTCAGAAGAAAAGCTATTCTTTCACAAGATATATATAGATGCAGAGATGCAGGTTAGGAGAGAGAAACTGCATGTCTTAGCAATCAAGGAATCCTACTGATCATATGGACAGAAAGAGAGATTTGGCTCTTCAAGGTGAGCTTTACTCACTTAGGTGCCATAAAGCTTATGCTCTATGTTTCCTTGGTTGCACCTGCATTTTTGAGTCAGAGCAAATTTGGCCACAAATTTAGGTTGTGTTAAAACTGTCCTAAGGCTCTGTTATTTTCATTGTGCAGATGTGCTTTTTATTTTTCTTAATGGTCAATATTTTGTACTCTCAGAGAATAGAAAAACAAGTTCTGTAATTACAACTTTTAAGATAATTGTGATCTTTATCTAGAAAAGTAAAAAACAAGCAGGTATTTTTTACTTGTTTCTACGGTATGAATACTTACATACAGAGGACTAAGTTGCTTCCATTTATGCTAAAATTATCTCAAAATAATAATAATAATGTGAAATGCATCACAGTAAAGTTAAGATTAAAAAATGTATTCATAATATGAGTAAACATTAAAGTTAAAGGATAAATGTCATATAACAAATTCAAACATGGTGAGGTACGATCTGTACAACTAACTACATCTAAAACACCTAAGCAACTACTACAGGCTGACAGGGGAATAGACTAAACTTATCTTTGAAAATCAGTTTCATAACATCTGGAATACAAACACAAAAAAGTCTTTCTGTTTTATAATAAACTCTCCAATCATCTATTATAAAATGAATGGTTAATACTACTAATAGCAAAAGCTAAGCAACACCATTTGTGCAGTTGATCACATAAGCAGTTTTAGGTACTTTGCCTGTACGTAAATAAAAAATTTATCATTTGACATAAATATCTATGGCGGTAATTGTGTTTATATACATAGTACAATTCAAGAACCATTAATGTATCAGTTATTTTCTAAAACAGTGAGGGTTATGGGTGGGTTTTGGGTCTGGTTATTGGTTTTATTTTTTACCCAGAGTTCGTGACTGTACTACAATCCTGTCCCTGTATTTTGGTTTTTGGCAGATAGGGTTTCCTGTAAGATCCATTCTGCGTAGCTTTGTCCATCTGGTTAACACAACCTCCAAATCCTGCAATTGACACAAGAACAGAACACTGTGATTATTTTTTCCCCCTCCAGAGTAAAATTCAATAGTAATGTGATTTGCTCAGCCAGGCCCAAATCCTGCACACAGAAATAACTTAAATGAGACTATTCATGTATTAATGTGCACATTAAGAATGTGCATTTTCAAATAGAGTGGTACATAGCATTCCCTGAATATATCATAATTGCACAGAAGAAATGGTGATGTAGTTGGAAAACTCTGTATTTTTAAGGGTACAGTAATGCCAGCTATGGAAAATTACCACTACAATCCCACTTATAAGCACCTAAAGTTGAGGAATTACCCCCAAAATTTTATGATATGTAATGTCTGTTAATAAATCCCCATGGTCTCACAGAGCCCTTAAGAGTATCAGTGTTTGGTTCGGTTTTGAAAAAATCTGTGGAAGAAAAAAATACAGAGAAAGAACAGACTAAAAAAAGCTAAAAATCACGCAAATCACAATAACCTGCCTCTCTCTTTATAGATATATGTAAAACTGTATTTTACAAGAGAAACAGTAATCCCCCCCTACATAACTGTGGGTGGTCAGTTATAGTATTGGCCCAAATAGTGAAAGTTTTGAAATATACCTTTCTCCATCTGGATTTCTGTCTAGTTACCCAAGGGCAGTATGACCTAGATAAAACTTCTGTCTTTTAAGTACAATAAATACAAGTTAAAAGGATGCAAAACTTAGGTTGGTCCTTTCTGCTCAGACTCCCTACTTTCTGAAATACTTTCTTTTCAAAATTTCACTTAACTGTCATTCTTGACAGGCTTCTTTATATGTGTGAAAAGTTAAGAAGGGATTAAAAACAATCTGTATGAAGACAAGAGAAGAGAGAATTTATGTTCTACAGTTGTAATAAATTGGAAAAAATATACTAATCACGATGTGACAAATTCCAAACTGCAAAGTCTGTAGAATTTTGCAGCTTGATGCCAATAATGAAGTATCTAGAGTTGTAGATATCTTTATCCTTCAAATTTAGAAAATCACCTGGGTAACGCAAGCAGGGAGAATTCTGGTTGTGCAGGCTCTACTCCCTTCTTAGAAAATCCTCCTGGGAACATTCTATGGGCTATATAATACATGCTTAGAAGAATCACATGGAAGAGGAAGTGGCAGCACAGCCTCACACCTCCAAACCATATAATTTTTTGTCTATTGATGATGATGGTGATATCATCTATCATTATCCAGTGATGATACCATCTTTTTAGAAAAACAGAGAGCAAAAGCCTGGTTCTGTGAGGAGCAAGACTGATAAAACAATGCAACAAACCCTGAGAATCAGTCCATATGAAGAAATGTTGATAATTCTTATAAAGTTACACAGCAAACCTTTATCAGCATGTATCAGAACAGCAGTACCCCCACAGTTTAGGTGCTAACACTTATTCACAAACACAAGAAGTTAGGGGGAAAATATTTTAGGTTTGGCTTATCAAAAAAGAAACAGCATTTAGCAAGTTTATTTATTTAGTCTTACCTGAGCATTCGGGCATTGTCATTGCAATCTGTAAAGTGTTTGAGATTTCACTAGAAAGAACTTTTTCAAGTAATAGTTTTGCAACACAAAATTGTCTGTTACTGAAATAAAATGTATACAGTTTAACTTTGATGAATGTATACAGAGAGTCCTGTAGATTTTTGTTAGCTGTTACTTACTTGATAAATGACCCCGAACATGGTTACTCCAGTGTATGTTTATCTAAGAGCACACTAATCCTGTGCTGAAATATGATTACCCTTTCGATACGCTCTAGTTGTTCATTGCCTTCCTGTCTCTAATAAAGTGCTTTCACTTCCCAGCCTTTCAATAAGCTGTACTAAAGGGACCAGACACTCTTCTGGGCAGTCTCCGTTTGATAAATGATCATGTCATGCTATCACTTTGAGGTCTGCTACAAAATACTGACGAGCAAATTATATTCCATTGGGGGGGAAAGGGGGGAAGGGCAAGTGCCTTAGTAGGCAGCTGTAGTGCTGGCAGTAACGTTCTTACCAATTAACGATGGCCATTTAAGAATTGCTATTTGACCAGTATGCTCCAGTTTTTATCGGAAATGTCTAGTCCAACTGCCCTAACTACATCTACAGACAGCAATTTGTCACCGTTTTGATTACCTGTCATAATCTATTTGAGAAAATCTATAATTCTTCTCTTGTTCCTGACTCAATTCTGAAGAGAATGAATTCATCTTTTGAGATATCCTCTTGTCATAATCAATACTGGGCAGAGGTTGAATAAATTAAAGACTTAGGAAATACAGATTTTTATAGGTATTTCTAGCTATATTTTCTCTATCTATCCAAATGCTCATACAAGTCATCATCTTCCCAAAACGAATGTAATAAATAAATAAATAATTATTATTCTGGCTTTTTGTAATCAGGAATAGTTCTTTTTTTTTTTTTTTTTTTTTTTTAAATAGAAATAGTGTTTTTTCAAAGAAAATCCCTTAGTATTCCAACCCAAATACACTGCAGCCTAGAAGTCCTTGTGAACCTGGCTCAAGTAAACCAGAAGCTCAATAGGGTAAAAAAATGAACTATCAAGCAACAGAAAATAAAGAAAAGCCAATTTTATTAAAATCAATTATATTCATGATAACTGACCCAAGACATGTTTTTTACGTGTGGTAGCTAGTCACAGAAACCTATTTTGCATGAACTGAGAAAAATTATTTAATTTTGTTCTGTCCACTGTTCAGACTGCATTATATAAACTTCAGTCACGTGAAACAAGGTCATGTGCCTTGAAGTCTTTTAATTGTGCTATCAATGCCCTGAATTAGTCAGAACCTTAAGTTCTTGATTTTATTAACCCTAATTTTCAACTATGCTGAAATCAACATGGCATTGTTGAAAAGCAAGGGAGTACAGGTTTTCATGATAATGTGAGAAAAACTGAGATAAAATAATTACACCAATTAAGTAATGATATGGGCTCTGATCAACGCCAGACATTCCTGGAGATGTTCCTGGTGGCAGTGATGGGGAAGCAGGAACAGGAAAACACGGAACATAGTGCTTTTGGCAGGAAAAAGAGGTACACATCGGAGTTTTGAAAACAGACGGGCAAGAGGGAGAAGAATGGAGGCAGCTTGTGTGGGAATGAAAGATCCTTTGCTGTCTATAACAAGTTTGGCCAGCAGAATCAATTAAGTATATGCAGCACAGTTGTATACCCCCTAAAATCCTTTCATCTATCACATTTGTAGAGTAAGGTAAGCCATGGAATCATGAAATTCAGGGTTGCAAACAAATTGAAACATATTCAAAACATCTGCTATTTTTTTTAAACATTTACTGGATGTACAAGATCGCTCTGCTAGATGTTCACTCTAAGTTAAAGCCTCAAATAGAACTACAGTAGAACTACAACCAACTTTTTTTTATACTTTGCATGGCCTACTGCTCTTTCAACAATTTTTTTCTTTTTTAATTGAAATAAGAATTTACATTAGTGATAAGTAGAACCTACTAAAATGTAATCTCTGAAACACAGTAATATTAGCTGGAAAGTTAGGCATCCAGCTCCATTACACTATATGCTAAACACATTCAATGTGGTCATTAATTTTACAGGTCTGCAAAGATATGAATAGAAATACACTGTCTGCTCTGTATTTTCAAAACTTGGAGATTGTTTAGAAAACACACAGGACAGTCACTTTCAAAATTTACCAGAACCTGATTGAAGTGTAACTGAAAGCAGCAGCTAACTCAAATGCTAACCACATAATTTTTCAAAAGCTGTGACCATGTAATATGGAAGTCTAAATGTCTAATTGATTTGGGTAAATATTAACTCTGGTCTTCCTGATGATGAAATAATGAAATTTAAGAATGATTTAATAATATATACAGAGCTACTGAATAATGCAGTCTTTTTGTCCTCTCCTTACTCTGTTTCAGAAGACACTGTTTTTTCCTCTGAGGCACTGAAAATGCTGACTCTGAACTCGTATCCTTATTCTTAAAATCAGATGGTTCTTTAGCTAAGACAATCTTTTTTAAGATCGTCACAACTGGAGCTTTTGTACTTATAATAAAGAAAAAAGACAAAAAAAATCACTGTAAGGTGTTTTATTTAGAAAAGGAAGCCTTTTCAAAAGTGAAGCTTTGGAGAGACTACCTATTTTAAAAAGCTTACTGTTATTTTGATGTAACCAACACATTCAATATGGTTTTAATTATCCAGCAAAAGCCTACATGAATTGTATTTTGATATGAATTCAATCACAACTTCCAGACAGAAATGCAGCTTGAAATACATTAATAATCCTCTAGTAAAAAAGAAATGTATCATTCAACAATTTTTAATATTAAAATTTTAAAAGTTAGGAACCCAAATAAAGTATATTGACCTAGATAATTGATAGATTATGTACACAAAATACTGGAATTTCCTCATTAGTAAACAGAACTTTCAAATTTAATGTAAAAGATATTAAGTATTCTAAGAAGTAATAAGAATACTTATTTTAATAATTACTAACCAAATAACGTTAACTTTTCTAAGGAAACAGAATGTATATGTAAATCAGTAATGAAAGAGTTTATTTTAATCGAGGCTTTGTCTTGGTGATTTGGGTTGTGATTTAAGCCAATTCATTTTTTTATTAATAAAAATATTAATTTCAAAAAAAGCAGAACACTAATGCCTCTGGTTTATAGTAAATGAAGGCAGTGTTTATGAAGTCACTTATAAAGCTTGTTCATGCCTCCACCATGCAATGATGGCATCAGCATACTGGTTAACATAAATCTGATACTCACTTACTAGCATGACACTAAAATAATTTTTTTAACTGCTCTTTAGGTCAAGAAGTAGAAGACATCATAACTTATGAAAATAATGAGATGTAAGAAGGCCAATACTCATGTTCCTTTTTGAGAAGATAAGCTGGATATTGTTAAGTCTAGACCATTCTGTTTGAACCACATTCACTATTGCAAAAGGAAAACCAAAAATACTTTTATTTCATTTGTTTTAGCTGCTACTGTGGAAGTCAGAGCTCTTGCTTATGAAGACATGTCTCCTTAGCAGAAATTTATGAATGAAATTCAATGTATGCTTTCATGACAAATACTTCTTAGGCTACTCCAGCAACAATAGTCAAAAAGTAATCTTGATATTAGAATGGCTGCAAAATCAGCTAGATGATCTGAAAACCAAGCAGCGGCTTTTCTTTACATTAAAATAGAGAATTAAACCTGTAATATGATAAAACATTGCATGTTAATTTACAAACAATGGCCATGTCATCTTTGCAATTTAAGCCACTGACCGTCACTCAGATGGTCAAAACATACACACTAACCCGACATTTTGGACATATCATATTATAGGTATAACTTCCATGCATTTACTACTCAGTTGATAGATGCATGCACAACTGCCACTTTATCTAGGATTAAAGGACATTTCGACATCCTAGATAAGCAGTTTGCCATTTTTAATCTCAAGAAGAATTTTGGATGAGAAAAGCCAGCATGCTTGGAAAGTCATCGGTTCAGTAGCTGCAGAAGTAAAGTTTATTTTTACTCATCTATTTAGTGATAAAGATGAATTTGACTAATTTCTTATCACCCATACTAAATAGAACAAATATTTATTTTAATACCTTCATATGTTGAAGCTGATTGTCAACTGCTCTAAAATAAGAAAGATTTTCCAAAACTGCCAGTTCTTCTAATTCATCAATGTTGTTATTGCTGATATTCAACACAGACAAAGATTTCTGAAGGAAGAAAAGTAGAAAAATAAAACTATTTTTTTCATGCCATGCCAGAGTCAAGATGTAAATTCTTACAGAAAATTCTCTGAAAGGAAAAACAAGCATATGAAGCAGAAACATGCAAATACAGTTACCATATACCTCACACATTATTTTATGTTGGCTTTCCATCTTGTCCTAAAATGCTGTTTATTTTGGTTTTTGAAGTCAGACAAAAGTAAAATTATTTCTCACTTATTTCAGGAATTCTTAGGAAATACAGAACTTTAATTTTTCTCGAAACGCATTCAAATACTTTATAGAGTTCTGCAAGTGCTACTAACTCTATATTTGAAGTATGAAACAGACACAGAAATTGCCTGCCTTTTCCAAGGTTACATCTGTACTGCACAGAGCTGAAATCCATATCTGATACCTACGCAGTCTCTTCTAACTGCTGGACTATGCTGGTTTTCTTCCAGGCTAGATCCTGCAAACTTCTTGGTATACATACCTCTATTCTTTGTCCCACCTTTGGAATATCATTGAGTCACATAATGCACTTCACCATTTGTAACAGACAATAGTTAAGAGAGATCTTTACATTCTGGATAAAAGGTAAATGTGTTTTGGTGTTTATCTCAAGAAATAATGTAGTTTCACATAAAAGAAACAAGAAGCTTCTATCTCTAGAAGATGAAAAAGGACACCTAATCCAGTGAGTTTAGAATTATACCAGATATGGACTTAAGCACTAGTTAGAAAATGTCTATTTCGTCAGTGTGTACAGGAAATGTAATCCCTTTCTAAAATCTGACCAAGATCAACATTGCCTGCAGAAATTACTAGTACCATCCTGATACACGCAGGGCATAAACTTCCTCAGTCAAAAGATTCATGATACCGTCATCATCAAAACATTTGCTTGTGTTACACAGAGAGCTATACAGTCCCATGTGTTTGTCTCTTTCACCTCTGACAGCATTAAGAGCCAGAAACAGATAGAAGATGATGAAGTAAGGAGTGATGCCCTAAAGAGGGACAAACACTTAGCACTCGAAGGATAAAAATAGAATGTTTTTACATGTAGCATCTATAAAGATGTATGTGGCCAAGAATGCAAAGTCTTTCTTATAAAATTAAACCAAACCCACACGAAAAGACCTTAGACAAAAACCATCAAGAACAAAATGCTAGTGACTCTAGGCCAGTACGCTGAAAAACACTGAAGTATATGATTTATCATCCCGGGAAGATTATAATGATATAACCACACTCTACAATAAATAAAAGTGCTCTTACAGGAATGGCTCACTTCTATTAAAGGAAAACGGCAATATATGTCTTGGATTACTTAATCTCAGAGAGAATTAGAGCTAGGACAAATGTTTATGATATACATATGAACAAAATAATTCACTTTTTTGTGAGCTCTTCACCTTCATAAAAAAAGCTCATCAAGCCGTAACTACACTTTGGTAGATACAGCAAGATGAATTTTTTTAGCACAGAACTACATCCATTAGTAAATAAAGTCTATTTTCTTTTAACCACTTCAACAATACATTTGATGTTTACTGAGCAATTAATATGTTGAAAGAAAACTTCAAAAGCTGACTTTCCTTAAGTCTTGTCATATCACAACATAGAAAAACTGCAAAACTGAAACTGTTGCTCCTAATAGCCAGAAAAAAAAAAAAAAAAAAAAAAAAAAAAAAA
>NW_020799095.1:116881916-116886557 GCF_003259725.1 Athene cunicularia
TTTTTTTTTTTTTTTTTTTTTTTTTTTTTTTGACATTGCATTCTCTAGAGAAATAGAAAAGGCAGTAAATAAACTAATGTAACAATCAAATCTGAGAAATACCAACAAGCTAATTCATTACAAACTAAGTAGGCTAAGATGACTAACAAGGATAAATTCCTACCCCTTTTTTTAGTTTATTCACATTCTGTTGGTATAGTGCATCCATACATTTCCTTACTTCCTCTCTCTTTTTAGTCTCATTTCCATCCTTCACAGAAAAATAAATGACAAAGTAGAATCTGCTGAACTCCTTGCTTATATGAGAATTAGGATGATAGTCCCTTGGTAGAACTTGAAAGAATGCCACCAATTGGCAGGAAAGGAAAACACACAGCGATAAGTCCTAATCACTTTTCTTCAAAATACTAATCTACTGATTAATGGCTCATTGAAATTCTCAGAATGTACTTACTGCCAGGGACCTAAGAGATCTTGAATCAAACAGAAGCTTTTCACCAAGAGGGAGATCTTGACTTTCAATATGTAGCTCTCTTATTCTTTCTAATTTATCCAAACCCTCTACTACAGTGATGCAGTTGCCACCCAGATACCTGTAGAATAGAAGACAAAATAGATTTAATATACTTTGAAAGTAAAAGCAAACACAAAGCCTCAATATACTTAAAAAAAATTTAAAATATTATTTAATAATACCTTTTCTATTATAATAGAAAAAGTAAAAAACCTAGCATGTGAGTAGAACATATATCTTACAGATCCAAGGTATTTTAGCAGTTTTAAATATTGCTGCTATTATCATTATTATTAATAATATTATTATTAAATGGCTGACAAAAGAAAATAATTTAAATGCAAACAAGTATGTTAAGATGATATGTCATTACTTACATCATAGAACAATTCAAAAAAATCATAAGCAATTACTTTTATTCGAAAAGCAAAATTTAAGAGCTGAAAGGACCTTAATGGCTACATAATTTTTAAATTTCTTAGTGTAATAATTATTCTTCTACTAGTAAAATAAATACATTATTTTCAACTTACAGTTTTTCAAGGTTTTTCAGCAATGAGAGATTTTCTATACATGAAATACAATTGTTCTGAAGGTAAAGGTGTGTTATATTTGAAGCAAAGTCCAAGTTCTGGATTTGGCTGATATGGTTATCATATAAATATAGAACTCTAAGATTTTTACACAAAGAGAGGTCACCCTGAAATAAACAACAACAAATTAACAATACGTAGAGGTCACTCACTGCCTACTTCTGGAAGCTCTTGATTGTTTCTATATTTAAGTTCTGCTGCATGATTTATACATTTTCACCTTTAACAAACACTTTTAACAACTCTTTTTTCTAGAAAAACTGAGTTAGTGTCAGCAACCATCAGATTTAAGACTGAAATCTGTCATTACTATTCTGCCATACAGAAGCTGAAGACTCAGCAGGTACATCACATTCTGGGTGACTTCATTCCCTCCCGTGCCTTCATCAGGTGGATTTCAGAAAAGCCCAATTGTCACTGTAGTTTTCTGCATCAAACCTCAGTGATATAATGGAAACCAGTTCTTGGCAAAGGAATACTGATTTATACAAAAACTTGTATTTTAATACACTCCTGAGCCTAAGATTCCACTCAAATGTTCTTGTAAGGGTTTCTGTAAAACTTCTTTATGTCACCTGATGAACCAGTCTTAATCAAATGGACTGATCAAATTAGTATGACTATGACTGTGCACGTTCCTAGGAGTGGGCTGAATAAACCCATTTGCTTGCACAATCTGTTCATAGAACAAGCTATTTAATCTTGACTGAAATCACACTTTTAAAGCAGAAATCCACTATACACAACTATTCAGTTGATCAGGGTTCAGCAGTTTCAAAATGAGCTCAGTATCTTGAGGGGATTTGATTTAACACAGGGTTTACTGAAACTTGTATAAATTTCCCATTATTAAACTCAAAGGAAGGAGGACTGGGTTAAGTTTGCATGTTTAGTCTTTGAAAATGAAAAGGTCATGGATTATTTTTTAAATGAATAACCCCCTGGGAACAATCTAAAAAAAAATAAATGTAGATTTTAACCTGACTAATCTGAAAAAGCCACTACACGAGTCCGAATTTGTTAACCTCACTTGGCTTATATCCTGTTCCTGAACTCCCCTTTCCTTTCTCAGACTTCCTCTGAAATCTAAGGAATAAATCACAGATAGATTGAAAAGATTGTGCTGTGAGTTAACAACTGTTTGTAAAATTCCCAGGACCAGAAATTATATGGCATGACTAGAATGAATTAAGTGTTGCACTTAATAGTATGTAATATCACTTCTTTTTTTAAAAAAATCTGATCTGCAAAATTACTAGTTCTTTACATCTTATTCTATTTTTTGTAGAGCTGCAGATTTCTATAATAGTTCTGTGAAATACCGCAAAAAATACTTCACTTTAAAACTTCAGTTCATCTCTCTCATGTAATTGCTTACATGGATTTTCTAGTTTAATTAATTAATGGCAAAAATAGTTAGCATACTGATAACACCCTTCTTGTCTGCTACACAGATGATACATTTCCACAGTTTCAGGTAAGTAAAATACTTCAACAATATTTTTGCCACATAAAATGTGTCAGGTCAATAATAAGAAACCCTGCAGACTGTTGGAGTTACAGTCACCCACTTTGATGTTTTAGATGAAAAGTTACAGCTGAAAGATTATTTTCACATTTCAAATGCCACGCATTTAAAATCCATTTAAACACTTTTATGTACAAGCAGTGTTCCACACAGTAACAGCAGTGAATGCTGAAGCATATTTCCAAACAGATGTATTATTAAGGCTTAGTTGTAAATATAAATGTTAAAACATAATATAGCTGTTATAAATTAGAAATATGGCTTTGCTTGTTTGTCTCCCCAACTATAAACAACTCATCATACCAGTAACTACAAGACATTTAAGTAGCCAGGTTAAAAGGAATAAAGAAAAATAAATCTTACAATTGCATCTATATTTTTGTCTGATAAATTCAGATGAGTTATTTTTCGCAGATACTGTCCAAAGTTCTCTTCACTGAGATTCTTGTGACTGATGCTTCTAGCAATTAGGTCCACTGTTAGTTGAACCATAATTCTGTAATAGGTCAAACTGGTCTATGGCTTTGTTTAATAGTGTATTCCACGTGCTCTTGTAAGTAGTTTTATAAAATGCCTTTTAAAAAAAAAAAAAAAAAAGGAAAATGTTATACTACTTGTACACCAAATCTTCAACAAAGCTTACATGTATACTTCAAATCCGATGTTTCCCCACCAATTCGCTTTTTGCCTAGTGACACATTTATGCATAGTCTTTGCTGCTTATAAAAACCTACCCCCTTTTTGCTGTAATTTTTTCAAACTTTCAGTGTATTAAATAACATTAAAAATACATTTTTATATTGGATTTGTTGTTTCAGTGTGCTTAAGAGGGTTGCACCCTTGACTCCATCATTTTCATATAGCAATATGAGCACAATGGTCCACAGCAGAAGTAATTCTCACACATAAATAACTAACTAGTGTGAGCTCATAACCTAATTGTTAGAAAATACATCACTCTCTATAGCAGGCTCTTTACGGGCTGTGAGAAGTCATATAAAGCGACAGTACTCTTTACACATCAGCACAGCCTTTTTGTTATCCACACAACTGCATGTGAGTTTTTTGCACTGAGGCATATACTTTAGAGGCTCTCAACAGTACCAACTACCAACCTCTTTTTTTTTTTTTTTTTTTTTTTTTAAGTCTGGTTTATAAATTGGGGAACGACAGGGAGGGAAGAAGGCAAGACAAATTTTGAACTGGGTGTGTTAATGTTCTGAGGATAAAAATATCCTAACAAATGTAACTTAACAACTCAGAATAAAAAGGACGCTTTTTTAGCCAGTACATCATACAATGCACATTATGTATTTCAGTCAGTACATAATACCCTCACATCAGTGTATCAAAACTGAAGACAGCAGAAAGCATACCAATACTAAAACTCACGCAACCACATAAACCAAGGCAGGGAGAATCCTCCTTGCCAGTATTACATTTATGAGAAACCGAGGAAAAGCAAAGACTGAAACTGTGAAGACAGAAAGAACTTCCTTACTTAATAAACAAGGTTGAAGCTCAGTAGCTCCCCCTCATCCATGTGGGTTTTGTTTTTTGCTTTTTTTTTTTTTTAAAGGAGGCGAAGGAAGGAGAGCTGAAAGGACATTCGGGTTAGGGTTTTTTGTTTGTTTCCTAAGAAGTCTGTTTCTTTCTTGCTTTTTAAATAAAAATACTTTTCAGAGCCCTTTCTTATACATTCTCCCAAAATAAGCAGTAACAGCAGAGGAAAAGCCGTGCTGCCAGCGGGGGGGCTTTGCGTGAGGCAGGTCTCCCTGCTCACCCCAGCTTCTGGAGCCGGGTGATTTCAGACTGTCGTTCCCGTCCCGTCCCCCCACCTCACCGCACCCAGCCGGCGGCTTGACGGCGACAGGGACCAGCCGCCCCTCAGCACAACCCGCGGGAAGCCTGCTTTGATGCCGCTGCCCGCAGAGGGACAAGTCGGGGGCAGGACCAGCTCCCAACGTCCATCCCCGGAGGGTCCGGCCCCGCGCTCCCCCCTCACC
>NW_020799095.1:116886607-116911748 GCF_003259725.1 Athene cunicularia
AGGGGCTGCGGGGGCTCGGGGCGGGGCGGCGCTCCCCGGCTGCACCACCTCGGTGCCCACAGGGCGAGATGGGGCGGGGTGGGTGTCGCTTCTTAGCCCGCGGCCACCGGGCCTGGCTGCGCCTCGGAGGCAAAGGAGCCAGTGCACAGGCACGTCAGCCTGTCAGCCCGCCTCAGGGCTCTGGGGAAGAGGAAACGCAACGGGGGAATTTCCCGGAAGAAAGCTTTGAAACATGCTAATGCAAATGGCCTTCGAGCAACACCTCCCCTTATGAAGAGCTCATTGGCTTATGAATACTTTAACAATGCTATGTGTTCTTAAATTTTGCTCTCCTGCAGGTTTTCCATCTGGTGTGGCCCCTTCTTGCATGTCAGGCATTTTTGTGAGCGTGAATTACTGGCAAAACCGAAATTTCATGGTTCACTGCCCCCATGCTTAAATTAGAAGGGTTACTGGTTTAATAAATTGAGTGGATACTGTATTTAAAAGCAATGTTTTTTTTTTAAAAAAGGTTAGCAAATGTTCAATAATTTTTGCCTATGATGAAACATTCCAATTTGGGGTTGTTTGGGGCTTTTAAAAAAAGTCAGTATCGTATCAATGTTTCTGGTGCCTTTTAAAATTAATTAATTGCTGATGACACAAAACTGGGAGGAGTGTCTGATACACCAGAGGGTCATGCTGCCACCCAGAGGGACCTCGACAGGCTGGAGAAATGGGCTGACAGGAGCCTGATGGAGTTCAGCAAGGGGAAGTGCAAAGTTCTTCACCTGGAGAGGAACACCCTCAGGCACCAGCACAGGCTGGGGGCCACCCAGCTGGAGAGCAGCTTGGCAGAGGACCTGGGGGTCCTGGTGGACACCAGGCTGAACATGAGCCAGACACATGCCCTTGCTGCAAAAAAATTAAATGTTAACCAGGGCTGCATTAGGGTATTGCCAGTTGTGGCAGGAGGTGACCCTGCCCCTTTATTCAGCGCTGATGAAGCCACACCTGGAGTGCTGTGTCCAGGTCTGGGCTCTCCAGTACGAGAGGCATGGACATACCAGAAGGAGTCCAGTGAAGGGCCATTAAGATGATTAAGAGACTGGAACATGTCTTTGAGGAGACTCTGGAGAAGGCTCAGGGGGATCTCACCAATGTATATAAAAATACCTGAAGGGAGAGTGCAGAGAGGATGGTGCGAGGCTCTTTTCAGCGGTGCCCCATGTCAGGACCAGAGGCAGTGGGCACACACTGAAAAACAGGAGGTTCCTTCCAAATGTCAGGAAGCACTTTTTCACTGAGGGTGACCAAGCACTGGTACAGGTTATCCAGGGAGGTTGTGGAGTCGCCGTCCTTGGAGATACCCAAAATCCAAGACATGGTCCTGGGGAAACTGCTCTGGGTGACCATACTGAAACCCCTGTTGGTTGGGCCCAATGACCTCCAGAGGTCCCTTCCCACCTCAGCCATTCTGTGATTCTAACAATTAAGCATACAAATAACTCACTGAAGTCAGTAAAACTTTACACCTTATGTACTTGCTGTGTTGGAATGTAAAAGTGCACCAGCTGGTCAGTGATAAAATACATTGTTTCCAATGAAACCAAGATTAGGACTTTATTTCTCTTAGAGGAAAAATGACTCAAAATGTTACAAGCAAGCATGTTTCACTTTGACCTTTGTTGGAAATTCAAACAAGGTATAAAGAGTACCATTCTCCCAACCTCAAATTTCCTATATCCTTCTCTCTGAGGATATGAAAGATCATAAGATGTCCTTATTTCTGTGGTGGAATCCAAACTGAGCATGCCCTGGAGCTGCTTGTTCTGGGAAATGTTTCTGTAAAAAAAAGTATGTTAATATTTTGAAAGTTAATTTTGGACTTAGTTTGTTCTCCCCCATGGCTGTAGATTTTGCAGGTGTCTAGGGCTGTCTGTTGGTAATTTGATTTAAAGGCAGAAAAAACTATGAGAAGTTTCAGAGAGGGTATTTATTCATTAAGACTTGAAATAGGATTCTCATCTGGTGGCACGGAGTATTAAACAATCATCTGTGTACTCTCCAGGATGGCAGTAATTTGGCTGAGTACAAAAAGTCCTTGTCTTCAGAAAAGGTTTTGGAAGTACCTGTGTAAAATCATTATGGCTGTATTTCTTACAGTTCCAGATTGGAACACTGAACTGAAATTTACTTCTAAGGACATAAAACACCTTAAGAACCTCCCTTGCATAAGCACTACTGTGCATTTTGCATAGAGCTATTTCTGCATATATGGATTCTATATGTGGGGTGGGTCATATAATGAACAAGACAAATTTCCCTAGAAGATACTTCTGTCAAACATTATATTCAAGCCTAATAATTTCTGACAAACTTTTTCAGGGTCGGGTTTCAAACTTTTTATTCAGTCAAACTTTTTTCTGAGTATCTCTGGCTTTCCTCTTTTGTGGCTAGATAGGTATATAAAATGGAATCAACACAGTTGATTCAGTATAGTTGTTTTAATATGTAAAACATGTCTGGAACTTTTTCCACTGAGTTTAAATTTGTTCTGGTTTTTATGTTTTCAAAGGTAGCAAATACAAGGTTCTCAAAAACACAGGGCAGAGCAAATAGTGCTTTAATTTCAATAAACTTGCAGAGAGCTGGACTGAAATGCCTTTGAAAAATAAAGCTATAATCCATTAAGTCTGATGCTGTCAGCCTGGTTTCTTAAGGACATGGTGCTTATCCATTCTCGATGTCTTTACCTGCATATACTGCCTAGTAGCTTTTAAACCCATCAAGACAACTCTGGCTAAAACTGGCAAAGGGGACAGGCATAGGGTGGTAGTAAATTATATTTTTTTACAAAATTCACCAACTGGCTAGAAAAAAGATTCCTAGCCTAATGTCCTCGTTTGAAGGAGTGGCTGAAGCCAGACCTGAACAGTTACCTGCTCATCTGGCCTGTGGGCATTAGCCCATCTCTGTCAGAAACCTGACAGCCTCTGTCAGAAATCCCAGCAACCTCCATCCAACCACGGCTCGGTGGGCACAAGGGAGAGCAGGAGCAGCGCGGAGGGCTTGTTACAGGTGTGAAGATGGGAACTCCAGCTATTACCCACTAACCTTTTAGTTACAGTCAACTGGGAATAAGATAGTCTCCTGCAGGAGACAGGGCATCAATATTTCTGCTGCTCCTGAGCAATAATTCTGGTAAATATGTAGTTTCCTCAGTTTTGTCCACGTCAGACTTACTCTGGAATAGATGCATGGCAGTATAACTCTACATGTTTATATTTCTGTCCTGGAAGTAGCTCAGGTGAAACAGGTACCTGGAATAATTATTTATGTAAAGCCCTAACCTTGCACGCAGTGCTTCGACCTCTGGGACTTGTTCTGTTGCATGACAACTACTTGACACCACCTCTTGATTCCTCATTTTATTTAAGCAGGATCATGTGCATGCATGAGTAACAGGTTACTAAGCTAACTTTTTCTTCTCTTCACCGGAGAAGCACTGGACTGCAGTTCTGTTCCTGCAGTGCCGCCCTCTCCTCACTGGCCATGCACACACTTCATGTCTCATGCTACTGCTGTTTCGCTGGTTATACCTTATTGCCTTTTCTGTGATTGGATTAACATTTTTGCTCATAGTGACTGCTGATACCAACAGAACTGTGCAAGCCTAAGCAAAATGGGAGCTAAGACACAAAACCACTAACATGATTAAAATGAGATAAGTAACAGGCTGGCTCTTAGAAAAGTTCCTAAAAATATTTCTGCAAATACAATGAAATTAAAGTTAAAATATGTCCAATACCAGACAAGGCCTGAAGCCCAATATGGATAATTATTATCATAAAACTTTTACGAGTACAAAACTGTTATCATAATTAATATTATTAGCAGATGCCAGAAAGTGAACTAGCATTTCTGCATCTCCCAGCATTAAAATCTGTTAGAGCCTGGAACTGAAAGACAAGTTATTAGAAAACTATCTGTTAAGAAAAATATTTTATCTTTATGGTGTTTATAATTTTTTTCATGAACATTGTATCTTACCTCCAGCAGAGACTACAATGTTGATTTGGGAAATGCAAGATAATGTCTCCAAAGATGAGTGATACGGAAAAATTCAAAACACACTTTTACAATTTTCCCTATAGAGAAAATAACAGCTTTCCAAATATGGTAATGAAGTTTGACAGAAGAGAAAGTAAAATAAAAGAAAAAAAGAAAGTAATGAACTGAGAAAGTAAAAATTATTATATGCTGCTATTGTTCAGAACCAGTCAGAATATGTACTGGTATCTCAGCATTATTTTGTCAAACTGTATAGAGAGCACATCTGAGTATTCACAGTCATTCTTTGTTCTTAAATAGATGTAAGATGTTATTTACATGTTATTTGGCTCTGGCTGATCTTTTATATAAAAATTTGTGTTAAACTATTTTTGTCACTTTCAGAATTTTACCTAGTTGTCCTAAGAACTTTTAAATGGAAACGGACGATGTTACACAAAACCCTAGTATAATAAGGAGCTAGTTTGGAGTTTGTATCACCAGTATAGAATAAATACATCTTGTTTAAGTTGGAAGATATCTGCTGGTTTAGTACCCCTAGGTTTCTCCAGTTATTATCTTCAGCTTTGTGAAACTTGGACTGAAAATGCCTTCTTTAGAAATAGATTAAAAATGTAAGCTTAATTCCAACCTCAAATGATACAGTAAGTGAATGCAACTTGTGTTCAGCTGGAGAGGAAAGTTCAGATGGTTGTAATTACTAAAGATTGCATGCCATTAGATGCAGGCACATAAATTAATTTCCTTTTATAATAAAGTAATGCCACTGTAGTTATACACAAGCCCTAAGGTAATCAGGTCTAAAACAAACAGAAATTTACACAGGAAATGATGGACAAATTACATAGGAGCTGAATGTGTGTTCCAGTTGAAAATGAAGAGTTTCTGAAACAATATATTTATAATCCCCTCAAAGGTCTCAGGCATTTCCTGTCTGTGATGATCTATACAGACAAACTACGCAAAACAGAATAAACATTATTTGCTAACATTATTATTAAGAATTGTTATCTAAGGTGGCAATGTCTGACATACTGGAGATGTAGTGCATAAAGATGGTAATACAGATCCTTTTTCATCTGTATTTTTAAAAGGCTAATGATCAATGTTATTATTTCATAGAGGAAAACAGACACTAGCTCTGGCAAAAATGCCTTGCTAAAGTTTATGCACTCCTGGTTTGTGAAAGAGTCCGGAAGAAAACCCAATTCTCCTGAGATGCAGTCCTATGACCTATCCACTGGACCATGCTACTTCCCAGAATACTGTAGTTTTCAGAAAGCCCTGTATGAAGCAATTTTTCATAATTAAAAACAAACCAAACGTCATAGCAAATATTTCATATGTTAGAAGTTTCATCTGAGGGTCAAAATTAACTCTTCTAAATTACATATTTCCTCGTGGATATTATTCCTAGGCTCTGAAAAGTAAAACTACAGCTCATAAAAAATACACCCCGAGGAACAAGATACTTCATTAATTCCTTAAAGGTTTAGCGTAATTGTTTTTAACTCCACAAAAATCCTTCAACTAACTGGAGACTCTCTGATGTCAGTTCTTCAAGACTTGACAGAAGAAAAAAATTCTACATGCATGCAATTAATCTTACGCATTATCACCCCATATTTTAATCATTTTCACCTCTTAGGACTGGCACCCTTAAAATTATGCTAGTTCAACTGTGTAGTATTTGTCTCATTTTTTATTTTTTAAAGTATTTGTTTTTAATAATTTTATCTTAACCTAGTTTATGCTATGATATACAAAATCTTTCATACTGGGTTTTCAATAAATACTTTAAATATTGTACATAAACATATTATGCTAATTATATGTTACTAGCATAATAAGAGTCCAGTTCTGATTTGGACTTTTTGGAGCACAGCAATAAGAAAAGATAAAATAAATAGTATGTTTATCAAAGAGAAAGTAACATACTAAGCTTATTTTAAAACACTGACTTGAAATAAAAATAATCTTCAAAATTTAGCAAAGGGGAGAAAATAAGTAAGATAATTAGTATTTAATTATATTCAGTATGTTTTTAACCCTATAAACAAAATACTAACATGTCAGCAATTAGCTTTACATCTTGGATTCTTGCATTTTTAATAATTAAATATTCAACTGGCATTACAGTTCATAATAAATGGAGGACTACTGTAGAGACATTGTACACCTTAGGGCAACGGACTATGCTGTGCAGGGGTGACCCAGTACCCAAGTTCAAGGCAACCTTATACCTTCTCAAGCTACTCTATCTGCAGGAATAGCCCGCTGCACTTAAGTTTCATGAAACACTAGACAGGTTAAGATAAAATACCCAAACCAGATGCAGTTGAAGCTTTATAAAGGCACAAGTGATAGAAACGCAAGAAAATTATGCTTCATTTACTAAATAGCAAGTTTAAAAGAGCTCATTCTATTTAATCTAAGCTCATGTGCACAAACTGCCACTGAAGGCAAGGAAAACAAGAGAGTCCCTTGTAAAATAGGGTCTGAACAGAGACATTGTGGGTAAGGGGTTTTCCAGAGAATATCAAAGATAGACAGTGAACAGAGCTGTTGTAGCCAGCTCACAGCTGCCTGTTATTCCAGTATTAGAATCAAAGATAATTTATGAAAAGCTCAAGCAATATTTCTTCTGGCGTGGCGTGAATGTGAGGTCAGGGATGACTGAAGAACTTGTGACGCTGCTCGAAAGCAAAAGATTAAGGTTAGCCTTTTTATTACCTTTTTCTAAAGCAAAAATATTTATTGACTTCAGTGAGGTTGTTCATACAAAGATTGCTTATAAGAGTAAAGATTACAGAGTTTGTAACAAAGTCCAGATACTGGTGGCTAATGGTGGTGGAGAGAGTTGAGACTGAAACATTTTCTATAATTTGGCTTTCTTCAGTGTATCAAGGTTATTGCTTACAACTCCCAGTTATGGCTAATCCTTCAGAAAGGCTCAGTATCCAGTAGACATCTAATGTAAGAAACCTAGGTAAATACTTAACATCTAGTAACTCCCTTTTTTCCTCTGAGTAAGTGCTGAGTTTTTGAAAATCTGGTGCTTAGTGGTACAAATAGGGGCTGCTGGATGAAGACTTATTTAGAAAAAAATTGGACCTAATAGCATGATCACCTAATTTAGCTTTTTACAGTGTTGGTAAACACTATCCACAAACATTGATAAAGCAAATGCAACCAGACTGAAGATCTTGTATTTTACAGATTAGTTAAGAATGTATCTACTGACTAGGTAATCTAATTGTTTATGTGGGACTTCAAAGCAAAATTTCACTAAGTGTCATGGCTACATATAAAATCTGAGAAATAGAAGTATTCCTCCTTTATACGACCAGATATTTCAGACATACCATATATATAAAAATCTGAAATGTTTCTATTGCTGTTAGTTACTTTTAAAATTATCCAGAACACAACTTTGCAAGCTTATTTTCAGTTATGTGTGTGTATCTATCTATCTATCTATCTATCTATCTATCTATGGCAGTCAAATACAGTGCAGGCATATGCAAGATAAATGTATAATTGTGTATGCATGAGTCCTACATCTGCACGTCATCATTCATGCACTAGACCTGAAACCATCTCCTTCTCCAGTGTACAGCCTTTACAGAGCAAAACACTCTTCCCCACAGTCACTGAAATTCAATGTTTGTTTTCCAATGTGTTTATTTGCAAAAGTCTGTTCTATACTTAAATTACTATTCTCTGTGTAGTATTCTGGATATACAGAATACGAAACAATGGCTAGACATTTACTGAATTAGAAAGACAACTCAAGCTTGAATTTTGTTACAGACAGCACAGTATTTTGCATTTAACTTTACCGTCCAAAAGTATGGCAATACATTATAAAATATAGTCAGTATAACTGGGGTGAACTCTCTGAAATGAGCACATCAATCAGCTGAAACCTCAGCCAGTCAATGGTAACAACGTATCTTGAAGTTTTCAGCTGAAAACTTGGCTCTTTTCGGCTAGTCAAATACCATGCTCATGGTAAGGAACTTTATCACAACAGCATGAAAAAGCTGAAACTTCTCAATTTGGAGAGAAGGCTGAGGTGATGATACAATAAGTTAATAAAATCATAAAGGTGGTAAGGCAAACAAAACTAATTGGCACATCCCATGCTGTTAGAACTAGGAATACTCTATAAAGCTGCTAGATCCATTCAAAAGAGGCAAAAAAGCGCACTTTCTTAAACTGGGGGTGAACTTCTAGAAATTGTGGCTGTGGGAGGCTTTGGAGACAGACAGTATCAATGGGTTAATAAAAGGGTTAAAAAAATTTAAGGACACCATATCCTTTATGGAGCACTAAGAGGTGTGGTCAGGGGTGCACCCTCCAAACTCCCTAATGCAACAGTTGTGGACAGTGGTAGAGTAAGAGGGGAACAGGCTGTAGAGTGCTGATGTTCATGTGTTCTTCTGCAGCAGCACTCCTACGTCTGCTGTTGGAGATGGCCACTGGCCTGAACCAGCAGGGTGTTTGCCATAACCCCTTACCTTTTCCTGCTATTTGCATTTTAGGTAGACTGGAGGATAGGACAACAGGTGAAGAGAAACAGAAGCCAGTCTCACAGTTGCATTACTCCATTCAGTAAATTTAAAAAAGGCACAAAAATTATGTCTTTTTTTCTGGTTCTGTATGGCGACAGTAGCACAACCATTCAATCTTCAGGCAAGATAATTCAATTCTAGGAGCTGCTAAACCAGTTCCTACCAAATGTTTGAAGAGGAGGTCTGATAGCACAATGAAGCATCTTTGACTATCTCCATAATCACACAATAAATCTGAAAAGCTCTTCTTAAAGCCTGTGCACAATAAAGGCAAACCGGTACTCTATCAGGAATTACAGCTTAGTCCTTGGTATTCTATTGTTACAAATATGCATATATTTATTTGGATTTTGTTGAGATTAGAATGTATAGATTGTTGAAAAATGCAATTTGCACAGATGAGAAAGGTGAGCATATGGGACAACTTCATGAATGAAGGAAAACAGAATAACAGGAGAGGGAAGAAGTTGAAACACAGTTCCACATTTTCAGCATTCTGTAATTTTAATATCTGTTGCAAATACTGTTAGGTGAAAAAATAAGTTGTGGTTGTTGAATTAGATTTTTATTTATTAAAATGTCAAAGGCACAAAAAAGGCAATTATTGTATGCATGCTTGTCTCAAAAAATCTGGATAAAGAACCTATTTGCACATGCTTTATTACGTACTGAATTACTTTAACTGTCAAAATAATTATGTGATATGTGGCATTCATTTGCATAAAGTAATTTCTAAATAAAAAGCGGGCACAAACGTGAAAGAACAAATTCACGTATTTGTTGATATACAACATGCATTGTCTTCAAGAATACCTTTATTCTTAAAATTTTTAAAGTCTCAAAACTATTTGGTAGAATTAAGGCGTACTTTCTATCCCTTCATGACTCTCCATCGTTTAGGATACATTTTTGTGTGCACATGTGTGTGTGTGTGTGTGCATGAACATATTGGATAACTCCTTGGTAGTAATGTCTTCAATGCATGGAATTCTGATCTAGGTTAAGGCAGAATCTGGAATAATGCTAGCAATAAAAAATGGCTGATCAAAGACAAGGGCATTGTTATTTTGGTTCCTGACCACTACAGAAAGGATCCTATACAGGCCACAGGTATAGCCATATCAGTTATAACACTACATGCTCAGCAAGTAACAACACAGGTAACTCAATGGACAACTATTTCCATCAGCATTCAAGCATCAGCATTCATACTGCTAGTTTATAAAACAACTTGGTATTTTAAAACCAACTGTGACTAAAAACATTGTCTGAGCCTACATGCATGAAATTTCAGCTCACTGCTATCACAAATGAGGACAGTTTAAATATGCTCAATAGACTAATATGAGATTAAACTCTTATTTTATATTTCAGGTAGATACAAGATATCCAAAACTTTTGGCTCATGTTATACAAAGAGAATTCTATAAACTGGCAACACGATTTTATTTCCTAATAGATATTTGACAAAAGCAGCATACTTTTTTGCGTAAACACATATTGAGTGGGACAATGGCTGTGTGCTAAAATTTGAAGTCTCACAAACACCTGTCTAAGAAAGTAAGTAGAAAAAGTTACTGGCCAGGTACACTTGCTGTGCCTTCCTTTGACTTAAAGGTACTGATGCGGACTTATGTACTGTGCTTGCTCATATAGAAGTCTATCGCTGCCCTTCCCAAGAAAACTAACAGCTTTGAATATTTAAATATCAAAGCTTTCTTCTCTTGCCTCTCCACCACCAGTGCCATGCTGGAAGAAACATAAAATTGCACTCATATCAAACTACACATCTGATAATTGTCTCAACTTTACTAATTTTGATTAAATATATTTTTTTTGTACACTGCTGAATGCTGCTGCTTTAAAACTCTTGATGAATTTCTGCTTCGCGGTATCTGCATTTCCCTGCTGAATGATAACTTTGTATATATATTATATACATGTATATAACGTACATTATATACATGTATATTGTATAACCTGCATCTTAGCTTCAACTACACTGGAATCCACTTGGATGAAAAGCCTCAAATAAGTAATAACTGTTAAAATTTCCAGAACAAAACAAAAGTAAAACCCACATTAAGGCAGAGTTAAGATTGCAAAGGAATATCAGTTACTTAAGGTATAAAGTGTAATGGCATATTGTATAAAGCACAAATTATCCCAAAAGTAAACATTCCAAAACCCCCAGGAAACTCAAGATTAAGGATAAAAACTTAAAAGAAATCCAAACATCTTGAATTATTGAAATGTAATATGAAAGCCTCCAGAACAAACTTAGATCAGCCCTGCAGCAGCACCATGTTGTAAGCCAGCAATTATGATTAATACATTTTAGTATCTGTGGCCCTAAATTAGCCTAATGTGTATTTCAGAGTTAGTAACTTTTCATTTTGTTCCTTTGCGTGCAGCAAATGACTATGACAAGCAATGGAAGGTGAGCAGGAGAAAAATAATGATATATAAGCATGTTATTAATTTCACTGGGGAACTGGTTATTACTTGATTATTTAGAAATACAAAATGTCCATCATAAGAATGAAGCTACAAGCAAAATACTGTTGCACAATGTTTCATCACTGTGAGAAGAAAACTTTTCTGGCTGGACTAATAAAACTAAGTCAGGAAAGGCTCCAATAGATTTAATAACTTGTTAAAAAATAAGCAAATGGGACTTCAATTCTTAAAATTACAGAATGATCAAGGTTGGAAAAGACCTTGAAGATCATCTAGACCAACCATTAACCTAACATTGACAGTTCCCAACTACACCATATCCCTCAGCACTGTGTCGTCCTGACTCTTAAACACCTCCAGGGATGGGGACTCCACCACCTCCCTGGGCAGTCCATTCCAACGCCTGACAACCCATTCTGTAAAGAAATGATTCCTAATATCCAGTCTAAACCTTCCCTGGTGCAACTTGAGGCCATTCCCTCTTGTCCTATCACTTGTTACTTGGTTAAAGAGACTCAACTCCAGCTCTCTGCACCCTCCTTTCAGGTAGCTGTTAGAGGGCAATGAGGTCTCCCCTCAGTCTCCTCTTCTCCAGACTAAACACCCCCAGTTCCCTCAGCTGCTCCTCGTATGACCTGTGCTCCAGACCCTGCACCAGCTTCGTTGCCCTTCTCTGGACACGCTCGAGTTATTCAATGTCGTTTTTTAGTGAGGGGCCCCAAACTGAACACAATAATCGAGGTGCGGCCTCACCAGTGCTGAGTGAAGGAGTAAGATCCCTTCCCTGTCCCTGCTGGCCACACTATTTCTGATACAAATTAAATGCAGAAATGAAAATCTGAGAAACAAGTTACCTATCTAATCTAACTGGGAGGACAGAACTTTTCTATGGAACAGTAAGAAAAAAACAAGAGTAAAAGGTGATGAATGTTTGCCAAAAAATTCAAGTCCCCAAACACTCATTTTCAAAATCATTTTATTGCAGTTGGATAATAGAGATAAATACCTAAGAGCAAAATCCAGTAAGTCACATTTATTTTTCCTTTGGAACACTTCTCCAAACTGGTTGTGTTTTATGATAAAGAACAAAAAGTTGCACTACATTTCAGAACATTTTGTTCTTTAAAACTGGTCAGACAGGTGGGAGATATTAAAGTACTACAAATTAAATGAATAATTTTCCACTCCAGCTTCATTGCCCAAATTGAACAAGTCCAAGCAAAAGAAACCATGACTTTTTTCTGCTTTGGAGATGCATATCAGCTGATGATGCACTTCAAGCTATATTAATTTGATTAAAAAGTTTATCCTTAATAACCTGAGACATCAATCCATGTATAGCTTCTATGGTGGTCTTGCAGCTGAAAAACAAGCATAAATTTAATGTTGGCCAAACACTGAGGTGTCATTTTATTTGAAGATATTCAGCTGTCTTGGAAGTTCAGGGTGCCCATAACCCCATGAATCTTAACAACTGTCCAGAAAGGAAAAGTCACACACAGCAATTTATCCACTGTTGCCAATAGCCTTTTGTTACTTAAAAAGCAAATGGACAAGCACTACACACACAAAGACCAATTCCAGAAAACTCTGGAAATTTAGGACATTTTACATTAACAATAGCAAGTGAGCTCTGTGGCCATTGGAACCAAAACAATAAACAAAAATAATCCCTGGAGGATTAATAACAGCTACCAGCTGTTATTAATACCTGAAGGCTCTCACTGTTCTCTCCCTTATCTCCTTTGCCCAGCCGCAGGCCAGTATTGCACAGTAACCACAGTTCCTCTGAGAAACTTCAGAGAGAACATTAAAGGAAGAGTTTATAGAGCTAATCAGTTATTATGTAACATTAATATGTAACGTGCAAAACCGCCAAACAGCTAAGAGGATTCCTATAGATCCAAGTTTCATCCAGTATGCCTGGCTTAGGGAGATGTAGCATCAAACTGACACATAAAAATGTCCCGAAACAGACTATACAAACACAAAAGATAAATTAGCCCTGAAGGCATGGAAGACAGGGACAAATTACTACTACATAGATAAAGGAATCCTAGGCAAAGGAAGATGGCTTGGAGCACAGTCTGGCTAATACATATGTACTCTGAGAAAACAGCTCTTAGAGATGTGTATGCTCAATAACAGAAGAGATCATATAGCCAAGTGTAAGGACCTTTATGCTAATGTCTTACAGTATTGTTTTTCCTAAAACAGGGACATCCAATAATCCTTTATCAAACTCTGCAACCTTATTTCTTGAAAGTAAGTTAGGTGCTGCTGAATCTATTGTCCTGGTGTCTGTGTAAGTATTCTACTGTCTCTTTTCTTAGGAAAGATTATTAGTTGAAGAAAACCACGCATCTGTAAAAGAGCTACAATTCATTTTGGGAACTACAGTAGCCTCTGTTACACAGGAAAGCAGAATTGATGACAACAATCCCTTCCAGCCTTACAATTTATGAACTAACTACTGATGATGACTAAATAAAAGCAGAAAAGAAAAATCCCTAGAAATGCTGCAAGAAATAGGATGATCAGAAAAGGAGCTATTTCTTAGAATAACTGTAAGCCTGTGAGAGTAACATGAAAATAAAAATTGGTCAGTATTATGGGACACCAAACAGATCAAAATCAAAGCAAACTTGTCAGCAACCCCACCCTTCTAATGTCTTTAAAGTACTGCTATTATAACTGTTTCACTACAGGAACTGGGAGGTAGCACTTAACCTGGCTGTTGTGAGCTGGCAACAGCCTTAACTCCATTGTAAATATCAACAGATATTAACTTCTAGAAAGTCAATTCTCCCTTGAACTTGATCATGTTTGTTAGAAAACTTGCAAAAGCTGTTAACTTTCCATAACAAAGAAAAAAAAAATCACGGAAGACACTAGCACAACAGCAACTCTGATTCTCTTCAGCAAGGACCATATTACATTTACAGGTATTCCCTCACTGCTTACTGTGGAACAAAAGGCTTGTCCAACACAAGCTGACCACTCTCTTTGTTAAGGCAAAGCCCGTGTTCACCTGAGTCATACTGAGCTAAATGTAAAATTATTTATAATCAGTTTCTTCACACAAGGCCTCCTTTTTGTTTCTTCATTTTTTTTTTTTACTCATCATTAAACTCACCACTCATGTGGCATCTCAGAAATCAGTCCCTTAGTAAAGTTTGTACTATGGCACATATTGCCAGCTTGTGGGGGGCAGGGGAAGAAGATATAAGAAAACTGTTCTAGTTATCAGGATAAAATGAGGAAGGGGACCAGTAAACCTCCAAATCTGAAAAGTAGAACATCCCAGATTTTATTCAGCTTTTGCAGTCTATTTAAAGGGATTCTACAGAACTGTTCCCTTATTAAATGGAATTGTATCTCACCCAAAACACCACTAAGATGCATGCAGGGGAGCCCTGCCTTCTCCACAGATGAACTTGAGACTGTACTAGCATGTAGAGTGCAGTACTTCTTGGTTTTCAAAGTCTGGAATTTGCCAAATATAATATTCTTGAACAGCCCAAGATACTGTATGACTTGTTGGATACTAATACCCTTTGTTAAAGATTTTACTTGGAAAAATGGTGACTATAACATTATATAGACAATGTAAGCACACATATGATTAAGATTACAGGGAGAAAGATGTATTAGTGAGAAGCAACTTTTGTACCTCAAAGCTCAAAAAAGAGCTGATTACCAACAAATGTATAAGGAACACTGAGGGAAAACACTAAAACTTCTCTGAAATAATGCTGTACACCCAGTGATAAATTCATTAACTGATAATAGCAAGTATTTGCTATCAGTCAGGGTAGCTAAATATAAAGGCCAGAATGTCTGCAACGTACTTCTTAAAAACAAAACAAAACATACCAAAATAAAATTACTCATTTGTGGAAAAAAAATGTATTAAGAATATGAGAAAAAGGAAGTTCTTAATTTTTAAGTGAGTTGAAGTATTACATAAGTGACATAAGTGTAGACTAAATTACTGGACTCTTAGCACTAGTTCTTAAAATCATGTTCTAAGTAATAATGTTATGTACTGTTAGTTTAAACCTGATTAACCACATAAAATGTGCATTGTTCTACCGGTGCTACCATTTTTCATTTGACAGAAAACACCTTTTTGGATTGCCAAATATTTGTGGAATTTAACAGGGTTTTTTTGTTTAGTAAACTATAAACTGGAGTTGAATTTATTCCAGAAACAAAGACTGAAAAGCCATTGTAGGTTTAATAAAGGCAAGGTTTTCTTAAACTTTCAAAAATATCTAGTAACATTTGGAGTCTTTAATTCTTATCTATAACTAATAATTGTTATCTATAATCTCGGTAGGTTACAATTTAATTGGTAGGTTACAATTACAGGCATGATAGAAGTTTAAGTAACATTTTTCATAGGGATGAACACAAGTATGCGTTACCTTACCTGTCTCTTGTTGCTTTTGCAAGTTTGTCTTCTGATTTCTTATCATGAGTCTCTAAACCCAGCATGAAACTGCCCCTTCCAAGCTGAGCTTCTGACTGTTCTAATTTTTCAGACAAATCAAAGACTTGGCCAGTGGTGTAGTCAGCATTCTTAAGAGAAAGAAGGCAATAAACACACTGAATTCTAAGCTATAAATTCATGCATTTATACACAAAATAAACAAAATTAAAAGAGCCTTTAAGACTGTAGTACTGCCCATTTTAATCTATGTCTACATTTGAAGTGATACAGAACATGAGTGGCACACAAGTGGTGTTGAGAGAACAGAAGCTGAACATCTGACAAATAATACCTAAAACTGGAAAGGGGCACTCCACTACTTTCTGCTCATGCCCTCAGTTATGAAAGAGTGAGTAAAACTCAGCTGGTTTTGCCCAAGAGAAAAGGTATAAAACCAGCTTTTGCAGAAGGAAGGTTTTGATGCTGAGCTGTTACACTGAAGGTCTACCTGCAGTATTTCGGTTGCAACCTCGTTTTAACAGTTCCATTGTTTCTTTTTTTTTTTTTTAAAGTGTTTACTTATTCAGTACTATTATTTTAAGGCATACTATTCATTACAGTGCTTTAAAGAGATGTAAGGTTAAAAGGTGTTTAATACAAAATCTAAGGTATAGAGAAAGCAAAATGAAACATAAGTTATTCTCACCTTCTACTTTTAAAGATCAGATATGAAGAACACACAGTATTTGTGATTAGGAAAACCTTCCTTTCTTGTTTAATCTGACAAATAGTTTCTTAATGTGGGATGTGTATCTATCAGTGTCCCACTGAGGATTTTAAAGCAGAGGGTCTGGCTTTCAGCACTAATTAATATATGCACATGATGATAGCATACTATGGTACTTACAGTAAGCAAACTAGAAGAACTAAGAGTGTTCACCCAGTACTTGTTCCACAAAAGCTCAAGCAATTTACGATCCAAAGATGATTTAAAGTATGAGACTTCTAAAGCATAATACCTTTAAAAACAAACAAGCAAACAAAATAAGCTTTCATCTAAATATATCTTGTTTGGCTGAGACTCCCAAAGTACATGCATCTCAAAAAATCCTTATCAATGGCAAATATCTTCAAAAATTCAAAGCAGTGAACAATTCAAAAGTTATCCCCAGTTCCAATTCTGTCTCTAGAGATTTTCTGTAAGTATTTAATAAATATAGCTTTAATAGAGGTACACATAATCATCACACGTACTGCTGTGTTCTATTTAATGAGATTGCAAGGGTTTTTAAATTATTCTCTTAACTTCTCGTGCAATGCAGTGATGCCCTGTTCCATGCTTGGAATCTTCAATACTGTAATAAGTGTTACTTACAGATGACTGCAGTTTTGCATATATCACCTCTAATTGAGTTAGGAATTTTGATAGCAGTAAATGTTAGCAACAGGCAAACAACAGGTTCTACACCATCTGTTTTGAAAGCCAGGCTTTAGTGGTGCTACAGAAGTTGCAAGAGATGATAAAGCAGATAGAAAGTTGAGCTATGAGAAGTCATTAGTGTAGGTGAATTACAGCAACATTAAAGAGCTGTATTAAAGTTTATTTTGATCAAGAAATTCTTGAACAGGTTATCAATAATCCTATTATCTCTTGATTTCTATAGAAGTTATTTTGCTTGGCATTTCTGTAAGAAACTCCATCTGACATAACAATGCTTTAACATCTACAAACACACCACATGTTAGTATTTCTGCAATAGAACAAATACCCTTATTTCACATATGCTAAGAAAAATGAGATACTAAGCCAGTTCTTCAAAGACATATGTGTCAGACACAAAATTAGAAATTCAAGTTGTTTGAGGAATAGTGTAATAAACTTAATTAAAAAGATGAGATGAAAGCAGTTTCACACTGGGCATTGAACACCAATGAAAGGAGAGAAGTTTGACTAAGATTATCCAGTCTGCTACTAAAGCAATTAGTAGTCACTGCCATTCCAGACAGGATCATTAAGGGTCTAGAGCACAAGATTTATAAGGAGTGGCTGAGGGAACTGGGGTTGTTTAACCTGGAGAAAAGGAGGCTTAGGGGAGACCATACCACTCTCTACAACTATGAGAAAAGGAAAGGAAGGGAGGTTGTAGTGAGGTGGGTGTTGGTCTCTTCTCCCAAGTAACAAGTGATAGGATGAGAATGAACAGCCTCAAGTTGCTCCAGTGGAGGTTTAGATTGGATATTAGGAAAAATTTCTTCACAAAAAGGGTTGTCAAACACTGGAACAGGCTGCCCAGGGAAGTGGTAGAGTCATCATTCCTGGAGGTATTTAAAAGATGTGTAGATGTGGTGCTTAGAGACATGGTTTAGTGGTGAACTTGGTAGTGTTAGGTTAATGGTTGGACTGAATGACCTTAAAGGTTTTTTCCAACCTAAATGATTCCATGGTTCTATGATCATCATTCAAGTTCTCTAAATATTTAATTCTTAGTCAGACTACCCATACTACTGAGAGGACACCACCACTCCAATCTTTTGTATTATCAGTAATTCAGTAGTGTGACAAATTTCCAGTTTTAATTCTCTCTCTTTGACTAACTGATATTTCCTTCTAGGAATGACTGTTTTTTTCTTGTTTTGGATGGAAAGAAGTGGCTTGTACAAGAAGCCCGCTTCCTGAGATGGAGATTATAACGATTACTATTAAGCACTTCCAACTTCAAGAAAAATCACTGAATGAACTCTCCCAAACTGACCACCTCTAAAACAGAAAAGAAAATATATGCTCCTTTCATGCTTAAAAGCATGGGTTTATGGCCAATGCCATAAGGACTACTATGAAATAACAGGAACATGACAGTTCTACAAAGATTTCTGTGTAGCTACCATTCCAGATTTTTCCTCAAATTGGATAGGAAGACCAATTCCAATTATTTTATTTTTTTTGATCTCTTCAGGGTCAGACTTTGCACACAACTATAAATGCACTAAAGAATCCATACACCAAAAACATGAAAAAAACTATGCAACAGCCTACGGGACACACTGGTGTCAATGAGATCTTCAAGTTCTCTGTACACAGATGCTTAAGATGTAGTGCTTGTCAAATATCTGGATGTAAAATTGAAACCAAGCCATTACTGAAAGAAGCAGTCCCATCTTTCCTCATCTGTTCTCTGTAAACGCTGTGCCTCCAACATCTGCCTCTACTTTCCACCCCACCTTAGTTTAACCAGCAAGGCCATGTGCATTCCCACAAGCTCCACCAGGATCAGGGAAATGACCTGGCAAAACAAATGTCTCACCAAATAAGGAAAAGTAGAGATGAAGTGAAGAACGTGTAGCTGGGGATAGAACAGTTAAAGAAAGAATGGTTAAAAGTAAACCACCTTTTTAATTCATGGAAAGTAAACTAGCAGGAGAGAAAAAGGACTAATTCTTCCTGTTGCTGATGTTACCCTTGAAGCAGCTCCACTTTCCAATCCTACCAAAGACAGAAACAATCTTAACACGCCCAGTGACACAGGATAAAGAGATGCACAGCACTTGCCACTACTCAGAAGAGCAGACAGATTACAATCTCCCTAGCCCTGCTGCCAAATCTACATCTGACCCTTTCCTCCCTGCACTAAGAAAACACTGCTTAAAGGTGTTCAGGAATCAACTGCTAAAGCATTAAAACAGGTTTATCTTCATAACAATTCTCCCTTAAAGTATCTCCTAATAAACACCAGTAACACTTTTCCACAAAATCAACAGTGCTAAAGCAACAGAGAACTTAAAGATCTGAAATACTTCAAGAAATCTACTTTTCCATACTGAATCACTAACCTAAGCACAAAAATTGAGAACTTGTGCTAGTTAGTAGTTTTTACGTTACTTACTGTTTACAATGTACACCAAAGTCTTCTATTTTATTAAGTGGAATAGTCTGGTATTCAGAGGGGCCTTCATCTGGAGGTTTATAGCCCTAAAAATTCAACAAAGGGCAGAGATGACACAGTAATTTGGGGACTTTTTAAAATGCCTGAACTCTCTGAAAGCACTTGACAAAAATTCTCATTTATGCAATGCTAGTTATTTTTCTCAGAGAAAATTAAATTTCCACCAGTAATCTGAAATTCAGAATTTTCTTGGATCTCAGAGTTACATATGGCTTTACTAGCAGTCATTCATTATATTTGCAGGTCTATCAAAAAGCATGTTGGAAGCAAACTAGTGGTCATAATGGAGATTTTTTCAAACAAGTAAGATGACAAGCTATGATTGGATCATTTCTTAGATCAAAGAAAGAAGGAGCTTATTCTAAGATAACATTTTCTATTCATTCTTGGAAGTGATTTCAATCCTTTTTTGAGGTAAGATAGGAGGCATGAGAAGAGGAAAGAAATAACCATGCCTTGGATATGCCTTACGGATACCTAAAACTTCGTTACTTATTTTGCCAAGATGGTGCCACTCACAGCTGCTGACTAGGCAAGAACTGCCTGCAGACCACTGCGAGGACTCCCTATAAATACGCTTCTAACGTGCATTTTCTATAGACGATTTGGCTTCCAGGTGCAGGATTGTTCTCCCTGCTCAAAATTCTGAAAGTATGAAGAATATTCTCCTAAATCACTAACTATTCTAAGATCTCTCCTCTATTTGTCAACAAAAAAAAAATAACGATTGAATGCAACTGGGAACCTCTCACATTTTTATTAAAGTTTTACTGGATGTCAGCCTGAAGTTCTTGATGAGTCAATAATAACTAGAAATTTGAAGGGTATACCTGAACTTTACTAGCTTGAAATTAAATAACACAGATATAGTTCTACCAGAAGTATAAATGAAAGACTTCATTTGGAGATCTAGAACTCCAATATTTATGTGATTTTCTCAACTTAAGCCTAACCCTTCAATATTGTTTAATAAACTTTTTTTTGGTACATTATTTTGTAAAAATTAATAATATTTATTTGTAAGAGTTAAGTAGATAGTTTTGAATCTTTGTTTTCTAAAATGAAAAACAGATGACAACATATTAAACACACTATTAACATTTGATTTCTAGGTCTAAAAAATTATAGAGAAGAATCAACATAAATGCTCTGTTTTGATGAATGCTACCTACAACTATATCCATTAAAAAATGGCCATATGGAGCTATAGAATTTCAGGACAACCTCACTACCTAGACAGTCTATTTTATTTTATTTAACACTGCCAAAAATCTACAGAAAACAAACCAGAAGTCAACCTTTATAAACATAATCAATATCCAAACCCATGCAATAACTAGTATATCAGCACATCTTTCTTTTAGAATGAACAGTACAAAACACTTGCAGTAATCTTTAGAACCAATCTATTACTTATTTAGAGACAGTTTAGTGATCACACACTAGATAATTTTAACTATTTACCTTAGGATATGTCCTAAATGCTCCAAGATTTACTTTTCCTGCAGATATTGTTCTTGTTGGATCAATCTGCAAAAATGCAAGTGATGCTTGTTATATGCATTTTATAAATTATTACAGCCATGTATTAACTTTACAATAATTGCATTACAGGAACTTAATTAGTGCAAATTGTATTAGCTTTGTGATGAGCAGTACTTTTTCCGTTGTCATCTTTTGGTACGAGAGACTAAAAAGATGGGAATACCAATAGCCTTCTATGGACCGGTTTTCCAAACTACTTTTCAGTGTTTCCCAAGTACTTTATGTGTACCAATACCCTGTTTAATTTTAAAAGTAATTCAGAAAAGAAGAAGAAAAAAAAAACCAAGGAAAAAAAGCAGTCCCAAGGAAAGTGTTTTGAATCTGTGAAATTATGTCATAACATGGGAGAACTCACACATTGGAAATACTTCTTAAGGGTTATTTATCCATTTTTAATGTAATTCTTCACAGAATTATATTCTTTCCTTCTGACTAATTTCAGTCTTTTTTTCCTTTTTTTTCTTTACTATCAATGGTTATATAAGTAGTATCTAAAATAAGGTTTACTTTTGTTTTCAAATGCAATCTGAAGCCTGAAAGACCCTGAAGGGCCAAAAGAGTTTCTTCAGATTTTTTCTTCACAGATTTCCTAGTGTCTTCTACCTTGTACTATGCCATTAATTTATTTTAAAAGGCATTTTCGACACAAACTAATAGAACTCTGTGAACACACTTTGCTCAATTCCACAGAAGCAACAAAGAAAACAAAAGAAACAGATTTTTGTTCTGTTGAAGGAGGTTGAATATGGGTTGCACAACACATTTTTTTCAAAAGTGTCAAGTAGAACTTTAGGTTAAGAATAATGCATGGATTTGTACAGAGCTACCATACCTGGGACAATGCATCAAAACTGGCCTCGGTAAGCAATATTACTGGTTTGACCAGTATGTGGTCAGCAAAGCAAAAGGAGCAATACAAATTTAGAACTTGGATCTAACACTTCCGTCATGCAAAATACACACTACTAGAATGTTAACAGACAGAAATCTAAAAATTATTCCCCCCTCAAGATAATGCGCTATGCAGTTTTATCAACTATCATCCAGTACTTACAACCACTGCTACAAAGGGTTCTTGAAACTGCTGATTAAGCATCTGTGTACTGACGTCGATCCCAGAGAGCCAGCAGCCATAGCCAGGGTGACTGTGATACCAGCCAATTGCATTTTCTAGACGACCAACCTAACAGCAGTGAAGGAAAACAAATCCAGTGTTAATCTCCCTTCCGAAAGTACCAGCTGCCCTCTACTGGGCCTTCCAGCACACTACAACACGGTGAGAGAATAAAAAAGAACACACAAGCCCGCTGTGCCAAATTACTGAGTACTAAACATACACCTTACTTTGCTAATACAACAAGTGGTATGGCTTCTAGAGAATAGTTTAGCATTCTCTGTTACAGCTACTACCACAGAACAAAGAACTTCAAGGAGTCAGGAGCTCCTTCTTCAATGACAGCTGGAGTACATAAGAGATTCCACATAGTGAGATAGGAAGTAAGCTGGGACTCTTCAGCATGGAAGAGAAATTTCTTAGGGTGGATATGACACAAGTCTATATAATATCATATAATGTATGGTATGTCAGTAGAGAAAGAACGTTCATTATTTAGTACAGTAACACAACTCAGAGGCACAGAGAGAGATTATTGCCAAGTTTAAAAAGTGACTTCAGAGGCATGTTTTTGAACACCAGAAGTGGCAGAAATTATTGACAGAGTATGTTGTAGAAGCCAAAAGATAAACTTCTGGGATTTTTAGGATGAGAAAACTTCAAAATAGGAGTTTACAAATACTACCCCTGGCTATCTACACAAATACTGGAAGAAAAATGAACAAACCAACCAAAAACCACCTCGGAGAACAAACATCTGTTGCACCTAATTTTGTAATCCTCTCTCAGGAACTGCTTACTGGCTGCTCCATACTGAGTTGAGTAATTTTGGTGTGACCCTATATGCCAGTTCTTAACTGAGAGTTGTGCGTTTGTATGCATCACCTGCTTGGTTTTGCCAAATAATGAATACGTCTGAAGGTTAAATCAGAAAAACATTAAGATGAGACAAGAACACGCAAACTGCCTACTGAATGGAACATTTATTTTATTTTTGAACTGGTAAATAATATTTGTATTTTCTTTACATCTCCCATGACAAAGAAGGAGAGACCAACAAAACACTACAGAATGTGTTATTTTCCAAAGCCAAATAACACATTTTTACTGTATTAACAACAGATCCTGCCCATGGAGAAGCAAATAACTGGAACATTGGCACCTGTAAAGTACTTATGCAGGAGAACAGATCAACTTGTAATCTAATATTAAAAAGAGTTAATCCAGGAACAACTGCTTGCCAAAATCAGACAGGGAATAGCCAGTATGCAAACTCTGCCAGAGCACCAGTTCAGATGAGTTATATTTGCACACAAGTTCAGTTTCAACACTGTGAAACCAACTATAGACAAAACTGTACAATATAAACAACTAGAAAAAAATGTTTCCTATCATGTGTACTCCTACATAAACCTGGACAGTTTTAAACATAAGATTACTAACTGTATATAAAAAATACTATCTTTACATTGTATACTTACTATTTTGAAACCCATTATTTCTACCTAAGAACTGGATAGTATATCTTTAGGTAAAGACATCTTTTCACATTACCTACTTTTCTGCAACAATGGTATTAATATCATGACATTAATAGTTTCCAGATAAAAGGAATTAAATAAATTATTTCTAAGTTTTCTCATAAATGGGGGCGAATTATTAAAAAACAGTCCTAGAATATACCTACTTCTGGATTATGTTTACTCTTTTCTGATGGTATGGCCCAGCCCAATTCACGTCTATTTAAATACCTCTAACTGTATACAAGGCTGTGGATGGAAGTACAACAATCCAGAATAACCCAAATACTGCTCGGTTATCTCCAGTGAATAAGTAAGGGGCCCCTAATTTTAGCTGCTTTAAAATACTTCCAAGGATTAAAGAAAAATCAAAGGGTAAACTGGGCTCCAAAACTATTTTAGCTTGAGGAGTTATTTCAACGTTTACTCATAGTACAGGATTGCACTGTATTGGAAGAAGCATGTCTGCAGGTCCTCTGATGCACCATGCTAGTTTTTACATCACCCACAGAGCAGATTCGTATTTCTGTCATCCTCCTGCATGCCAGAATTTTACTGCTTAGTCAGGCTTAATATGACATGGATCTCTGAATACAGGGTGATGAAGATGGGGAACAGACATCTGAGTCAGTTCATCTAAATTTCTAAATTATAAAGTTGCACTGAAAGTTATTTATTGGCATTTTCTTCACAAATGTCTTTGTTTTTATAGAAAACAGCAGCATGGCTATGCAGCAAGACTTCAGAAAGCAAAAATGTAAAAATAAATGTTATGTTCTTGATTTACAACTAGTAAGTACCTCAGATATATATATATATCTGATATTTTGCTTACTGTTTTTAGAAACATGTATTATACCAGTTATTCTAGAAACACACTTGTGTCTGGCTGCAAACCACCAGCTGCAGCCAGAAAAACACTTCCTGAGCAATAAAAACCACTTATGATGGAAAGGAGAATCCAGTACTTGATGACCTACTGTAAGACATGGAAGTATGTATGTGAAAATGTTAAAAGGGGTTGCTGCTGACACAGTTCTCTTAGCCATGCTTGAGAACAAACAGGGCGGCCACTTTATCTCTGTGGGAGAGGTGGAGGCAGGGAAGCCTGCACACCCCAGAACACGTTCCTGCACGACGAACTGAGAAGATCCACAGCCACACCGTGGAGGGAGAGAAACACCCTCTGCCCCTTCCCCGTACCTGCTTTGCGTTTTCAATGTACGCTGCCATGTACTCGTAGGCGGCCGCCTGAGCGTTGACGCGAGTCTCGGTGCCCTCCACGGGCAGGGCGAAGCTGTCCATGATGATCATGGTTTCCCCGTCCACCTTGCCCAGCATAAGCCCCATCACCTCCAGGTTGCCCCCTGACCTGGCGTGCATCACCATCTTCAGGAGCGCCAGCGCCGAGATCTTGCAGTACTTGAAGTAATGGTGGCTACGAAGAGAGAGGTCGCGGAAAGCATCAGGGCCGGCCCCGCCGCCCGGCCCGGCCC
>NW_020799095.1:116911798-116969784 GCF_003259725.1 Athene cunicularia
TACTTAAAGGCGCCGAGGCCGGAGTGCCGCCTCCCTGCCCGGCCCACAGCCCTCGGCCGCCCGCCCGCCACCGCGCCCCACACCTGGCCCGAGGAGGGGTCGGTGCTCCCGGGGCTGCCTGGGAAATGCTGCCGAGGAGGGAGGTGGAGAGGTGGGGGCGGCGCAGGCCGGGGCCGGGGCGCTTCCCTGGGCTGTAACGCTTGGAGAAATAAATCTGCTCTCCTGACGCTGAAGGTTTTCCGAAATGAATGTCGTCTTTGTTGTTTTTGGACCATAGTACGTGTTCCGGAAAAGTAGTATACCCTTACGGCGAGGGGAAGTAACTCGCACAACTTGTTGGTCTGTTGTTTTGGGGTTTAATTGCCTTCACAGTTATGACAAAATCGTGGTGTTCTAGTCAGAGTTTATTAATTGTGCACGTCGAGACCCTGGAATTTTTTGTGCTTTTTCAGACAAGAATTGAAACGAAGGTGAAAGGTGCAGGAGTCATGTTTCTGACAGCAGGAGTTTATTCTAAATGCCATTCATAGGGGTAGAGAAGCAGCCAGTGCTGACTGTCCTAGAGTTTATAAATGTTACCGTAAATAGAGCTAAGACATACAGATTTTAGTCAAATGAGCTTCTGGAAAGGCATCTCACAGTGCAGTAACTTTGCTGACTATGCAGCACTGAATAGGTGATGAGATCAGCTTTTATATTCTTCAGTATGACAAATTGTTTCAGCCATTCAGAACAGTTTTTTCATTATTCTTATGTAACACACTAGGCTAAATAAAATGCATCAGTTTTTTAGGCTTCTTTTATACTTTATCAGTGTGTAGAACTAACGAGATTAAAGATTTAGGACAAATCAGATGGGGAAATTTATTTTTGGAATTGATTGTCCTGTATTACCACTAGGAGTTGTAAATAGGTTGTCCTAATTCTGCCTCCTTTGTAACAATATTATAATTTTACATTATACATCAAAAAATGGCATTACTGTAAGAGAATAAAATTAAAGGAATACATTTTAAGGAATACGTCAAGCATGAGGGATTTGAGGGTCATAATTTTCTTCTCAATTTCATGCTTCCTTTAGGTGTGGAATATAACATATATATTTATATAATATTTTTTTTTTATCTGTAGGCTTGGTTTTGCAAAGCTTCTCCACTGGAGTTGGTGAAAATGCTGCGTGGAGATTAGGATGAGTAGGCTTGTATGCAGTCGCTCTTTTTCTTTTTGTCTGTCTTCTTTCCATGGTTACTTACTTAGTATGCAGCTTTGCAGTATTTTTAGTTCTGATAAGACTGTCCTAACAAAGAACACTCAAAGCCTGAATGTGTGCCTTAACTTCTGTACAGTTCCATTGTCATTAATTTGATGGACTTTAATTATGAGATTATCTAGGAGCAGCAATATACAATAAATAGCACAAATAAAATGCTAAAATTTCTGCTCTGAAGGGCTTTCACTTATATATGCAAAATGAATAACTAACAGAAGAGAGGTAATCAGCTGTTCCTCAGTACATGTTTTCTTACAGAGGAGTGGCTTGTCTGATTGCAAGTCAATGCTGCCTGATACCCACCATTTTACATTTATTGCAGAATTGTAGCTCTTCTATTGCCTCTGCTATTTTATTGGTACAGGAGGTAATGATCCACTGTAGGCTTCAACTCCAGAAACACTGTGCATGTGTTTTGTGGGGTGGTTTTTTTGCTTTGTTGGTTTTTGTGATTTGTTTTTTGTGATTTTTGAATAAGCCTGATGATTTTTAAGACTTCTCATGGTAGTAAGTTAAAGCACAGATTTGGTCCTTATTTTAGAGTATATGTGTATTTTGCACTTTTTTTACTTTTTTGTCTAATGATTCTTTTATCCTGGTTTTTTATATTGTCTAATTTTGATTTTATAATTCACTAACAATAAGCTTGTGCTAGTGTGTAGTAAAGGGCCATTGGTAGACTTGCAGTTAGAAAAAAACCCCAAACTAGAAAAAAAGCTAGAAAAAAAGATTTGATAAATATCATCAGCCTTAAAATCTGGAATCTTTGAATCTTCTCTCTGGTGAAACATCGGGTAATATCTGTGGATGGGTTTCCTGAGTCAGGTGTTTCAGTGACCCAGCAAACATCTTAAGGCTTGTAGTTCTGAAGGAGAAACTTGAATATTACTTAACTGATGCCTTAAGCAACTGTAATTGAGCTTTAAATTTTTGAGGTTCTGATATAGAGGCAATGCATTATGTCTTTTCTGTAACCTTAGAAATGATGGCGGATGATTTAGACAAATTTATTGAAGATCAGAAGGCCAAGTTGGCACAGGATAAGGCAGAGCTTGAAAATGATCCACCTTACATGGAAGTGAGGGTAAGACTATTAAATAGTTTTTCTGAATTTAAACACCTGATTTAAGCTTGCTTTTACTGTGCTCTTAAAACTCTATATGTTGTTGAAGTATATATTAAAGATTAATCAAAGTAATTTCTAGCTTAAATACTTTGTATGTGTATTTATGTAGATTTATAAACCTCTTTGCCACTGGGAATACACGGTAACTTGTATTTTACAAGTGGAGAAAACTCTTGTAAACAGTTATCGTTGTTCCTTCCCCCCCTCCCTAGGGAAGCTGACTAGCAGGGATCCGCTATCTGCCCACTCGAGCATGGGCGTTGAGATGGGGATGGAAGGTATAAATATCCTCAATATTTCTATTATGGAATCTAGGAAATATAAAAGGCAAATTACTTAATCCAATTAATTAGACAAAATCTGTTCTTGCCACTATTTTCTTATTAGAAATTTTAGTACCTAATTCTAAAGCTATAACGATTTTATAATATGCAGATTGTCATTAAATTGTTTAATAGTGCCAGTACCTGACAAAAAGCTATATCTAAATAATTCAAGCTAGCTAAGTGTTGTGGTACCTAAATAAAGTCCTTTTAAAAGGAGTTTTGATTTGTCTATTGTCTGACTTACAAAGCCCCAGACAGCTTGGGCTTTTAACAGCAATTATAATACTGAGTTTTCACTCCCTTTTTTGTTTCATCAGAAGGTTTTGAGAATTCATCTTTCCCTCTCTGTGGGTAATATAAATATTTTTACCTAGTTATAATAATTTTCTCCAGAAAATTTCATTCATTCACTCCAGAAAGTTAATTCTTAGGGAGCTGTGAGGAGTTGGCCTGCCTTTATTTTTGCTCAGAGCGAGTTTAAAGAGAAGGAAAATGTTTCCAGCCTGTCATTTGATAAAGTCCTAAGGTGTATGGTGAAAGTGTAGTTCCAGAGAACAGGTGTGGTAAACTCGCTCTGTGATATGCTGTAACTCTTCTGTAGTTTCAAGCAGCGTGCAGTATGTCAAATCAGCCCTCATAAAAAAAAACAGAGGGGATATGTGTAAACCGAAAAAATTGTGGATTTTCACGGGTGGTTTCTGATGTAAATCAACACATATTGTCAACATATTTAATGACATGAAATATATTGAAATAATAATTCTAGTGTTATAGAGGAGAATTTCTTTTTTGGTAGTATTAGTGAAATGTATAACTTGCTTAATGTGTTAATCCAGCATCACTTTCAGTCTCTCTTTTCTCCAGTGCTAATAATTATGATAATAAATTTGTTCTTATGTGTGATATTTCTTTTACCTTGTGATGCAGGAAAACTTTTTGTTTTGTTTTCAGAATAAGGAATCAGAGAAGCTTTCTGAGACTAGCAAAATGTTAATCTCCATGGCTAAAGAAAATATACCTCCAAATAGTCAACAGAAGTATCCTTTAGGTATAGTATATATTTTTAATGTCTTCTAGATTTAAGTAACATTTAATTACCTTCAAGAATTTTTGGAAGGGAATTACTGCTTTGGATTTTTAAGATGATCATTGTAATTCAAGTGCATACCAATTCTTCAGTCTTCCAAATGTCTTTGGATTGTGTGGATTTTTTTTTTTTTGTAGTTATGCTTCTTTTTTTTGAATAAGGAAAATATGCTGAGCACTTGCTTATTCTTCTTGTAAAGGTAGCCCTCTTAAAAAAAAAAACAAACCAAACCAAAAAACCAAACACCAAACAAAAAGCTGCTTGCCAATCCTTGATGGATGATCTATCCTTTCCTGTTGTATTTGGGTGGAGCAAAAACTTTGGAAGTCCGTTTTTCACCTGGGCTTTACTGCAAAAGGATATGTTTTCTGTACTTTGTGCCAGGGAAGTAAGGATATGTTTCCTTTCAGCCTCTAAGCTTAAGAGTCCAAGTCTAACTTGGCTAAAATGCACACAGTTAAAAGATTTTTCTTTTAAATGCTAAATGTCTTTTAAATGTTTAGGCATAGAGTACTAAACTGTATTGCTTTTGTAATTTTGTTATAGTCAATTATACAAGGAAAGAACAAGCACTTAGTTTTGGTTGAAATCTTAGCTAGTGAAATGGTTAGATTTGTTTTGCTGTGACTATTGGTTTAATTACTGTTTTCTTTAAAAGAAGTTGTCCTATTGTCTTTTCTCTGTGTTCTTTGTGATTTCTGTTTGAGAATGTGTGATAGTGTTCCTTTATCCATTTTACTATTTCTGGAAGATGCCACCTTTCCTTACTTGTCCTACCATCCCCTTTCTGTAGGCATTACTGTTTTTCCATAGTTAACACTTGTGTAGCTCAGGTTTGTATTGACAGCTATAGAGCTTTTCTGTGTCTTACTTCTTGTCATAGGTAACTCTGCTCTGCAGCTTCTGCTGGGAGTAAAAGCTGTCATTTTAAAGAAGATATGTCAATGGATATTTGATATTGTTTACATGATACCAATCTAATCTATCTTTTAAATAGGTACTCCTGCTACACTTAATGTTATGTCTCCTCTATAATTTTAGCAGAATTTGTGACCAGGAAAGCACATGTCTTAATTTAAAAAATGGAGCCTGAGGTTGTGAATCTGGGGGGCTGAACTGATCTTAGCTCCATAAATAAAAGCATAGTTTTTGTAAGGATGTTGTATAAATAGAACTTCCAGCCATCAACAAGGCAAGCTCCTCTAAAACTTTTTACAGGAAAACTCACTAAAAATGACCTGAAATGATAATTGGATATTCCTTGTTGCCAGAAGTCATAATGGATAAATCAGGTTAGAGGACAGTGCTGGAATAAGTATCTACCTCTAAATTTTTGTCAGTTTTATTATGATTAGCAGATTAGTCCTAGTGTTGATAATACTTTGCTTAACTGTGGAAACATGATACAGAAAATAGAACACAGTGGGTAGTATCCCAATGGCTGTGACAGACCACTGTGTAACAGTTAAGCTATTTTAATATTAAAATAATATTACCTCTTGTTGGAGAGTTGTAATAGCACATGCCATGTTGTGTTTATTGTTATAAATTGGACTTAACTGTTAACACTTAAATATAGTAGCACACATAATGAAGTATTACAGATCAGGGGGATTCAGGTGATCTTAAATGACAAGCAACATGTAGGTATTGCTGTGTTTAACCCCAGCTGGCAACTAAGCACCACACAAGTGCTCACTCGCTCCCCTCCAGTGGGATGGGGGGAGAGAATCAGAAGACTAAAAGTGAGAAAACTCTTAGGTTGAGGTAAAAGCAGTTTAATTATTACATTATTTCAATTATTACATTGACAAAAATGACAGAGAGGAATAAAACTCAAGAAAGAAGTGATGCAAGTGAAAAGAATTGCTCACCATCAACCGACTGATGCCCAGCCAGTCCCTGAGCAGTGGCCCGCCTGCCAACCTTCCCCCTAGTTTTATTGCTGATCTTGACATCATACTGTGTGGGATATCCCTTTGGTCAGTTGGGGTCAGCTGTCCCAACTTCTTGTGCACCCTCAGCCTCCTCACTGGTGGGGTGAGAAGCAGAAAAGCTCTTGACACTGTGTGAGCTCTGGTCAGTGGTAAATAAAACATCCCTGTGCTATCAACACAGTTTTCAGCACAAATCAAAAACATCGCCCCACACTAGCTACTGTGAAGAAAGTTAGCTCTCCCAGCAAAACCCAGCATATTCTGTAAGAATAATTCGGGCACTGAATGCATTTGGCTGTCCATGGATGGTTGTTGATATTACTGGCTGGTTCTGCTGTAAAGCAATGTAGTATCCTTTAGATTGAATTAGACAGGGACTTGTTCCTTGATAGCTGCTAAGTATGTTCTGTAGTTCCAGCAGTAGTGTTTGGAATCAGGCTGAATTAAGTTACAGTTGTTTCTCAACATAATAAATACATGCAAACTTTTATGTAAAAAAGCATTTAAAATACTATCTTACAGTGCCATGTACTCAGCTTAGGTGAGGCCGCACCTCGATTCCCGTGTTCAGTTTTGGGCCCCTCACTACAAAAAGGACACTGAATTACTCAAGCATGTCCAGAGAAGGGCAACGAAGCTGGTGCAGGGTCTGGAGCACAGGTCCTACGAGGAGCAGCTGAGGGAACTGGGGGTGTTCAGTCTGGAGAAGAGGAGGCTGAGGGGAGACCTCATTGCCCTCTACAGCTACCTGAAAGGAGGGTGCAGAGATGGGGGATGAGCCTCTTTAACCAAGAGGTAATGGCCTCAGATTGCACCAAGGAAGGTTTAGACTGGATATTAGGAAGCATTTCCTTACAGAACAGGTTGTTAGGCGTTGGAATGGGCTGCCCAGAGAGGTGGTGCAGTCTCCATCCCTGGAGGTGTTTAAGAGTCAGGTCGACACAGCGCTGAGGGATATGGTGTAGTTGGGAACTGTCAATGTTAGGTTAATGGTTGGACTGGATGATCTTCAAGGTCCTTTCCAACCTAGATGATTCTGTGATTTCTAAAAAAAAAAAAAGTTGTCAGTGTGATTGTGTGTGATTAACAGAATGTGAAATGGCAAATAAATACAGCAAATACAGAGTAAACAAAATCAGAAAAACAGTGAAAAAGTATATCTGTTATTCTGACAAGAATTCAAACAAATTTTGCACAAAATTGGGTTTAATGTACGTTAACTGTAGTATTTTTTCCATACTATGCTCTCCTAAAGCAAGTTTTTCAAGTAAGTAGTTTTCAAATATCTTCTAAATCATTACCTATAATTGTTATCTTGGTGCTTTTCTGGTGGCCAAAAAAAAAAGGTCTTCTGTAATAAAAAGAGCTTTAAACCCTCTTTTGTTTGAATATATCATGTATTTGAAACAAAGCATTTGATTCTGCCCACAGTAGGGGGGTTGAAACTAGATGATCTTTAATGTACCTCCCAACTCAAAGCATTCTGTGGTTCTCATTTTTTTTCTGTACTGAATTTGACTGGCTTCTGTGAAGTTACTAAATGAATCTTCACTCTGACTTGTTAGTTGCTTTTGATTTTTTTTTTTTTTAAATTTTGTTTCCTATAGTTAATCCAACAATAATTTCATGTGAAAATAAAAGGCAAGAGCAAGTAGCTGAAACAAACCATTTCCTCTTCTGTATTCTTTTCCTCTTTACACTTACCCCTTTTTTTGAGGGTTGAAACGGTTATGTTATATTTTAATGGAACTCACCCTTACCTTATGTGCGAAATTATGAGACAAGTAACTTGCAGGTTGGAGAAGCAGCTCCCATGCGTATTTTGCTTAGTTGAACTCTGCAAGCTGTTTCAAAATAGTGTATGACATATTTAATCAGGTATTAGGGCCTTTGGTTCTACAGAACAGCAGGCTGACTCATGTTTTGGCTCGTGAGGATAAATTCTGATTTAGCTGAAACTATCTCAAGCCTAGCCACTAGCTAAGTGTATTTTTACGAAGTATATTTCAACCTTTTATCTGTTTCAGTAGCAGAGTGATTCCCAAGTTATCAGTCTTCAGCATTTATATAATGTAATTTTTACTGCACAGACACTGATTAATGTCATAAACATTTAAAATACTGGAGTCAAACAAAGTACCATGTAATAAATCAGGACGAATGTAAATCTTGAATATCCCTCTCTTCCCTCTTATTCCTTGCTACTCATTTTACATAGACCACAAGATAGAGAAATGCTTTCAGAGAAACAGTAGGAAAATGAAAAAAAAAAAAAAAACCCAAACTGTTGCAATCTACATCTCTACATGTGGTATTCATTCTCTGTGTGTGGAGAGTGGTGAAAGTGGCTGCAGAGGTAGGATTCTGGGTCAGAGGATATTTCTTATAAAGTACTTTGAAATGTATTTTGGAAACAAAGAACAACTTGCATAGCATTATATTTTAAGAGTGTACCTGGTGTGAGACTTGATAGTAATCTCTGAAAAGTACTAAATGTGTTTTCGTCTACTACAAATAAAAACAGTCAGGTGGAAAGAAAAATGTAATTATTGTTATTATTATACGGTCAGATTCCTTCTAGTTGTGTGGAAGCCAACATATTTTTCACATGCTTTATGCTACCAAATAGCTTGTCGTTTTCTAGTTGTGAAGTATGTTTTCTACTGTGTGATAAACACAGCTTAAAATATCAGAATAATTTAGAAACTAACATGCCAGAGGAGATTTCAAATATTTGAAACATACATTGACAAAAAAATACATATAATATTTAGGTTATTTCATACTATTTATCAAACTATCCAAATAAAGTTGGTTTGTGTTGCATTTTTTTTTCTAGTGGGGAGAAAAAGCAGAAAGAGCAGAGGAAAACTAACATCCAAAACCCAATCTATTTTTCCTTGCTTTCCGCCTAACTACTTGTACAGAGAAGTTGTTTTTTATTTCAGCTGTTTTGTTATTACTGGTTGCATGGTTCTTTTTATTGATGATGTATAATAAAAATCCAGATGTAGTTTTTGTAGGATGTGCTTTGTATTGAAACAAAACAGTAGAATAATATTTAATGGCGTTAAACTTTCAGGTGACTATGGCTTGAGTTTACCTCTTGGAGAAGAATATGAACGAAAAAAACATAAACTCAAAGAGGAACTTCGGCAAGATTATAGGCGATATCTTTCTCAGGTAAAGCTTCTTGTCTGGTTGCCTGAGTGTAGTGAGTCTTAAAATGACTGTCTTTTTTTAATTTAATGAAAATGAATAAAACCTGTGGAAATCTTTCTAAGACGACATTCATTATGAGTGATGGCTGATTTCAAAGACTTGAGTAAAAGTAATTTCAAAATGTCACTGCTAGGAAGGGTTATATATTTTAAGCTTCTACAGATCTCATTGCCATGAGACTGCATTTTAGTACATTTTATTCTGAATACTTATTTCTCTTCTTTCTTAGTTACTTAAGAATTTAAAATATCATCTGTTACTTCCTTAAGTACTTATGTATTTCATGGTCTGGAATTCAGGTAACAATATTCCTGTAGTTAGTGTGAACTCAATTTGACAGCTGCTTTTCAATTTTAGAAATAAAAAAACCTTTGATGTTCTGCTTAGCATGATTTATGAAATGTCACAGTAAATGTAAAATTTAAATAATATATATGAAATGTCATAATCTTGGGAATATTCTGTATCCCTCCTTAGTCAAACAGAAAAAAAAAAAAATCAGGAACCAAACAGTATCTTTTGTCTGAAAATGCTAATTATCAGTGACTTTAGTTCTCAAAATGAAAGAATGGATTGGCTTTAAGAAAAGGAAGTTTTTTTGTTGTCAAATATTTTTGAATGAAAGACTCTTTTTGAATAGTATCTTTTCCCTGACTTTTAGGGTATTTCACAGGCAAAAAGAAAGGTAGGGTGCCTGCAATATCTTTTTTTTTTTTTTTCCTTCAAATTAGTCGCTTTTTGCTTTGAAAGCTTTGCACTCTTTGAATTTAAAAAAAATAATTATTTCTTGTGCTTTATGTGCCTGTGCATGCTGTAGTGTTTAGTTGTAATTAACAGCACTGTTTGCTTTGTGCAAAATGATTGCATATATTTATTAATTTCCTTTAATATGATTTAAACCCCTTGATTTCTTTTCCCTTTGCCATTGCTATTGTTGCTATCTAATTCTGACTACAGAAATTTTTATTTTAGTGGTTATTTGCTTCAAGGCTTAAAAGTTACATAGATGTTATGACTTAAAAATATTATTTTTCCCTTGATATACATACTTTATAAAGCTGGAATAAAATCATAAACTCTGAAATATTACCATATGTCAGTGAAACCAGGCAGGGCTTTTTTCTTCCCTATGTGAAATCTCATCAGTGGTGCTTGGGAAAGCAGTAGAGCCAGTTATTCAGCACCTATCAGCCAGATTGCAAGAGTACAAGTACTGTGAGGAAAAAAAATAATACTAGGGCACATTTTTGCAAGCTTTGTTCAATTACATTAATTTTAAATCATTTCTATCATTATACTGTCAAGTATATATATTTTTCAAATTTAAGACTGTCCATCCAGGTTGTTCAAATCTAAGCAATTTTGGTGAAAGACTGGGAGGTAAAGTGGCAGAAGACACAACATTTATTTTTTTTCTGGGGCTTTGAATAACATACATATGATACAAATTAACTATATTGGCATGTACTAGAATTCCTGAATAACAGTAGCAACAGCAGAATTAACTGGCTTCTTAACCTCTAACCTAAATTATGCTTATATAATTGTTGCTTCTTGTTTAATCTTAAACTTCAGATTATTTTCAAAGTTAGAATATTGTGTTAAAACTTAACGTTTCATAGTTCTCACCAAAGTACCCTGATAATACTATTTTTACATTAACTTCTGGTGTTTATTCTCTGAACTTCAGTTTTACAAATCTAGGTTTACAAGGTGGGGTTTTTTTAATGTAGTACACGTTAGCTATATTAAGCTTGTAAGGCCTGAGGAAGAAATAGGATAACAATCTCTAATTCCTTTTCTCTACATAAAGAGATAGTGCAACTTTTAGCAGCTCTCATAGTGATAATATTTTGGTTAATAACTTGTTCAATCTTGCTTCTGTAGAAAATGCAGTTTCTATATCAGCTTCTGACTTTTGGTAAATACCTTTATAAAATGAGAGGTAATCTCTACAGATGTGTAAAGAATTACTTAATGAGGTTTACAATTTCTTTTCCTAGTCAAAATAACTTAGTTTTCCATATTAATCTAGTTGTCTCAGTGCTTGGATATTTGCATGTTTATTAAATCCCTTAAACCTTTTAATGTGTAGCTGTGAAATATAATTCATAATGATGTGGTTTTGTACTGGAACAGTACCTGTTGACATGCCTCTAAGCTTTTAAACTACATCATGACATAGGTAATGGAAGGAAACAATCCCAGTGAGATACCATATCTAACCCGTTTCCCTCATCAGCCTATGCCACATAAATGGATGATCTTTTTATGAAAGATAATCAGATTTATAAAACAGAGGTGATTGACTGAGAATGGCCTGGTGATGCATTTATTTAATGAGTGATGAATGAACAAGCTGCTAGACCTGGAAGCTAAGGAGCTGTTTCAGCACGGGTGTTTGGCTTGAAATGCTGATACTGTGACTTGCTGTGCAGCCCGGTTCCCAAGCTGTGGCCCAGGGAGCTATATGGAGCAGCAACATAGTGTTCTCAGTGGAAAGTTCTGTTCTGAAAGGGGCTGATGGTCTGTAAGGAATTGCAAGATTTGCTGATGGGTCATTATCCTGAAAAGCTTGGGGACTGCCTGTAGAAAACAGATAGTGTTGACACGCAGAGTGGTGACTATGCTAGTGTTATCATGGATTCCATCTGTTAAAATAAGAGGTAGATACACATTTTCTGTAGTTAGAAGGAGCAATTTTTCATCTTAAGTAAGGTAGTGTCTTGGAAAATTCCTTTGAAGCTTGTACAAATGCTTGTGCTTATGCTACTTGCTTACAGAATTGAATAATAGTGGGGGTTTTTGATTATTTTTTTTTTAATATACAGAGACTAACTTAGTTAATCCTTGAAATAGTGTAACAGGGAAGAAGTGACACTTTCAAACTCAAGCTTAAAGCTTGACAAAGCGCTTTACTTTGCACATTCCTTGACTTCATTTGTGTGTTCCAAGGACATCCTACATTTTCAAAATGTGAAGGTCGTCTTCAGTGTTTATTTCATTGAAGTGATCAGATTTATTTCAGAAAATATAATTCCTACCAACTATTTAGCAAGTAAGATCTGGTATTTTAAAATATTTTGAATTTTTTTTTTTTTTTAATGTAGAAAAATTATCTGACTACTGGTGAAGTAGATCCATATACTCAGGGATTATCTCTTCCTATTGATGAGCGAAGATCTGCCAAGGTAAGTATCTGGTGGAAATATATATAACTTGAAAATGAACCTGTTTCTTTAAACTGTTGTGGAAAAGGTATTTCCAATTAATTTTTTTTGTTTTGCTGGGGGGTTTTTTACACTGTTTACAAATGGATGTTTTTGAAGGTGGTCACTTGGGTCTTTCCTAGGTTACCTATACTCTTAATTTTTAGATAACTGGATGTGTAATTGTATACTGATACTAGCTTGAGGTTTGCTATTTCTAATTCATACCTGCAAGGCACTTGGTGTATTTAAAAGCTCTAGTGGTTGTGCTTGGGTTTTGTTCAGCAATAAATACTGATCTAATAAAGAACATTGTTTTTCTCATAATTATATATATGCTTTTCTAATTTATTACTCTTACTGCAACCTGGGAATAATTTAAAAAATATTTGCTTGTAGTTGTTACCATATCTGCAGTGATACTCTTACCAGTTCCTATCAGAAGCTAAAGGAAGTGTGCTTTCTGCTGTACGCAGTTTGTTTTGACATCTTTGTGTATGCTTAACCAACCTGCTTATCCTCATATGATTATTTTTTTGAACAGATAAATCCAGGAATCTAAATAAAAGCTTATCTGGTATTTCATATATTGCCTGCTGTTAATACAGGAATCTTCCCAATTTCCATTATTTCTTTGAGAGTACAGATACTAATGTGTTCTGTGAAAAGAGTACACATTCTCTGCGATTAGCCCTTTTGATCTCCCTGAGGTTTCTTACCAGTTTATGGTCTTGCTTTCATATGTTGGAGAAAGGTACCAGCCATAACAGTCTCTCAGTTTTTGGAGGTTCATGGAGATTAGAATATGAAAATGCAGCATACATATGTGGATTAACCTCTGATCCATTCCTTTGATGTGTACTATGATTCTGTTGAAAACCTAAATCAGTCTTACAGGGGTCACCTCTCCTCCTGCCTTCACGGTATTGGCCTTATATTTCCAGTTCCTTTCTTGTGTTTGTAAATTGATCTAGGAAGTTAAATCAGTAGAAACATTGTAATTTAGAAAATATTTTTGCTGACTCCACTGCTTGGTTGTTATGATCAGACAAACCCCAGCAGAGGTGCAAGGCAGAAACAGAAACTGTTGCTGGTGGAGCACTCTTGGGGTTTTTATTTGTTTATGATTTTTTTTTTTTTTTAAAATCTGTGTTGCTTTGCAGTTGCGTTATTCCTCTGTGCTTGGGGCTATGCTGTCACTGTAATCTGGCACAAGACTTCTGCTATGGAATGTGTTGGTCTTGACCTTGCTGTGCTTACTTATGCTTTTTACCTTTCTTGCGCTAGCAATAACGTTTGGCCATATGAGGAGCCAGGTGAGAACTTAAATAAGCAAAAATGGCCATTATGAAAAAGCCTCAAACTCTGAATCATACTAGTGTTTAAAAAAAAAAAAAAAGAGGCAGCAAGCATGAATTTTCCAGGAAGAATAAAGTTCTCAGTGGCAGCATGAATTTGTGCTGAGTTTGTATTAGTTTCAGGTTCTCATGAACTTTGTGTTAACTCTTGTGATTATGTGTGCTGAAACAGTGAAAGACAAAGTCTTAGATTAATTCTGTGGAAATTAAAGACATATCTGAACTGGGAACATGTCAGATCATTGGTGGTTTTTATATCATAGGAGCTCAACATTCGTTGAGATTTTCTGTACAAGTGCATCATATCTGTTTTACTCCTTTATTTGTTGCTATTGCAGAACCTAAAAGCTGCCAGAAGATGTCACACTGTGCCCTGCTAAACGGCTAGCCTCTGGGCAGATAATGATTAGAGGTTAACATTTGCACTTTGGTTTCCTCTATTAGGTAAAATATGCAGTCACACAGCATATTGAATTTTCTGCTGAGTGTTTTGCCACCTGTTAAAGTCAATGTTAGTTTCTCAGCTTTGGAAAATACCCCTCAGGCAGTTTTCATAGCTGTCTGCAGGTTTTATATTGTCACAGTTAGAAAACCTATAAGACACAGATTTTGGAAAAAAACACCACCAGTTTTGGAGAGCATTGGTCTCACTTGCAAAACTATTACTAAACTGGTATTTCCATGATTGAGGTATAAATTATTTTTGTTTTAAATTTGTTCACGGAAAAGTAAATTTATATATAATGTTCAGATGTTTTAATACCTTTTGCTTTTTTGTTTGAAAATAAAAAAACCCCATTGCAATATTCCCTTTTTTCATTTATATGATATAATGTAAGAGATGTATATGATTTATATGACATAATGTAAGAGATGTCCCATGCTCTACACATGAGATATTAATATTAGGAAATAATGCTTTACCTGGAGACTTTTATATTTCTTACTGATGTACAATTCCTACATATTTTTAGACCTGGGCAAGCTGGTTATGAATGTTGTCACTTTGCAAAAGCAGCTAGGACAAGGTGGATAGATCATCTTTTTCTTAGTTTCCCTTGCATTCTTTGTGCTTTTGACTCTTTTTGCAGTAAGCTTAACTGCTTGTTTTAATTTGACAGTTCAGGTTATATCCTAGGCTATAATTGACACATCTTGTCTATATATGTATTTGTTGTCCTGTTTTAATCATGGGTGGGGCAAGTCATAACTAACCTTAACACAAAAAAAATCATATGTTTAAAAATAATCTGTAAATTCAGATTGTAAATTAGAAGGTGATTTCTAATTGTCAAAGGAGTGAGACTTTGGAACAATTTTGGAATAGATTTAGGAGGAAATCCAACTGGTTTTAAGGTGGAACTTCATATACAGTAGTGTTGCAGGGGACTAGACTGCGTGCCCAAGAAGGTGATTACTACTTACAGATTTCAGATTAAGAGAAAGTTCTATGTTCAAGAATGCACAAAAACCTCAGAGCAATGCAAGCCCTATTTATACATCATAAAGAAGGGGGGAGGGCAAATACACAGCTCATGTGTATTAACTTAATGCTGCAGTTTATGAAGTTAAAAGCTACTCAAAATGCAAAATTATGATGCCCTTTTCAATGTCTGTTTCAGGAGAAACTACGGCTTGAAAGAAACAAGGAGTACAATCAATATCTCAGGGATAAAGAAGAATGGAATGAAAGGCTAAGGAAATTGGGGAAGAAAAACACAGCGGTAATATATTTTTACTGAAGCTGATAAAAAGAACAACATAAATGATGTTGTCAATTGTTTTATCATTGACTAAGACATACAGAGTAAGACAAAAAATAAGCAAAGAGTGTTGTTCATTTAGGTCACAGTTTTATTAATATATCCAGCAAGTCCTGATTATGAGTCATACAGTACCTTTCTTGATTCCTACTTCAGTCATGTCTATCTGGTAGAAGGATGTTTTCATTCTTCTATGTCTCTGAAGCAAGTTCCTGGATTGTTCTTGGGGATAAAAGTGGTGGCCAAAAAAGGTGTCTCTTTGAACAAAACATTTGAGCTCCACACAGTGTTCCTTAGATTTTATTTGTAGCTGCTGTTTCCTTAGTCTGTGTCCAGTTCATGAGAAAGCAAGGCAAGTGCAGGCAGCTGTCTGGTATATAGTGCTGTGCATTTTTGAATTAAAAGAAAAGTCTTTACTACTGAAAGTGAGCTAGACTCATGCATAATTGCACTCCGATTCTGAGCTGAGGCCTTTGATTTGTATGGCGGTAGGCAACTAAGCAACACGCAGCTGCTTGCTCACTCCCCGCCTCCGCTGGTGGGATAGAGGAGAGAATTAGAAGAGTAAAAGTGAGAAAACTCGTAGGTTGTGTTAAAGACAGTTTAATAGGTAAAGCAAAAGCTGTACACAAGCAAAGCAAAATCAGGAATTCATTCACTACTTCCTATGGGCAGGCAGTTGTTCAGCTGTCTCCAGGAAAGCAGGGATCCATCACATGTACTGGTTACTTGGAAAGACAAATGCCATAACCCCAAACATCCCCCCCACTTCCTTCTTCTTCCTCCAGCTTTATATGCTGAGTATGACCAAAGGATATCCCTTTGGTCAGTTTGGGTCAGCTGTCCTGGCTGGGTCCCCTCCTTGTCCAACCCCAGCCTCCTTGCTGGTGAGGTGGGGTGAGAAGCAGAAAAACCCTTGATGCTGTGTTAGCACTGTTCAGCAGTAATGAAAATATCCCTGTATTATCAACATTTTTTAAATCACAAATCTAAAACATAGTCCTATACAAGCTACTGTGAAGAAATTTAACTCTATTCCAGTCAAAACCAGTTCAACAGTCAACAGGGAATTTTTAGGGCTAATTAGAATTATTGAGACACCCCTTATTTTAGTAATCTGGAAGCAATATATTTATCTGAGCCTCTCTGCTGCTTGTTAGTTGTAAAATCTTGTGTAGAATGGGTAAAATTTCTTGTTTAAATACTGTTGCCTTAGTTTAGTGATGCACTACAATAATTTAGAACTCTCATCTAATGCAGGTTTGATTTAGGAAATCACAGAATCATCAAGGTTGGGAAAGACCTTGAAGATCATCCAGTCCAACCATTAACCTAACATTGACAGTTCTCAACTACACCATATCTCTCAGCACTATGTCAACCCGACTCTTAAACACCTCCAGGGATGGGGACTCCACCACCTCCCTGGGCAGCCCATTCCAACGCCCAACAACCCGTTCTGCAAAGAAATACTCCTAAGAGTCAGTCTGACCCTGCCCTGGCGCAGCTTGAGGCCATTTCCTCTTGTCCTGGTGCTGGTTCCTTGGCTCAAGTGACTCATCCCCCCTCTTTGCACCCTCCCTTCAGGTAGCTGTAGAGGGCGATGAGGTCTCCCCTCAGCCTCCTCCAGATTGAACACCCCCAGTTCCCTCAGCTGCTCCTCGTAGGACCTGTGCTCCAGACCCTTCACCAGCTTCGTTGCCCTTCTCTGGACATGCTCGAGTCATTCAATGTCCTTTTTGTAGTGAGGGGCCCAAAACTGAACACAGGAATCGAGGGGCGGCCTCACCAGTGCCGAGTACAGGGGTAAGATCCCTTCCCTGTCCCTGCTGGCCACGCTATTGCTGACACAAGCCAGGATGCCATTGGCCTTCTTGGCCCCCTGGGCACACTGCTGGCTCCTGTTCAGCTGGCTTTCAATCAACACCCCCAGGTCCCTCTCTGACTGGCAGCTCTCCTGCCACTCCTCCCCAAGCCTGTAGCGCTGCTGGGGGTTGTTGTGTCCCAAGTGCAGCCCCTGTCATTTGGCCTTATAGAAACTCCTACAGTTTTAAGAAGGCCTTCTACAATAGTGATCCCTAGGAATTATGTGGCAAGAATGCATCTATAAATCTCTAGAGATTTTTCTACATTTGGGCATTTATGTTTTCTCAGCTGAGTTATCTAATCAAATCTATTTAAGGAGTCAAGGTTTATTCTTTCTACTTTGTTTGTCATCCCACTAGACCTTTGTGTTATATTTTTATTATTATTGTGTAGAAACAGTTTTGCTGTCATAAAAGAACAAATAGGAAAAAAATCTGGTGAGGATTTCTTGAGGTTCTTCCACCTCTGAGGGATATTTGACTTGAAGTGAGACTCAAATGAGTGGGTTTCATGATTAACATGTGACCTCAAAAGCTTGATCCAATAGTTTAGATAATCACAGGATAAACTTCAGTTGTAAGGGACCATTGGAAGTCATGTAGTACAATCCTCATCTCAGAGCAGGGTTAACTTCACAGTTAGATCAGATTGGTCAGGCCTTAATCTGGTTGAGTTTTGAAAGGATGGAGAATCCACAGTTCTGGGCAATCTGTTCCACTGCTTTAGCTGCTTGATCTGAAATCCCATCAGGTTTTCCTTTGCTGCAACTTGTGACCATTGGCTCTTTTGAAAACCATGATTCTGGCATCTCTGTAACCATACATTAGGTAGAGACTGCAATTACTAGTTCTCTCTGTCCTCATACATACCCTCCTTAACTTTCCTTTTCCAGGCTGAATAAGCTCAGCTCTGTCAGCTGTTTCTTTATTAGCTCAAATGCCTGAACCTTTTCAGTAGCCATCCTCTGCACTTTCTCCAGCTTTTTAGTATCCTTGGGGGTGGGGGGAAAGTGGGCACACCACACCAGAACCTGAATACTGAATAAAATACTAAGCAGAGGAGAAAGATCACTTCCCTTGACCTGCTGATGACACTCATGCTAATGCAGCCCAGGCTGTGGTTGGCCATCATCACTGTAGGGGTTCTCTGCTCACTCACGTTCAGCTAGTTGCCTGCCACTAACCCAGGCCTTTTTCTGCAAAACTGCTTTCTAGATGATCGGTGCCCAGCCTGTACTGGTGCATGACATTATTCTGTCTCAAAGGCAGAATTCTGGATTTGTTGATCTTCATGAGCTTTTTGTCAGCGTATTTCTCCAGTTTTGTCAAGACTTCTCTGAGTGGCAGTCATAGCCTCTAGTATATTGATCCCTCTTCCCAGTTAGGTGTCATTTGCATCTTTTATTTTTATTTTAGTTTGTAAAATATGAGTTACTGTTTTCTTTATTCCACAGATGAAAGATGAGGGCACATAAATACTACAGAATTTATCCAAACCCATGTTGTTTGCTAGAGCTGTTGTATTGAACACTGGTCCAGTGGGTCATAGTGTTGTTTTTTTATCCACAAAACTATCCTTTCTCATAGTGGCATCTCCTGGGATGCAGAGAAGCAGATTAAGAAATGGTCAGGTTAAAAGGTTGTGCTCATAGGTAAGAAGTATTACAGACTTGCGTGAATCTGGATAAAGATATCTAGTCTCTTGGTGAGGTATAAAGTTCAGAGTGTTTTTTGATTCTTTGCACCACTGAATCTGAAGGTCAAATTGGAGTTCGTAAAAAGCCTGTCCAGGATAGCCATTCCTCTGAAAAACATTAGATAAGAGGAAGAGTTTCATTTTTTTTCCTCAAGAGGAAAAAAAATCCAAGCCAAACCCCATAGTATATTTCTTGCTCACCTCCTACCTTTTCTCCAGTACCTGTTTGGGGATTGTTTGAAGAAATACAAAAGCAAGTTTTTGCTCAGTGTGATTTGTTTATATTCAGATCTTTTCATATTTTTTTTCCATTAAACAGAACGAGATGGACAGGAATAAAAAACTTATTGCTGTTACTAGGCATCAGCCAGAACTACATACAGAAGTACAGCCCTGTAATACAGGTGCAGAACCTCTCAAGAAGGATGCCTTCACTTCTACAGAAGGTTATGAAGAGCTGCTAAAAAAGAGATGGATGGAGGAAGACAGATATTATAGGTTAGATGATGAGGTTGAATTAAGAAGTCAACTATTAAATAAAAGACTTGATGAAGATTTGGATGTTCCCAATCGAAGACATCGTGGATTTGCTAGCCAATCTGTAATTCCTATTAGGAAGCATCACAGACTCGATGAGGATCGTGATTTTGGTAGAAGATACTACAGAATGGACTATGATCCTGAGATAAGTGAAGAAATGGACCCTAGATTTAGATGTGAAAGCACTTATGACAGAAAAACTCCCCGGGTTTTTTATGCTGAAAGGTATTCTTAATTCCGTTTTCTTCTTTATTTCTGCAGTGTGTGTTAACAGCCATGGTTTGCTCTCATTGAAAATTAGACAAGATTCCCATGTGAAAACAGGATTTTTGTACTTACAGAGGAACTACAAATAGTTTTTAGGAAAGATACTTAAAAATAGGACCAATCCCTAAGACTACACATCATACATTAGAGAGCAGAGAGTGTTTTACATAAACCATTGAGAAGGAAAATTGATATTATATACTGTTCATTATTAAATGGTCTTTACTGTGTTGACTGATAAATCAGTTTGGTTACTTTGCCATAAATTGTTAATCTTTCTCTTCTAGATCACTCATTTATAAGAAAAATAAAAGAAGAGAAAAAGCGTAACTTTCCCAATCATTCTGGGTTTGCAGTCTGGCCATCTTTGATTATTCCATTTCAAGAACTGGTTGCTTTCAAAACCAGATGGGTTGTGATATGAAATAGTACCAACCTTGAAACAGATATGTTTTATACAGCTAAATTCAAATAGAGCAGTAATGTTTTTTAAAAATTAGTTTTAAAAAGGTGCTTGAAGAGTGTTCATTTGTTCACTTTACAGATCTTGGGAACATGAGTTTTGTAGATGCTTGACTTTTTTTCCTTTCCTTTGCATTAAGCCTATGGCCAGATTTACTTTCCTGCAGTTGCCTCAGTGATGGAAACACTGCAGTCTTTCCCTTGTTAGACAAAATAATAACTTTTTTTTTTTCTAGAATTAACACTTCTAGAAAAAACAGAAAGCAAATGGTACCACTCTCAGAAGTGTTAAATATTACAATCATGTTTTATTGTTAATTGCTGGTAGACTGGTTAAATGATCTTCTGAGTCATTGTTTACAGGGATTATTTTCTGGATAGTACTGCAAAGTAATAATGGGGAAATACAAACCCTAAAATGCTCTTCTACTGCAAAAGCGTTTCCTAAATTGAATGAAGTCATGCTTCTTTTCCAGTTTCCAATGCCAATTGAGTCAAAATAACTTCTCTAAAAAATAGTTTTTATTATTCATTTAAAAAAAAATCCATAAAGGAATTAAGTAACTATGGAGAAAATTAAATGTCTGGAAGCATTTGAGAGATGCAGACTAAATAGATCATTTCAGAGTTTCAGACTGTATGTTCAGCTGTCCTTGTAAAAGCATGTATTTATTCACACAGTGTTTCTGAAGAAGACTAGCAAAGGGAGACTGGTTAAATAGCAGGAGCAAGATTGCCTGTTTTCTGCTGAATGAGATTTAGAGAAGAGAATGTGAAATACAAAAATTGTTCCATCCTGTAGTGTAATACTGGCAGAAGTGAGCAAAAGAGGTTTTAGGCGATGGTCTTCTTGTCCTACAATTTTTCAGAAAGAAAAATATTAGAAGCTTGATGTATCATATCTAACAGATAACCAAAATGTCCATATATGTGAGACTAACAGCAGTATTAATCCTCTGTGTTAATTAACACACAGAAAGGTGAATGTCTTCTATTTACTGTAGCCGTTTGCCGCTGTCTAATGCAACTGGACACGGTGTCTAATATTTAAATAAAAATGGCCATTTGCTAAAGCTTGAGGGTTTACTTTGTTTCTCAAAGAATATATACAGAATTATGTATGTGAAACATCAGCACGGATGGTGTTGGAACCAATGGTAGACAGTACTGTTCAACAGTATTGAACAGAAGTATACTAGTTCTTAGTTATTCCAGAAAACACTGATGGTGCTTATATAAATATCTGTGACCAATATATCACTAGGCAATTAATTTCTTATTTGGAGAGGCCTCTGAAACAGTTTAAGTTCAGTTCTTCTTTTAAAAGAAAGTAGAGAAGAGAATCTAATCTTTGTTATTGTCAAATTTGGTCCATCTTCTTAAAAGAAGTTGTGGGACCATCGCCTGAATTGCCTGACCTTAAATTTGTATATAAAATTAAGCTTTGATTATTCTGCTGTTTATTTTCCACTTTGTGGAATTTTTATTGAAACTTACTTTTCATTATTTCTTTTATTAAATGTGCTTTGTACTCTAGTACTTTTTTCTCCTTTTCATTAGCTCTGCTTAAGCTTTTATGAACTATATTCAGTCTCTCTTCAAGAAAGAAACACATCTATTAGTAACTGACACTCAACTTTTGAAGAATTAGATTTTTTTTTTTGGCTGTATTTCAGGCAAAGTCAGCTTTCCCAGTACACATTTGATTTGTGACAGAAACAAAACTCAAGGAGGAATATGTTTATTTGCTGTACTAAAGATTTTATATTTTTAAATGGACTTTATTAGTTTGGAGAGGCAAATGTTTGTACTGGGGCTTTTCAGAAAGGTTTCTCTTTTGATGGAGGCACAAACACTGTGGCATATTTCAGCAAATCGAAATGGTGACAGGAAAGTCAGAGAAGGTACAAAATGCTTTGGTTCTTATGAGCAGAATGCTTTAGTCCATCCCCAGCAGCCAAACAGGATGCAGCATTTTCTTGATTGACTTGGGCCAACATGTCTGGGCCTGCTGTGCTAAGCTTGCTGCTTTTTACAAAAAAGGTTGCTTCTTGAATCCCAAAGTTTGTTTCTTTGCTTCCTCCCCACATCCTTTCATCACGCGATGGACTAGGCTGTTTCCTGACTGTGTTGCAGTCTTACATGACCGGACTTGTATAAGTAGCAGATTGATCATTATCAAAAAGATGATCTTGATCATTGGAGAAGATCATGTTCCACTAAGAGGATGGATGTCATTCTTTCATGTTATTCTTGTGGGTTGTTAAGATGCCAAATCAATATGTAATATTCTGCTTGCATCCTTTCACCTTTGATTATTGGCTTTTATTTAAATTACAGAGATGGGAAGAGTTGTGGATCTTTTTACATAAAAGAATGAGGTTTTTCTGTGTTTACCTAGCATTTTTTGTTTTTTCCTTAAGAAGTCCACGGCTCTGTCCAGCTCTGGAAAATATAGAACTTTCTTAGCATCTATTGGGTACTTTATTTTTCATTGAATACCTATTCTTGCCTTATTTTAAGAAGAGAACTTTAAGTCCTCTTTAAAGACTAGTTAATTTGCAGGGCAGAAAAAGCCTGTACATTCAGCTACCCCAGATCTTTTCTGGAAAAGCTCCTCTGTGTCTGTACAATTCTTGGTACCTTTGGAATTATTTGAAGTTTCAATTATATTACTTCATATGTAGATGATTCAAATTTCCTGAAGTTTTGTATTCACCATGTTACCTGTCTTTTATCTTGATCAAAAGTCATCTCTCTCTTTTAAATGGTATCAGGTGTATAGTGAAGGGTAGGTTGTCATTAAAAAAGCTTTTCATATCTGAATTAACTGTTTCATTCAGACCTTCCCAGTGTTGGCTCCTGGGGATTAAGAGCAGCAAGATCTATTTCAATTAATGTGGTGTGAATATTGAATGCTCTTCAGCTCTCAAAACTCCTAACTGGGCTCAATAGATAAAGGTTGCATGAAAGCAGGCTTGGGAATTCAAACTCCAGACATTGAGCTGCCTTTACAAAGGCTGCTAGCAAAGTGAATTATTTCTAGAAATTTTGTGTGATATTTTTGGAACTGATTCTGCCATCCAGTGTGGAATCAGGCTGAGGATCCATTTGAAAGTGCTGGACCTTCCATTTGAGTTCAGATGTTTTCAGGCAAGCATGTCTGAATATTTTCTATTTCTTTAAGGCCCTATCTGGATGGAATAGTAAGAGATCTACCTGCAGATTATGAAGATGGATTAAAGGAGAGAGCACGTATGCAGCAGATCTCAAGAACTGGAAATTCTAGGTGTGGTATACGGTGTATTTTTCTGAGAATTGCACTACAAAATCATGCTGAAAGCGAAATGTTACTTTTAAATCCCTAAGGTGTTGTCTGAAATGGCTGATAGTTCTTCCTGCAGTTAAGCTATAGTAGAAGAAGAAAAACTGTTTTGTGTGAGAACAGCTATTGAAGCTTGCATGTCAGTTTTCTTTTTGAAACAATACATCACCTATTCTCCAACTGAAGACTTTTAATGATTAGAATAACATGGAATCCTTTTTTTGATAATAGTTTTAAAATTCCTTTTTTTTCCTCTTGTCTTGGTTTTGCAAGTCCTGAAGTGATCTCAGTGGGTGAGGCAGAAGCAGGACACTTGTAAAGCCCTTACATAAACTCTTGACTGGCACCACTTAGTCTGTCAGCATTGTTGAAGTGCTCTACTGAGTCAGTGTTTCTGATGGCTTCAGAAACCACAGGCAAAGGAGAACTGTGAGAAATGCCTTTTTGCCAGGTGGCTGCTTCTTTTGCTTGTGATACTTCTTTGGATTTTAGGAAAGCTGTTTGTCAGAAATGTATCACACAGTGATGTAAGTACATCTATCATGTTTCACGTAGACCGCAAGTAAATTATTGAGTTTTATCTTTCCATTCTCTTTTTTGTCTTTGCCAGAAATCAGGTACAAATTAGTTCTTCAGCTAATGAACAGGCCAAGTCTGCAGCTGAAATGCCGTATGCTACAGGCCTTGTTCTTGGTATGTATAAAAACCTACCTAATGACAATGAGTTAACATTTCTTTGCATATTTTATTTTTCTTTGGGAATAATTAAAAACTAGAAAAAATAGCTTTTTCTTTGTGCTATTTTTTTCCAAGACTGGTACATAAATATTTACATAGGGAAAATCAAAAACCCCAACATGTTCCTTTTCCCCCTTCATGTAACAGGGCTTTCTAATTAATTTTGAAAGAGCCCAAGTTTCTTCATAGATTTCATTCACAGTTTAAGGCCCAGATACATTCTTAATTTTTTTAATGAAATGAAGTATAGGAGAAATATTAGCCTCTGCATTGTTAAAGATATGACTTGATATTGAATTTTAATTGCAGAAATATGGGAAATGGTACTGTTCACAACCTTGTGGAAGAACAAATGATTATAATCATCTCTTACCCCTTAAATGTAGCCACAGAATTTAAGAGGGAACATTATTATTGAGCGTAGTAGAGAGAAATACTGTTGAAAACATAGCATACCTAGCTAAATTAAAAAAATTATAAGGCAAGAATAAAAGAACTGTAGTAGTTGTTCAGATGGGAGCCTTTGGAGGCCAGCTACATTTGAATCATAGAAAAACTAACAGTAATCAAAATACTTTTTATTTATTTTTACATTTGAACTTACCTGATCTTCAGTGCTGTATGTGGCAGGTCAATTTTTTGGAACTGTTCAAAGGCAGCATTAAAACAGTGGTGCTGTAACGGTCAGTCTCTGATCCATTCAGTCGTCTCATTTGTAGTAACTTGAGTGTACAAAGTTGTGAATTTGTATTCCTAGCAGTCCTGGTTAGGAGAATATTGCTAGCTATGTTATATAAAGATTAAATAAATTAAAACTTGAAGTTTTTGGAAGTGAGAAGTGATTTCAGACTCCCCAAAACCCACAAACCATGAGGTTATTTTGCACATTTTAGTCATTTTACAGTGACAATACTTTACAGCACAATAATTGAATAAAAAATTCAGCTGGTCATGCATCATGGGTTTTTTTGTTGTTGTTTTGTTTTAGTTTCTTTGTAGCTTTCTTCACTTTAGTGTTCACATCTACTTCACTGAAGTTTCATAGTAACTTTATGTATGGAAATATCTTAGGAGTCCTTATGTCTGATAGTCATACTATGGAGAAAGTGGTGATGATTTTGTTTTTGAAACAGTAGACAACTCCACGCTTATTGTGGGGGAACTACCACAAGTTTAAAGTTTTTTGGCTTCCTCAAAATCCATGTGAGATGTTGTCACAGTTTCCTTTTACATATAAATATCTGCCAATACTTTGCTAATTCTTGGTAGTCATGGGAACCACCCTAAAAGTGGAGCAATTTGCTTTCCTCCCTGTGGGTTTCACTCTCTTCAGTTTTAAGTTTCATTTTATCACTGCCTCATAATTTTGGAGTGCCATAGTGTATCTTCCTTAGTTGAGCATTAGGGAAAAAAATGTGAAATTTAAGTAACTTGTTTTAGTTGCTGTTTTATCACATGGCTTTGAAATTTGTATCTTCCTGACTGTACAAAACTAGGCAAACTAGGAAAATACTAATGAAAATTTTAGGAGTTTTGATCATCATACTCCAAACAAACTGCATATGAAAACTAGGTATTAGTTTTTTAAGTCAGTAAAGATCCAATGTTTTTATGTACATTCCCAGATCGTGTACTTTGCTGTGTTTCATGTTTTAAATTGATTGAAATACAATGTTTTTGTCTAGTACCTTTTGTGTATTTTGTGGAGCATTTATGCAAATGTGTTGTCATTTCTATTAGGTGGTCAGGACCGAGAACTTCTCCAAAGGAAAAAAGAGAAATACAGGCAAGAACTAATAGAACAGATGGCTGAGCAACAGCGAAATAAGAGACGGTAATGGAAAGTTACTGTATTTTTACAAGATAATGACTAAAATGTAAAGGAATTTAATGAATTCAGTGTGGTAAGAATAATTTCCATAACTAAGGAATTCCAGCTGGCCTAGGTAATATTGCATCCAATTAAACTTATTGGAATGAGAGCTTTAGCTTTTAATAAACAAATTCACCAGCTTTCAGTACAACAAAGGAAAAGACAGATTTGTTTAATTTTTTAAAAATTGTTTTTAGCTTAATAAGGGTAAGGAAGCTCTAACTGAAGTTACCTTTTGTGCTGGTAGAAGAGTGTCTAATTACTTTGCAAAGTTGAAAATGTATCTTGTTTTGCCCTCCAATTTAGGAAACTAATCTTTCACTTTCAAAGCACTTGACCATTTGGCTCATGCAGAATAATAAAATAATAATTTCTTGTTTATATATTAGTAGCTGCCTGCTGAATGATAGTATGGATACATAAAAGCACACAGTGATATTAGTGAAGGGAGAAGGAATTAAGTTAATATTGATGGTTTCACTATGACAAAAAATTGTACATGCTGAACAAGAATAGCCCTGAAATTACAATATGATACTTACTGTTGTACTTCTGAATCATTCATTTCAGTATGTTTGTTATAAACTTGTCACATGAATAAAGATCACTTTTAAAGAAATATTCTGAAAGATTGTAATAAAAAGCAACATGCTGGTTTGTTCTTTGATAGTAGTTGGATTTTTATTAGGTGGAATAGATGGTAGCCAGATACTTCTTGAGAATTCTGTTTATTTACAAATAATATATAGTATCCTTCCTGATTCCAGAAGAAATTAAGTGGAATTACGTCTTCTGTTATCCTGTGTCTTCAGAGTTATTTTAACTACAGTGTTGTGAGGTCTGTGCTTTGAAAGAATGACTATAATTTTTACTGCTTTCTAATTTGATCCCCCTTTTTTAAAAAAACCCCCAACCAAACAGTGAGAAGGAACTTGAGCTCTCAGTTGCTGCTTCTGGAGCTCGAGACCCAGAAAAGAAGGTAAGGCACATGGATTTTCTTTCATCTATATAGACATCTTTTTATTATGTGTACACTGTGGTTGCTCAATCACAAAACTCTGTAAAACTTTATAGAATGGTACTTTTTTTTTTCTAATAGGTCATTAGCATAAAATAGAATTGAAGCCAAGGATAAGGCTGTAACTTTCAGCTTAATAGGAAAGTATTTTAATGGAAGTTATCAAACATTTTCTTTTGCTGTGACCAAGTGGAAATTTGGTACAAGCAGTAGATAGCATGGAAAAAATACTTGGTGTCTAGTTGTAGCCTGTACATGCACAAATCAACCACCTTTCTTTGGGTATGTAAAGTATGCTGCAGAAAGTTTTTGCTGTTTTTAAATTCAAAAAACTCAAACCAGTTGTTTTGCAGCCAAATTGGTATAATTTGTAATTTCAAATTTGTAATTCTTTTTTAAACTATCAAATGTAGTGTTCAGGATTAGAAGCATTTTTTACAGGATTTTGTACAAACCAAGGTGTTTCATATTGTGTTGCTTTTAAGACTTAATGCAGAGTTACTACTGTCTCCACTTCCTTAGTAAGGTGATTATTGTACTAAGAATTTTCATTAGTGTGTATGAAGGAGTAGATTGTCAGCACTGGTAACGTTACTGGACTGATTGTCACAGAACTAATATGATTTGCATGTGTGTTTGTGAAGTGTCTGAAGCTATTGCATCTTGAGTGCAGTAGAGATCTGCTGTTGGAGACATAGGATGGGTAACTTTCTCAAGCAAGAATAAACTGGTTATGAATTTAACTGGTTACCAGTTTAAATTATCAACGGTGCTGTTTTGGGGGGGAGGCTACAACGTAGGAAGGAACTTGTGCCATTTCTGGAGAGTTCAGCAGAGGTGAAAGGAGCTCTTATTTTCTAGAAAATTAAGATGGATTAATAGCCTTAAGATGCTATTAGCATGTGAGGCAGGAGTCAGAATGCGTGTAGGTAAGCAACGAAGCTGAATCAGAATTCTTACTTCTAAATGGGGAGGGAGAACACTGGCAAGTGGTCTGGCTGCGTGTTCCTGGCCTCTCTGCTTAAAGCATCTGTGGTGCTTGTTTGATCCCTTTTCCAAACTGATTCAGCTTGGTTAGTGGGCAAAATTATGAATCTTTGTTGCTGCTTTAGTTGACTTGAAGAGGTCAGTTGGCTGATCAGGGGTTCAGATGAAAGGGAGAGGGATGGAGTGTACAGCTGGGAGCCAGGCAGGAAAAGAGCTAAAACTAGAGCAGAGGATGCCTGCTCTTTTGGCACAGCAGGTTGTAAGGTCAGCGTAAACAGTTTTGTCTCATCAAAACTGACTAGGCAGAAGCATGCTGTGCTGCAGCACTCTATATACCGTACACATCTAAGTAAGAGACTGAAAAGTGCCTGTCGTAGGAACAAAATGATATCCAGAGCAAGTCCAGGGCATGTATAATGTTTTAAAACCATTAATTTAGCTGAAAGCCTTCAATTAAGTAGAATTGCTACATTCATTAAGCATCAGTCACTGTTAGCTTTAAATTGCCTCTTGGGGAGAGATTCTAATTAGGTGGATTTCTTGATTAATTACACGTTGGTTAAATAGCAATGCCTGATTAAGAATCTATAAATGTGGACTGTTGTATGTCGTGCTTGTTTAAAATAAAACAATCCCCAGGATGAACTGAGTGCCATAGTCACATCTGAAATTAGCTACACAGCTGAAATCTGGGGCACTTTGGGAGCACTTCACATTAAACTTGTTAGTGAGAAAGGCTGTTCTAAATGTTCTCCTACTCAAGACACTGGATTTGAAAAGACAAGTTAAAAAAAAGTAATCTGTAGACTGCTTTATAGTTTTCAATTGCTGTAGCTCATATCTATTAACTAATTTTGTATTCACATCTAGAAATCTGAAGCTAAATGTTACAAATAAATATTCATGTCTAGTAGATTTTGAGAATTTGAATCAATGCTGTAGTTTATGATTGGTGAGTACTAACTGCCTTGTATATACTGTCTTGCAGCTAAGTGATGAGGAGGTAAACATTTAATATTTTGCTGAAATACTTTTATATTGTAGGGTATATGGTTTTCTGTTACATAGTTAGTATTTGCTGATATTTCCTTGCTGGTAGTACTTGGAATGCATATTATTAGAAGCACTATGATGTTGGGACCAGTAAATTCAGAAACAAAATCTGTTATCCAATATATGATTTTTTTTATGGTCTTCTATTATATTGACTCATTCCCACAGGACATTAAAATATTTATGCATAGCAGCTGGTATAAGGGCTTTCTGGGTGTGATAGGATAGTTCTAAAACTGACTTGCATGCCTTTGCACTATTTGCATGTTGCCTTTGACTTTCTTCTGAGGCTGCTAGTTATCAATAAACATTTGATATTTTTATTATAAAAACAAAATGCCTCAAATTTTGTAATTTTTATGGTTGAAAAATTTAATAAAAAACCCTTAAAAGATAAAATAATGTATTGCAAGGAAATGTTTATTGGAAAAAGTCTCAGTATGTGTGTGTTTTTAGTTTTTACTGATTATAAGCTGTTTTAATCTTGATGTGGGGGGAGGAATTTAGGAACCTTTTCCTGTGCGTAATATGAGAATACTGTCTGTGTAGGAAACTAGCAGCTGTGGAGAATCTGTGGAAATACTTCTGTTTTTCTGGACAATGACTAGAAACATATACTTCCTGAAACCTGCCGTAGAGGTTGTTTTTTGTAAATCTGTGATGAACATGCTAGATTTCCATGTAATATTAGATTTCCAGTAATTCCTTGGGAGAAAAAAAATGCAATTACTAGGAATTTGAACAGCTAGTTGGGACCCAGTAAAGTGTTCAATGAAACCAAAATGGAGGTTCAGAATATTTACTACTAATAACAAGGTAACTGTTGTGGGTTTTTTCTTTTCTTTTCTCTTCTTCCGTTTTTTTTTTCCCCTTCAGCCAAATAGGTTGAAGCAGTTTGGCTTGATAGCAAGAACTTCTGAAGAGAAAGTACCTCCTGAAAAGCCTAGGGTGGCTTTCCAAACTCCGGTGCCCATCCCTTCAGCCTCTCCAATGAATGAAGACTTTCACAGAGGGCTAGCCAGCACTATTGGTGAAATAGCAGCTCCCAGGTGCATCACCAATCATGTTCATTTTGCATAGTAAATAAGATTGTTATTAAGCTTGTTATTACTGCTAAGGTAGAGCTCAGTGGTGCTATTGATCTTTCTCCAAGGAACCAACGAAGGTAGAAATAATATTTTGATAATGAACAGAAAACAAAGCTACTTCGCACTAAAATAAGCTTTTAATGTCTGTTTCTTCACAGTTTATTTTGAAAAATCGGGGGGGGGGTGTGGCTGGATTATCTGTGAAGACAGTTCTCTCTTAGTGGATGTTTGTGTAGAAAAGGGTTGTGCTGTAGAAATGATGACCATGCCTGTAATATTGAACCGTGTTGTGAGGATTCTTGGGCGCATGCCCGGAAGAGTCTCTATAGTTAGAAGGCTGGTATGGCATGAGTTTGGCCCCTATCAATTAAGTGATCTCCCAGACCTAAGCTCAGGAATGCAGTGTAGGCAAGGACAGCTTCCACTAGACAATGTGATTGAGGCTAATCTGTTTAGGGAGAGAGGAGAAGCTTCAGGCATGTGGCTGAAGCTGTGCTGTGCTACTTGCCCTTTGACCAGAGACTAATCCTTGACTTGTTTTGATTACTGTTACTGATGTAACCGGTAAATATCATTAACTTGAACCAGTTAAAGGCATGCTTGTTTTATGTTCATTAGATCTCTGGAGTAGTGTGGATCATGTACTACTCCCTAAGGGAAGGTTAATTCCCTACTCAGTCTTATTGTGTCATGTTCCTGCATAGTACTAATGAGATGTCTTGGGCGGAGCTAAATCTAGAATTTTCTCAGATTAAATTCTTTCTCTTTTCAAAAAAATTTCTTTCTTGTTTTAATGATCACTTTTCAGTTGTACAACAAACCAAAAACTTGTGTTCCTTTCTTCTTTAAGGCTTGTACCCATGCCACCACCTCCACCACCAGTTTTGACAGACAACTATAGAACGCCTTATGATGATGCGTATTACTTCTACGGGGCAAGGAATCCTTTGGATCCCAATCTTGCATACTGTGAGTTGATGATTTTAGGTGGATTGGTTGTTAGTGATTCAGATGACTGCTTAAATGATGAATAATGTAGAACTAGTAAAAGCAATTTAAACCTATTTCTTAGACATGCATTGAATGAAAAGTAGGGTTTTTTTCAGTACTGGTTTTGAATGAAGTGGTTTTCTCCAACAGCAAAAGGTGCTATGGCTTCCAGAAATCTTATTCATTGCTTGAATAAGCTCTAGTTTCAGCTACTTAGCCATTACTCCTCCCAGATAATTTTTAGTTTTGATAATCAAAAAATTATTTTCTAATATTTTGCTCAAATCATAATGTGATTGATTACATCTTTAGGTGGTGTTACAATTTCAGATATAATTTACAATATTTTTAAAGGAACTGTAGGAAGTAATCAAACATTTTAAGAACTTTATTTTTAATCCACCCTTTGGCTGGTTCATGATGATTTCATGAGTGAAACAACTGTGATGTATGTGGAGAGACTTTTTTTTTTTTTTTTTAGAGGAAAAACTAGAAACACTTTTTGAAATTTGTTCTGCTACTCTCATTAAAAAGTTAAAATAAAAGAGAAAAAACCCTTACAGTTTTGCTGGTTGGTTTGAATGAGATTTGTATCCACTGGGGAATTTCAGGAATGCTAGGAATTTAAGAGCACAATTTTTTAGATATTTTTTTTCTCCAGTGTAAATTTCTCCCTATCTTGAAATATAATAGCTAATGATTTGCAAGAGATTTTTTTTTTCTGTTTTTTAAGTTCCAGGCATCTTTGTCTACCTTTTCTTTGTAAGCTTAGTTTCTGATCATAGTTTTGACTCACAGAAGATTTGGCATTTTTTTTGAAGTTTGTTTGGTGTGTTTGGTTTGGGGTTTTTTTGTGTGTGTGTTTTGCTTTGGTGTTTGTTGGTTGGTTGGTTTTTTTTATCCTTGTATCAATATAACCTCTAGGGTAAAATGGCTTACAGTTTAGAGTATTAAAGAAACTAATACTTAAAATTCATATACAAGAGTTAGGTTGTCTTAAAGCTTGTTGTCACAAACTGGCATGTTACTAGTGCTTAAAATCTGAAAGTGTGAAATTGTTATACAGATGCACCTCTTACTGTCTTGAACTCAAGCAGTAGTATGCACAGTAATTTCAATCGCTGCTGTGGCAGAGTGCTACAGGTCCTATTTCAGTAAGAGTACAGATGCCAGATGTACTACATTTCTGCAGGAGGCAGTGGAGCGCTCCGCACAGCAGAGGACACATTTGGAAAGCATGAGACCAAGTGTTACATTAAGAGTTAATTTATTTTTGTTAGTTGATTGTAGAATATGTTAATGAAGACATTTGTAAATTTTAAAGGGATTTTTGAATTTAAGAAATAGATTTGTACCTTGGCAATGTATTTCTTGCATTAGAGGGCATTAAGGATTAACTAAGTTTGTTATAGAACTTGAGACTCTGGTTTGTTATTCTGCAGTTACAGAGTTTGAGCAGTGAGCTCTGTTAAGCTTTTTTTTAAGTAATGGCAAACATTTATATGTGAGCGTTCAAAATTTAAAATAATTTTTTCACTGTGTAGATGGTACAGGTATGATGGGAATGCAACCCACACCTAATCTGGATCTTCCTTTAGGCCAAGCCCCGGTAGAGCAACCAGTGTAAGTATTTCCTGTATTCATATTCTTAGTTTGTATTTCTCTGTATTGATACATACACTTTTCATGGTAGGAGTATTTTGCTGATGACATATGCCTTTGAAATAAAGTATGTTAAAGGCAACTCTTCAAACTTCTAATTAAGAATTTCTATCTAAATAATAATTTAGTGAAGTTCTATTTTTATATGGATTTATGAAAATGTTTGAGAATATAAACTGCCAGGCTGTGAAAACCAACAGTTCTTAAATATTTCAGACAGGGATTTTTTTGTTTTTAAATTTTTTTTAAAATGCCACCCCCACCCCACACCCTATGGTGTCTCCCTTTTATATGTGTGGTTTTCTAATACAGAAGTAACACTGGACAGAGGAATACAGGAGACAGACAAAGAAGCGCAGGAGTATTTTCTGAAGAAAAAACAAAGTCTTCCAAAGAGGCAATATTATCCTATCAACAAGAATTACAAAAGCAGGTACTGAATGATAAAGCTTTGGATGCTTTCTTCTTTTAATTTTTCAAACATATTGATTTAGTTTACAATTAAAAAACTTTAACTCTCTCTCCCTTAGAACTTCCTTCCTCCCATTCCTCTGATCCTGCTTTAGCTTATTTTAGCTCTTCAAGTGGACAGTAAGTTCTTCAGTTTTGTTTTTTTTTTTTTTTGTCAGAGGCCAAGAGAATGTTAAGACTGACAGAAAACAGATTAATAGATTAGTTTCAGGCATGGTGTTTTATATATTTATTTTCATAAGCATAAGAACCAGCATCTTAAAAGCAATGAGTTCTATTGCTCTGATATTCCTATTGAAAGATTGCTTTTGAGCATTATTGCTGTAATTACAAGAAACACTCCCATTTCAGTAAGTTATTCATGATCATTTGGATACTAATTCAAAAGCCTTCCTAATGTTTACTTCCAGTGATGCTTGTAGGCAGTGTCTTACCTCAATTCAGCTTCCTTTTTGATAGGATAGACAGATTTCTTGAGTCTCCAGTCTTCCACTAGATATCCTAGTCCCCTCCTCATTTTTGTGGCCTTTTGCTGCTGCATCTTGTGGGAGTTTATATTTATAAAATGTATTTGACCATGATAAGACATGTTATTTCAGAAGAGATTTTGCTAGAGCCCAGTTCAATGTCACTGACATTTTCTTATCTTATACTTCTTTATATATTTCTTCAGCAGAGGTAAATAATTTCTATTAAAATATTCTAGTTCTAATTATGATTGTGCATAGGGATAAAGGAGAGGCTGCCAATCAAGGTCAAATTAAGCATAAAATAGAACATTTAGGAATAGTGTCTGTTATTGCACTTAGCTTCTCTGAAGGCATTTTCTCACTATAGTCTTCAGTAAATTTTAACTTGCCATATGAGAGACTGCACAATTTGACATAAAAGTCTAATAAACGTGGCATGATACAGTCTTTCAATGTTATGCTGCTTGTGATTGAAAGCGAACAGAAGGTGTTCTGGTTTTTTCCTATAGACAAACCTGACTGACCATTTGTGTTGACTCTTTATCTCTCTTATGAAATTGTCTGACTACTTGATAAAGGGAAATGTTTAACTAATGCACAGAAGAAACAAACAAGAGAAAACACATTAATGTATTTCAGCTACATAAATAGTAGGTAATGTTTTAAAAGCTTTGAACAGAAGATGGACTTTTTCAAACAGCTGTTCTCTTTATAAATGCTACATTAAGTTATTAGGAGACTTAGTTGTATAAATCTAACCTGATTTTGAAGAAAAGGAAGAACAAACCATATGAACAGTTCTGCGTTATTTGCATACATCATCATGTATTACTGCAGAAAACTATTTCATAAGTGGTTATAGAATTGTGTAGCATTCTATTAATGCATTTATTGTTAGGAGTCTTTCTTTATCTCATGTCATCTCTAGTTTAAGTTGGTTAAACAAAATATACCAGGTTGAGAGAAGCAAGTGCTGTAGTATTGTCGAATTTTGTCTGTTTAGTTTTTAGGCCATATAAGCTCCTGTATGAAAGATGCATAGATATGGGACTTCCAGTCTACTGCATGTGTCAGATGTGAACATTTCTGGAAATTGGAAGTCTTATAATATGTATCTGTATGTGTCTCTGTGAGTGTGCATGTTTTGACAATAGTATTCAATGCACTGTCTGCAGTATAGGCAATGGAATGTCTGTGATTTACTTGATATAGATGGGGGGAATAGGTAATGATAGCATTCAACTTCCTCCGTTAACTTTTTATTAAAACTATACATAATGTGATATTTTTATGTAACTGACTTTGGTTTGTTTGTAGATAAGAGAGAGAGAGGAACGACGCAGACAAGAGAAAGAGGAGAAGGAGCGCTATGAAGCCAAGTTAGAAGCAGAAATGAGGAATTACAACCCCTGGGGAAAAGGTGGTGGTGGTGCTCCTCTCAGAGATGCAAAAGGAAATCTGATAAGTATGTTTGCCAAAACTATGGGTTGTCTTTCCAAGTTTGATGGTTTTTTTGCTCTTGATGTGTTATTCCTTGTTTTGTAACACTGGTAGCCCTTTATTGACAAATAGATGTGCTTGTTTTGAACAGGTGCACTCTAGGAATATTTGAGTAAAATTATTTTGGTTTCTGTAAAATCATTCAAAGAGTACAATTTGATCAAAATGGGAAAACCATGTCAACCATAAGTGAAGATACAGTGCAATAGTAAAGGGAGAAGGAGGGAAACAAGCTGTTAGAATCATCTGCAATACAAATGTGCTAAAGGTTGTTGTGAAGACTTTTATTTAAACATTTTCCAGGAACAGGGTTGGATTTATTGTTTTTCTTATTAAAAATAACTTCTAGGCTTAGAAAGCTCTACTTGTGACATGGAAAATGGAAGCGTGTTTGAATAAATACATAAAGCTAAGTGGAATATTTAAATTTCCCCAAGTGACTCTGTTGGTGAATGGCTTTATAAATAGAAGACAGCACTAATGTTTTTTTAAGGTTTATTTTTTTCCAAGTGCTGTATTATACAAGATGGGAGTGGTTAGCTGGGAGATAGCTATGATCTCGGCAAGTTGTTCATCCACCCTTCCAGTAAATCACAGAATCATCTAGGTTGGAAATGACCTTGAAGATCATTCAGTCCAACCATTAACCTAGCACTGACAGTTCCCAACTACACCACATCCCTCAGTGCTATGTCGACCCGACTCTTAAACACCTCCAGGGATGGGGACTCCACCACCTCTCTGGGCAACCCATTCCAACACCTAACAACCGCTTCTCTAAAGAAGTACTTCTTAATATCCAGTCTAAACCTTCCCTGGAGCAAGTTCAGGCCATTTGCTCTTGTCCTATCACTTGTTACTTGGTTAAAGAGACTCATCCCCAGCTCTCTGCACCCTCCTTTCAGGTAGCTGTAGAGGGCGATGAGGTCTCCCCTCAGCCTCCTCTTCTCCAGACTAAACACCCCCAGTTCCCTCAGCCGCTCCTCGTACGACCTGTGCTCCAGACCCTGCACCAGCTCCGTTGCCCTTCTCTGGACACGCTCGAGTCATTCAATGTCCTTTTTGTAGTGAGGGGCCCAAAACTGAACACAGGAATCGAGGTGCGGCCTCACCAGTGCCGAGTGCAGGGTAAGATCCCTTCCCTGTCCCTGCTGGCCACATATTTCTGATACAAGCAAAGATAGACATAAGATTAAAATTCAAATTCCTGATCCTGGTTCCTAGTGAACCCTACAGGAATAGTTCATCTAAAATAAAAATAGTACTCAGTAGGCACAATTAGATTTATATATTTCAAAATCTTGGCCTCTGCTAGCTCTCTTCATTCTTGCCTTTAGCAGCTGTGTGAGTGGGTCTTACAATTTTATAACTATTTGTTGTGGTTTAACCCCAGCTAGCAACTAAGTTCCACACAGCTGCTTGCTCACTCCCCCACAGTGGGATGGGAAATTAGAACAGTAAAAGTGAGAAAACTTGTGGGTTGAGATAAAGGCAGTTTAATAAGTAAAGCAAAAACCATGCAGGCCAGCCAAAGCAAAACAAGGAATTCATTCACCACTTCCCATCAGCAGGCAGGAGTTCACCCATCTCCAGGAAAGCAGGACTTTGCCATGCATAAGGGTTACTTGGGAAGACATATGCCATCACTCAAAATGTGCCCCTCTTCCTCCTCCTTCCCCCAGCTTTATATGCTGAGCCTGATGTCATATGGTGCGGGATATCCCTTTAATCGGTTGGAGTCAGCTGTCCCAGCTGTGCCCCCTCCCAGCTTCTTGTCACCAGCCTCACTGATGTGGTGAGAAGCAGAAAAGGCCTTGACACTGTGTAAGCACTGCTCAGCAGTAACTAAAACATCCCTGTGCTATCAACACTGTTTCCAGCACAAATCTGAAACATAGCCCCATACTAGCTACTGTGAAGAAAATTAACTCTGTCACAGCTAAAACCAGCACACTATTGATTTCTAATGTAAACCAAATTGATTTGCTTGTTACTAGAAGATGATGTTGAATTCTGATTAGATTTTTAAAATATGTCTCCTAGTAATAAAATATAAGAATTTTCAAAGCATGGAACACTTACTGGATATCAGTTTATCTATAAATAATTGGTTTCAGATTTATGACATCTGAGTGACATATGGCTAAATTAATAGTGTAGTTTGAGGGTAGGGGTTAAAGTTTAAATGCTTTTTAAATACTGTGTGCCCAAATAATAAGTTTAGAAGCTTGTGTTGAGCATGAAAGCTTGCATTTATCCCCAGAACATATTGAAGTGTTCACTAGCACTGCATGTAAGTGTCTGGCATCTTTCTCTAGGCTTTACAGTGGTGTGAGTAGAGTGTGTCAGAGAAAAATGTAGGTCTCTCATATTAGCCTGAGCTCTGCATGTACCTGCTAAGAAGCTTATCTTGGTCTGTAAACGAGGAACCAAGAGAAAAAAGTTTCTTATCCTGTTTTCCTGAATTACACATGTAAAGTTATTTTTCCCACCAGTTTAGCACCATGATGGATAAGCTATGAGACAAATGTCATGAAACATAACATGCTTTCTGCCATGTCTGTCTCTTATGCAGTGTGACTTGTCTTTTTATCCTCTTGAAAATGTCTGTAAATAGCTTTTGAGACTGATGTATGCAAAGGCTGCTTTACAGAGAGGGATGTAATTTAAAGTTCTTGGAATCTGCGTGCTTAAATGACTGCACTAATTCATAATTATCAGAAACACTATTTTAAAAGATTATCTGAAAATTGTAGTACTTTCTTGTTTTGAAGTGAGCCTTCTAGATATAGTATGGTAACACTTCAAAATGAGCTGAAATTAACATCTTTGATCAGGATTTTTCTGGCCCATGCAAGTTTTGGTGAAAATGTTGGATGACATTGTTTTGCTTACATACAGAAATCTGCACCTGGATTATTACTAAAGACATGAAGACCAAAATACACTTCAGTGGTTCAGTTGTTCTTATTGCCCTTCACAATAACCAATTAGCAATTCACTGCTTAAAATACCAGTACTAAACTCAAAAGTTTTTTACAGCTTTAAGGAAATAGAATAAGGGGTGGTTTCTAAATACACGCTTGTAAACACAGAGACTTGACAGTCATTTTTGTCTTTGAGCTCTTATCTTTCAATTTCATAGCATTTATGGGTGGGAGAGAGGGGACGTTTGCTGTGAAGAATCATTCCTGGCTAAAGAAAACCAACAACATAAATTCTTAATCAGTGAATTCCTAATGACTACTATTTCACCTATAGCTTCTATGTTCTTGTCTTTGAAACTTTTTGGTCCCATAGGTGGTATGCCCAGGAAAAGTGGAGTCTGCTCAAAAATCCCTGTATTTTTGAGAATCTGTAGTGAATGTGCCTTTTATGAGAACAAAACGTTATAAACAGCTATTTCCCCTTTCCTTTAGCGGACTTGAATATGATGCACAAGCAAAACGAAGATGCGTATCTTAATCCAGAGGCGAGACTATATGAAGATAAAAGGGCTGTTGTCTCTGTTGACCTAAGTCTGGCCTCCCCAAGACCTGAGAACACAGAAGCATCTACAAATAAAATAGCAGGTTTTTAAGAATACTGTATTACAGCTCTAATTAATCATAGGTCTTAGTGATCAAAGTTCTCTAGTTTCCTTATTCCTTTCTAGCAGTTCTATGATAGTATTAGTGCTCTGTACCCATGAAGTCAGTATCATGCTTCTTTCCCAAACTTCTTTATTGCTGTCACTGTGTGCACTGAAAATGTATTTTCTTATCTAGTGATAACTAAGTGATAACTTAGTAGTCATAACTAATAACTGTTATAGCACTGGTCAGGAAAACTGTTAGTTTTCCATGTTCAATATTATCTAATCAAGTCTTGATACATATTTGTCTTACTTTTAAATGACAGTAAAATATAAATGTGTAACATGAGAGAAGATAGAATACAAGGAGGAGGATCTGCACGTGTATGATATTACAGATTAAGATGAAATTGGTACAGTAAATAGGTTAACAAGTTCTTAAAAGTTACGGGTGAATTGGGTACATATGTAGCCCTGTGCACTGCCTCCAAGTTTTAGGGATTTTATTTTATTTTCCTATTTAAAATCTAATACAACTTTTTCATGTTTTATGAGACATCTAAATGAAAACACTGGTACTCCAGACATGCCCCTAGTCTGAAGTGGGCAAAGGCCACTATCAGTGGTGGTCTTATCAAGTCAACTTAGATGCTTCTTTTCTTTCTCCTGTCTGAACTGTTGCACTTCTATATAAAGAATTACATGGTATTTGGGGCATGGATCTGTTTTGCATGATTGCAATTCAGTGTCCTGACCACTGGCTGTAGTAGAATCAGGGGTTTTTTGTTCTGTTCCCCCTCTTGCTTTCTCCCTAATACAGCTCAGGTTTAACTATTTAGTAAGGAGTGTAACAGGCAAGGCCAATAAAGTAACAATGCAGAATAGCAAAGAGCCCCCTGGTTAGATCACTTGCTTTGGGATCAGGAGGTGGAGCAGATCACGATGGGATCTTTATAGTCTTGTGCCTTCCATTTGATTAGTCAGGCAGTAAAGTGGCTTTATGTAGGTTTTGGGTGTTGATTGGCTGGTTGTTTTTTATGGTTTTTTTTTTGTACACCACCCCATTAAAAGAGGAACTTGCAGGATAGTAGTTGGTACACAGTAAGTTCATCCCTTGATACCTTCCGTAGTAACTTGCTTGTCTTGTGTCCATGCCTTTCAAATGGTATATAAACTTTATTCTGCTTTTTTTGCATGGAACATATCGGTTTGAAGGAAATCTATCCTGAAAGAGTCACATGTAAATTTAGTTATGTTTTGGAAGAATTCAGTGATTCCCTGTAAGGAAAAATAATACTGACCTCAAAGTGTACTCCTTGGTATGCAAGCACGTGCTCCTGAAGCTAGGCTGTAGCAGTAAGCATGTACATTCCTATGGGAATAAGTGTGTATGTTATTTCTGCTTTCATCTGTCTTGGATGGTACATCTCCATATAGGGGAATGTAAGGGGGGAACATGAGTACAGCTGCATTCATTTCAGCTCAGTGGAGCTATGGCTCTTGCACATCTCTGAGGCACTGTCCTTTGGAGCAGATGTGATATGAATGAAGAACATGCTGTGTCGGCTAAAAAATCAACACAACTTAATCTACTTTTCCTTTACTTGCTTCCTTCTTTTCTGCTTCCTGTAGGGATCCTGTTCTGCAAAACCTGTTCTATGTGGTTTCTGAGTTAATCCTCCTAGCTAGAGCTTTTGGGACTGTATGGTTATGATGCATTTGTAACTCAGGGCTAAAGAAGACCTGACACTTCAAACTTCATAGTATGGAAGGCACCTTATGCTGGCAGAATTCAATTTTCTGACTGCTTAGAATTTTATTTGCCAGTTTTGGGCTTTGATTTTTCTACTGTCCATTGCTATTTTACCTAAATATTTGTTCTGTTTTTAAAGAGTGAATAGTCCTAAGGAACAGAACTATGTGTGCTAAAACAGAGTAATTGTAAGCAGTAAAGTTATGAGATGTAAAAACTTTGCTATTATGGGTAACATTTTTAGATACTAAACTGTTGATTGGACAGTAGAATATATGACTTTTATATGTGTAATTTTTTAAAAAGGCAATGTGCTTGGACATAATTAATTGAGCAGTTAAAATCTGACAATATTCTAGGCAGATAATGTCAGATCTTTTAATTCCAGCCCTGTTTTCAGCTATAGCTATAAGTACCAGATTCCCACTTCTTCACTCAGGCTTGTTGTCTTAGATTTGATTTGATTTTTATTTTTAACTTCCTCCCCTCCCTTAGGTTTTACATTTGCACAGACTTCTCCTTTTGCTCGAGGTAATGTGTTTGGTGAACCACCATCTCCACAGCATCTTAAGCGACAGGAATCATACAAGAACTTTCTTCGTCTACAGGTGAATGCATATACCAGTTTTCATCTAGTTGAATAAGTTTTTAAGAGGGATTACAATCAAAGTAAATATGGTACTGCTGACCAAAGAACTTATCCAGTTATAGCTAATTCTGTACACGAGAGGTGTACCTAGAGCTATATTCTATTGAGTCTTTCAGATTTTGCCTTACGTAAAAAATGCCTATAAAAGTGGTGCTATTAATAGTTGGATTCATTAATCTAGATTCTGGGTTTTTTTCTAAGTATAGCTCTCTAAATACAGTATTGAGTTCTCGACCTCTGTATACAGTACAAGTTTGCATACATAAATACTTAAAGAAACAGATGTTTGCATTTGGAAGTCAATATGATACCAATGCATGTTTGTCAGAATGAAATGGAGGCAATAATATAGTTATTTGTTGATGGGTATATAACATGTGATTGTTCTTCTACTACCTTCTGTCTTCTGTCTATAATACTTCCCATATAATCTTATACCACAAGAATTAAATACCAATTTATTTAAATATCAATATCAAAGAGATCCTAGATAATTTAAAATAGAGTATGCATGTCATACAGTAGTTTGATGTGGATCTCTTAAAAAGATCAAGGTTTTTTTCATGTGTAGTGGTGGCAGAAAGAATAAAGAATGAGCAGACTTTTGGCTTCAGTAAGTCTCTCATAGCCGTGTCTAAAAATGTTACCCTTTTGGAAAGGAAAAAGATAATTGTTCTGTCTTTTTTGATTTGGTTTCCCATCTTCCATTATTTAATCAGTGAAGAAAAGTGATATTCCAGCACATCCAGAGTAGAGCATTAGGAAATATGCAGGTTTTATTAGTAGCATTTATGATCAGTGCTCCTACTGGAGGGTGGTTTAGTAAATAGTGGCCAAAAAGTAGTAGTAAAATATAATCTGATTTAAAAAGAATTCTGGAGGTGAAACATGAGACCGTCTCTAGAATTCTTTTGGTGGCTCCATGCAATTTTGAACTGCACAAGTAGATACTGCAAAAGTCCGTAGAAGATTATAGTGGCAAATGTTCATCAGATTGATGGCTACTGACAGTTGAGTCTCTTTGCTTTATTTTCTAGATTGAAGAAAAGAGACGTAGGGAAGAAGCAGAACGAGAAAAACTTAGACTGGAAGAAGAAAAAGAAGAGAAACGATTGGCTGAACAGAGGATGAGAATTCTGAAAGCATATGAAATTGAACAAGAAGAGAAAAGAAAGAAAGAGGAGGAGGTGCAATATTTTGATACCTTGCCTTTTTTCCATCTTAAACTAACCCTTTGTAACATTTGTCCTCTAGATTAAGAAGGTAAACTGATAAGTGTCCTGTCAGTTGCTCTTTGTTTTTAAAAGGGCCAGAGGAGAGGTAGAAAATTGTGTGAACTAGCACATTCTTCTCACTCTTTATGGTATGCTACCACTTGAAGTACTGTTAATTCTTTTAAGAAAATACGTATGGTTTTATAATTGACAGTGGTGCTTTCCTTTTTAAAAGAAATTATTTGTGAGGCCAATAAAAAGCTTTGTCCAATTGGTGAATTTGAAAACAAAACAAAACTTTTTTTTTTTTTTTGTTAGCCTCTTAAATCTAGCTCTCATGGAATTATTAGTATTCTGAATGTAACTATACAGGAAGATTTTGTAAAGCCTTTTTTTGAATTGGTCAGGATGTATCTTTGAGATAAGAATACTACTTGTGTTGAAAGAGAATGCCAAACAAATCTAATGAATACTTTTCATGGGAGTAAACTTATGATTTAATTAAAATCCAAAAGTTTTCTTTATGAGGTTTGGAAAATTGAATTAATTTGCATAATTCAGAATCACGTAAATAATTGTAGGAAAATCACTCAAGGCCAACAGAGATGGAAAAATCTTTCAGTACCCTGTGGGATTATGAAAGATCAGTTCAGGATGTAGGACTTCAAGATTTCTAAGACAGCACACTTAGAATTCTAGATTCTCTTCTTTAGTATGAGCAAGTTAGTTGGATGAATCTTGACTTCTGGATAATAGAGCTGGTCTAGTATAGAGTAGAAAGCTAACTGGTATCATTGCTTTTCACAGACTGAAGACTAAAATTGAGACCGGATGGTAATTTCTCTGTGGGCTTGTGATAGGGTGGTGCATGTGTGCAGTATGTTTTGTTTGAATCTGAATTTTTTGGAAATGACTCCTACAGTTTAGCCTTAACTGGCAGCAGATCTGGGGACACAAAGTGGTGTTTATTGAAGTTATTAGGATTTCTGTTAAATGATGTTAGCAGAGCCAGGACTGCAGATGTTTAATATTTGCATGGCATAGCTTTTAATTTGAGTGTTTGAAGTCAGCCTAATGAAATATGCTTTTCATTTCATACTAATCACTTTGATGTATAATTTTAACTTCTCAAAGAAAAAAAAAGATAAACTTTAATAATGTTGAGTCTTTTATATGTACTAATAATGTTTATGTTACAGCGAAGATTGAAAAATAAAGAAATAATTCGATTAGATGAGGAGAGGAAAAAAGAGGCAGAAAAAAGAAGAAAAGAAAGAGAAGAAAAGCAAGATGAACAACTTAGACAGTATTTTGAGAAAGAAAAGATGGAAGAGGAAAAGAAGATGGTATGCTTCAGTAACTTTCTAAGATACATGTAGTTCTTCCTAACTTAAAAATAACTGAATTTTAAAGAAATTGCATAATTTCTTAGACCTCTACTTTCAGTGTTATTCCTCTCTTAGTTTATCAAGCTACAGTATACTTACTGAGAACAGAGAACAGCTGACTGAAAAATCAGACATACTGCAGTGGAAATATATCTTGCTGATCAAATTTGCATTAAAAAAAGTAGTAAAAACAAGATAAAGAAGAGGGAGCTGCACTCTATAGTTGATTTTTGGCCTGCTTTTACTGCTGTCCAAATACAAGTAAAAATAGTTATATCATTTAGAAGACTGTAGAATTGTTAATTTTTAACAGTTATGTTCTTTGTAATTTAATTATTTTCCTTTTACCTGGATGATGTAAGAAGTTCATCACATAAAATTCTGATGGACAACATCTAAGTAAATTTTAAAACTCTTTTATCTTCTAGAAATTTTACATATCATTTCTCTAAAATGGACAGATACAATGGAAGTGTTGAGAGGAAGAAAAAAAAGTGACTTATCCATAAATTAAAAAACCTACATCACAGAAAACAAGTATTAAAGTTACTATAGGTAGAAAATAAAATCACATGAAATAAATTTGGCAATAATTTTATGCGATTAGGAGTTGAAAGCAAATTCAATTAAGACAAGCAAAAGCATTTTTCTGTCAAATGAAAAATATTAGCCAAGCTCTTCCAGTCCAAAGTAATACTTTATTTAGAATCTATAGGAATGTAATTTCAGTCTTACTTTCCTCTTTGCAGTTTTCAAGGCAGCCTTCTCCTGTCGTTCCTGCTCTTCAGAACAAATCAATAAGAAGAGAAGAAAGGATTCCCTCCACTGAGAGTCATTTATCTTACTATGCACAAGTATCATTTTTATAGTCAATGTTTACTGACTTGTTTAAGACAGTACAGTATATGAAATCCTACCACTTTTTTTAATGTTTGTCAGTTATTACTGGAATACCACAAATAACTGGAGACAGTCTTTATGTTAGCCAGTCTTGCAGCTTTGAAATTTAGTGTGAAATTTTATTCTAAATATTGAATACCTTTTTTTAGGAGTGTGTTATTTTAAATTTCTTTTTCTGCATGAACATTTTCTGTAGAGATGAGCACCTCATTTTTGAGTGTAGATACTCTGTCCAGTTTACCAAGGGTCTAGCAGTCTCAAGGTTTAGGATAAGAAAGTTTACATCTAATCTAGCAATTTATCGTGTTCACCCAGAGGAGAATTTAGCTCAGGCATGAAGTTTAATGTTGATTCTTAGCTACAGACTTTGTCTTATCTTTATGTTTTTGAAGTTACAAAAAGATTATAACTCCTCATGCACTTCACTTTTTTTACATCACAAATGAGTTATGGTAGTGGTCCTGAGACCACTCATATCCTTCACTTGCTTTAATATTCCCTGGGACAAATTTTTTAAAAATAAATTTCTCCTGTGGAGAGTAGATTAAATAATTGCCTTGAATTTCAGGCTACACTTTTGACTTTTTATTGGAAATGGTTTTTTACCAACTGTCTATATGAACTGGGCTAAAAATTTTAAAAATTATTTTGCCATGAAAATGATAATTTGGCAAAATACTTTATGGTGCAGTTTCAGAATATGCTTTAGAGGAAGGTCAGTTTATTTCTGTGGCTTTGCAGTATTTGGTATAGCTTTGTTTAGATCTCTGAATAGTGCATTATAGTTATTATCATAGTAATTTGGATTATGCATTTAAAGGTCAGATTTAAAAAAACCTTAGACATTAACAACCTGTAAGGTTGTTATTCTGTCTTCCAGTAGTAGTGGTAGGTAACGTAAATTGGACATAAAGTAAGGAAATAAAATGTACTTATGTCTGCTATATTTTCTTCCTCTGACATATTAACGTTTCATATTCATTTTGATCACTAGGATCCTCCACAACCAAGGGTTCCTTCTCCACCTGTCCCTGCTAGAAGAAATCAGTTGCGTGCATTTGGTAGGTATTGTCTTTATTACAAGCTCATTTTCTGTTACAGTGAAATTGTTCTCAGTTATAGTTATCTTTCTTCTCTGCAAAGGAATAAGCTTTAAAAGTTTGCATTTCTGTGTGGGTGTTCTCTCTGTTTTAGTATCCTCACTGCATTAGTATAATGTGTGAAGTATTACTACAAAATAAAAATGCATTTATTATGTGTCTTCATCAGGAAATATTTTTTTCTAAAAACTCTGCTAATGGAATAGTCTGCATGTGAGGTGCTGGATCTTTCAGGACAGTGGTGACCACTGTGACCAGAACATTGTGAAATGGGAGTTTTGGATAGGTTGAGTAATGGATTAGACCAACGATGTGTAGAGCCTTGCAGTCCTAACTCTTAAATTCTGCTTTCTTTTGTTAGTCTGCCTAATCCTCTGATCATTCCTTTTAGCTTTCACCGGTGGTTTTAAAATTCAGGGATGCTGGGAGGATCTCCTTCACTCTTTATATGTTAGTTAACTGTGCAGTATGTGGGTGGAAAGCACTATTTTTCTTCTGATTCTTTTTTACAAGGATAAAAGAAACAACACATGCAATATAAAAGTAAATGATGACCTGCAAATGCTAACACCCAGCAGTCAGTAGCTGGGTCCATTCTGGGGAGTTACAGCTCTTCAACTAAATGGAAGGCAGAGTGCTTCTTAGTGCAGCTTCTGGAAATTGATTGACTTAGACCATCTGTTATGAGACAGAAATAAAGACACATGAATTAAATCTTGTGTTTGATCTAGTTGAATCTAGTAAAACTCACTTGCCTGCTAGGTTCTGGACTCAGACTAAAAAAAGTCAGTAATGTATCAAATTATTAAGCATGTGACTTGGAAAATAAGGAATTTATGGAACTGTTCTAACTTGTGGAGGAATGCTGTCCTGACCACAGAAAACCAGCTTAGACCCAAAGTAGTTTAAAAAGTCAACATAAGCACATGCTAAAAATAAGTGTTGAAATTAGAACTCTTGAATACTTAAGAGAGTCTGCACTGAGCAGACAGGCACCCCACTTTTGAGTCAGGAAACAGAAATGAGGTTGTGCTCTTGCTGATACCACCTCAGTTCCTGTGATCTGCCTCTGGGACTCTGAGGACTGTGGATTTGCTAACTTCAGAATAAGGCTATTTACTGGCAGTGCCCACTTGCTGGTATTTCATAGCTTTTCCTTTTTTAAATACAGTGCAACATTTCCATTACAGTTTGGATGCTTTCTGCTGTTTAGGGGATCTGGTCCTTGTGTTATGACCTATATACAAGATACAAGCTCTGACCTAATTTCTAGTAAAATGAAATGCTGTGATTCTTGTGTTTGTATAACCCATGTTTTAGTTAAGAGTTCATTATCTCTTTTTTTTTTTTTTTTTTTTTTTTTTTTTTTTTTTTTTTTTTTCCACTTTACATTTATGAGGTAGGAGAAAAGTGTCTCTGACACTCCTTATTTTAAAATTATTTCTGTTAAATTCCAGAGGAAAGAAAGAATGTGATAAATGAATTATCGGAGATGAGGAAACAGCTTCGTAGCGAAGAGAGGCGACTGCAGGAACAGTTGCTAAATGTGGCCAGTGATGATGATGTACCGGTTACACGGTAAGAATTTATCTTCAGTTTTAGAAACTAGATTTTGCACAGAAACTCAAAGCTATTATGTGTTAGTAGCTAGTTGGCTAATATACATGAGTGAAATGAAAATCTAAAGATAGAACTTGTATCTAAAACTTTCTCAATTTTTTCTAATATGTATGGGCTTTTTCCAAGAATCTTGCTAAACATTAGTGTAAGAATGGCTGTACTGATAAGATTGGAAATTGTGATACTCTGTCTCGGAGAGTGGTCCAAAACAGACGTCCAAGGCAGAACTTCATCTCATTACCTTTTTTCCTGTGGCATTAATTTGTGCTTGTGAACTGCAGTACTACTGCTGATGAATATGCATATGAATAGCATAGTGTTGTGGTAGTCCTTTCTTGTTATTTAAAAAAAAATGGTTTACTTCCAAAATGTATTAGTTAATTATAAAAGTTAGTTGGAAAAGACTCATCAGATCATCAGTCTTAGTTCCGCTCCATAAAGTTTGAGGATTTAAAAAATTTTAAGTAGGTTATCTCTTTCTATAACACAACATGCAGTGTTATCACTTTCAAATTTATTTTCCTATTTTTATATTTAAGGATAAAAGACGTGAGCTTTATCAATACCGTATTATCATCCAACTCATTAATATTACAGTGTTAAATTATATTCTGTTTCTTTTACAAACTTTTCAAGTGGGAGGAGAGAGAAGAATCCAAAGGACGTATTTGAGATGGCCAGGCTTCGTCTGCAGGCTCCAGTAAGGCGACCTTCATCAAAGGAGGCACAAGATCCCATCAATATACAGAATATCTGGGAATTTAATGAACTTAAATACAAAGGCAGGTAGATCTTCTTGTTATTGATGAAGAACTGTAGTGAAACATCTGTTCTTTTCCTCCATCTTCCACACCACCCAGGATTTAAAGACAAAAATCAGCCCCTTCACAGCTACTGCCCATACACAACATACTCTGTGGACAGCATTTTGTATGTGTGTATATCCTTCTGTATGGCCATTTCTAGAAGTTCACACAATTCACAGCATTGTAATGCTGAGTTATCACTCAGAGCACTCAGTTTCCAATCCTTGCTTCTGTTGCATTTGATATGATGTTACTGAAAGGAGAGTGAATTTATTTTTTTTTTTTATTTACCTGCAAACAAAATTCTGTGTAACTTTCTGTTTCTACTTTACCAGAAAATACATTTTTTAATATAGTCAATTGCTAAAGTAGTTCATTCTTTTGGCCATTGTCACCATTATTTTTAATATTTTTATTTTTATCTGTAGCTAGTTGTTTAAAAATGGTTTTCAGAATTGTTGGTTTATGGAAAAATTTAAATTTAATATCATTGCTCTAGATTCTGAAACACGTATGGGTTTGAGGCACATGTATCCTGATCCTCCAAAAGATGATCAGACTTTAGAGATTCAACAGCAGGCACTGTTGAGGGAGCAGCAGAAGAAACTTGACAGAATGAGAATGAGGAGAGAAACAGAAGGTAAGGAATGGAATGAACAGTCCAAGATAATTTTAATTATTTTTCTTTATTTGTTTTGTAATTTAGAAGAATTTAAAAACACCAGCTCTAGCTTTACTTCTTTCAAGTTCAGTGTCGGCACTGCAGTACAAAACAGAATAAAACATTGTAGTGCTGAAATTCTGTCATAATGGAAAGCATAAAAAAATTTAATGGCTTTTTTTTTTTTTAAATTACTGTGACTGTTTCTCTTTGGTTCCCTGAAAGTGGTTTAACTAGTGCTTCATACTTCAGAAAAATGCAAGAGAAGTACTTCGGTTACTGCTTCTTAAACACTACAGAACAGTAAAACTCTTCAGCTTGTTTGTGGTAAACGTAGTAGCAAGTAAGTTCCTTGTGGCATTTTTTCAGTTCTCACTGAAAAAGTAGATGGCTTTGAACTGTGAATTGGTTAAAATGCAACCAGTGTGTCTTCACCTTGGTCTCCTCCTAATGGATTAAATTTCTTTTATTTCCACAGTTTTGGGATGATTATTTCAAAGTTTCAGAAATCTGTATCCATAAACAGGTTTTGCTTTAGAAACCACATGTAAGATATAACTAATTTGAGGTTCCAGAATGAAAATGGTGCTTGTACTGCTTAATAGAGATCATCCTAATATAGTGAAATATTAACATCCTAACACAGTAAAATATTTTGGCTGCATATTGCAGAAGCAGTGAAAAGAAATGTAATGTCCCTTTTTTGCATGCTGCACTTAATTCCAAATGTAATGTTCAATCAGATATATTTTTTATGAACAGTCACAAAAGAGCAGTATCTCAATTTATTTTAGATGTAATTTAAAAATATCAGGAGAGTTGCTTCAGCCTTTCCAGAAGTTTCAGTGGCAGCTATACAAATGAGCTCAGTTTTGAGTACAAGATACAAATTTCTCAGAAAAGTGTTTGTAATTCAGACTGGCCTAACTTTTTCTCTTTTATTTTAACTTTTCTATGAGAGGAGCAGAACAAATTTCAAAAAAAGTTTCTAGTTTTTCCTCTTAACCCCTAAACAACACCACACAATCCAGTCTCTCCTCACACACATCACAGTTGTTTCACTCATGAAAATGTGACGAGAAAATAACTTTATTTCTGTGGTGGCTTAGCCTTGGCTAGCAGCCAAACTGCCACCCAGCTGCTCGTCTGCTCATGCCCCCTTGCTTGCCCCTTGATGAGATAGTGGGGGAAACAGGAAGAATAAAGCTTGTTTGCTGAGGTACAGATGTGGATGATCCTTACCAATTGCTGTTGTGGGCAAAATAGATTCAGCTTGGAGAAAATTAACCTAATTATTATCAATTTAAATAAATATTTAATTACTGATTTTGAGTAGTGGGAAACAAAAAGACAAACATCAAGACCACACTTTTTCTGCCCCCTTCCCCATGCCCTCCTTCACTCTTGATGCCACCGCTCCCCTTCCTTGGTACCACCCCAGGTTATGCTCAGTCCCTTCGATGCAGTCGAGTGGTGTCAGGCCAGGTTGGGGGCGCGGGGGAGTTGGTTGGAATTACGGGAGGAATTACGGGTGGGTTGGAATTACGGTCAGTACACAGCGGTTCCTCTCTGCTGATCCTGGCTTCCGGCACTTTCCATCCACCCCGCCATGGTCTCCTCCAGAGGCTGCACGGGAATCTCTGCTCCGGCACCTGGAGCAGCAACTCCCTCTGCTCCTTGTCTTGGTGTCTGCAGGGCTGCTTCTTGCACTTTTGCCCTCGTGCCTCGCTGCTGTGCTTCGTTTTGCTCTTTCTTAACCAGAGTTTTGCAGAGGCACCTCAGGCTCGGCTGACTAGCTTGGCCGTGTCCCGCGGTGGGTCCATCGTGGGACCAGCTGTGCCTGGGACCGGGCAGCCCCTGGCATGTTCTCACAGAGGCCATCTCCGCAGCCACAGACACCCAGGATGGTATCACATTGCTCCTTTGACTTTTTTTTTCCTTACAGATGAGGTGAAAGTTTGGCATAAAACCTCCCATACACATATGAAAGGAAAATAGAACTTTCCCTACTGCTTTAGAAAAACTGAATGCCTCTTCTTATCACTGGTCATGCTTTGAGTCTTGTTTGTGTTAACTGTTAATAGACCCATATGTGAGCAAGATTAACAAAAGTGATACCAATATGTGAATGGTGACAGTTACTTGCATAGTGTTTTGTTTGGTACACTGATTAGTGTTAAAGATGATTTGTATTCCATCTTGGGCAGATGTGCCTGGTGTTCAAGCAATGTGTGGAATATTACTTATTAATAACATAATGTCACAGCTGCATATAATCATATCTGTACCATCTGTCTGTATTAATTACAAGCTCTTGAATATCATTTAATGTCTAAATGGAATGCATAGGGTTGTCTTCAGTCTTCCCCTTTGTGAGATTGACTGACATGGTAAAAGCCATTTCACTAGCTTCAACTGAGATCTGTGTGGGGTTTGGTTTTGTTTTTCCACCATTAGAATATTTTCCAATAGGCCAGTCTGAGAAGGCTTTAATGTTGTCTGGAGAGGAACCTCCACCAGCTAGGAAGTAAATTTGCCTTCATTAATTTTATGAACAAGCAGTCATTTTAGATGTATGCTAATGCTGAGTGGATAATGCAGGCTTACATGGTGACAACCTAAAGAGGCATTTCCTTGGGCAATTTAGATTAGTTGGTAGACAAACAGCTGATTTTAAAAATTATTTTCCACTGATGCTTATAGAGGATTCTTGAGCAGCTTTTCAACTCTCTTTCTATCTTCTACTGTTTTACAACATCATTTAACTTTATAGTCTGTCGCTATGTACTGAGCAAGAGAATTAATTAGTTGCTATGTACCTCTCTATTTCTACTTTATTTTCTCTATTTCCAATTTATTTTCCTCAGAGACAAATTCATCATCTTCCCCTCATTGAAAATAGATGAGTGGTTTTATTGTCTGATTTAAGGCAGAAAGAAAAATGAATTAAAGCAGTATGTATTTTTGTACTGTGGGTGAAATGTCATATAATAGGTTGTAGTGGCAAAGACTTACCTGTTTTCCCATGCTATATGTGTTCTGTACCTTACCTGCTTTATATACTGTTTTCTCTCTGATAAGATTTTTCTTCCTTTTTTTTAAAAAAATTATGTAGAAGAGAAATATGTGGGCTATAGTGGAGCTATAACCTGAGAAATTAATAGTTTTTTTTAAATGTTCCAAATTCTTAAAATGCTTGCTGTGTCCCTATAAATAAGGCAGTCTTTTGCAGACTTCTGCATGAGTATGATTTTGGAGGATAGGAGGGAAAGAAATGGGAGCAGGTTTGATGATGTTGCACTGCAGTGCTGGGCTTTGCTGGACTGGAGTAGCCTATCAGGAGTGGGCTGGTTGTCAGTCCAGGAGGAGTGACAGCCTGTGTGCTACGGTTTTTGATGCTAGACAGAATGTCAGCTACACACTGAGTAAGTTTGCTAGACAGAGATGCAAGAAATAAAAACTATCTTACTAAATATTTTATTTGAAAACTTAAACCAAGTATGAAGAGTAACTTTAGTTTGGCTTCTTTGCATGTCCAGCGTACCTGAGGTCATTGTTACAGTAACTTTCAGGATGGTTCTCTGTGCTCTCCAGAGTTGAGGTTTTTATCCTTAGACAAGTTCCCAGTGAAATAATCAGTGTCTAGTTCAACCTCTTTGTGAAAGTTGCAAGCACAGTGTGCTTATGAGCTTACATTCACTTTTGGGTCTTTCTGCAGTCTCCTCCTCTGATTATTACACCCTGACAGAAGGCAAGAGAACTGATTTCATCTAGCAGAGTTTATTGTGAGACAGCATCCTTCTTACTAGTCAAACTGGTTGCTGAGGTGTCCCACCTAGGGGAGAACATCATTAGGCTTGAGTTCTGTTGCTATAAATACAACCGTTTTGGCTGCACAAACATGCCTATTCCTGGCAAACAGATGTCTGGAATATATAAGTATTTTTTTTCAGTATCCATGAGTTTTAACTACAAAACTATTGTAATGTTTTAACTTTACTACATAGAAATGAGACTCCTGACTCCCTCGATCTAGTTCTTGGTTGACCACTAAAATTAATGGCAAAATACAAAGTGGGGTTAGGAAATACATGGCTCAGGTGATCCCTAATTACAGAAGAAATAATTAATTTTGGTGTCTCTAATTTTTGAAATTTGATACAGTATTGGTTTGTTTTTCTACTTGGTTCATAGCAAGTTTAAATAAAAATTGATGAATTAGATTTCTCTCCCTTGTGGTATTTTTGTGTCCTAGCTGTGAAGTTCAGATGGAGTTTAAAGTGTTGTGATTTGGAACTAGCAAACACTAGGATGTTGAATACCATTAATTTTAACTTTTTTTTTTTAATCTACAAATGTTTTTAATGTAAGAAAAATGTGAGATGTATAAAATTTAATATGTGAAGATGATGGTAAGAAAACCAAATTACTTACAGTAGGGAAGGGAGGATAATTATAGCAAGAAGGCCACAGACTTTGAGTTCTTGGGTACACTTTGAAATGTAGGTTTCTGTTTAATTACTTTTTTGTTTGAAGTTACTTAACCTGCCATGTTTTCTCACTACCGTGTTCAAGTTGCACTAGGATTCAGTAGTGTGCAGAGCATAAGATGAAAAAACCATTTCTTGCTAGCTGTGTGACTGGATAATGTTTAAGATGGAGTAATTGAAATATTACAGATGCTAATGTATCAACAAATGAAGCATGGGAGGATAAAAGAGAGAAAGTGGGTATTCATGCAGCAACTTTTTGTGCCCTAATGTATTGCTTTGACTTAAATAATGCTGCTTTCCCGCAAATTGATGTTTTTTACGTTATTCAGTCAACACTTGGACATGACCTTTCTGTAACAAGTGTTTACAATATTGTTGTAAACGTAGCACAAAAGTACTTCTGACTGTTGCAGCATAGAGAAATTATTCAGAATTCAGCACAACTTAGAGCAATTTTAGTATTTAATGAAATATGATTACGTCTTTGAAAAAATTTGTGTTCAATAGCCACAGAAATAGTTATGCTTCCATTTCTGGATAACAAATAGCGTTTTGAACAAGATCAAAATGGTTGATTTTTATTAGTGATGAACAGTACAGTTCTAGTGTGAAAAGTGTGTTTGATCTTTGGGAGGGACTGATGAATCTGGCCTTAAGAAGGGCTTGCACATGCTCAACATTCTTAGAAATAATATACTACCGAGTTCTGTTTGATTTCTCTGATTCTACTTAAATTGACATAAGGAAACTAGAATAAACATTGCATTCAAATGTTTTAAAAATATTAATTACAGTGTGTGTAATTTTACATATTTTATATTTTATAGAATATGCTGATAAAACTTTTAATATGTTTTATTAGTAACTTTTTATGTCAATACTATTGTTTTGTCCCTTGTCTATGTGGCTTTTGTTGTTCAAGATGATTCTGCTTCTGGCGGTAACCTACAAACCATGGGACTGGTAAGAATTAAAACAGGTTTTTTTATTACATTATTTTGCCTTTTTCAAGTCTGAGAAATATTGTCTTTCACAGATTTGGGGAAAGGAATTTCACTTAAGTAACAAGACAGCAAGCTTATTTACTTCTCTTGTTTGTCAGTACAATGAGTAACAGCTACTTTAAACTTGACATACAACTTGTTTGTATACAGATAGTTTGATTATTTAACTCCTTTTTATATTCATCGGTACTTATTTTGTATTGATATGATGTTAGATTACTGCTGGGGGTGGGAATTAGTAGAAAAAGCCAAACCAGTTACAAACACTATTTAAAAATGTGTTGGGGTTTTTTTAGGCATAAAGTAGGGAATAGTACAGAACACTGTAAAGCTGGTGTTTGCTTTGCAGAAGTTTGGCAATTAATTTGCATTAATTATAGTTTGGCCCAAGAAAGATACTGAGACATCTGAATTTGCCTGTCTTCTGTTTCACTTCTGTAGTTTAGGAATGAGTCTAATGAATTCTTGAAAAATTCACTGTTGGAATCGGATAGTGCTTTTATCGGTGAGTTTATACCTCCCCTTAACCATGTTATGAATCTACAAACATGTAATTTAATCTAATGTGTCTCTAGAATGATTACTACTGTTCTAAAAATTGCAGTGGGTGTAGCTATGGTGATTGTTTTCAAGTATTAGAAAATTATGCCTTTAAATTAAAATGCAGGTCTTCATGGAATTGTACTGCAATGATTTTGTGTAGGTCACACCTAAAATTAAGGATGCTGCTCTCTTGCCACTTCACATCTTTTCATGAGGAATTACATTTGTGTGCTCATTGTGCTCTGACTGGGATGTTAGCCTTGTCAATGAGCCTTTTCTGACATCTTCCCAGTTTTTGGATAAGGAAAAGCTAGTATATGTTCAGCATGTGTGTTATGGGGGTAGAATATGAAATGCTCTTCTATTGTTCTGCGGCAAATTAATTTATTGACAGTCACAGCTTACAGTTATGATCTGTCTGTAATGAAATATATAAAAGTGTTGGGCAGCCAGCGATTGTCTTCATTTTTGTTCATTTTATAAGCATACTTGATTTTAAGTATGATTCATGGTTATAAAATAGTGATTCATTCTACATTACTCACTTTTCTGCTGTTCAAACATTACTCCATTTCATAAAACTTGAAACATCATACTTGTAAACATTGTCACTTGTTAATCATCTGAAGTAGACTGGTTTTAGTTTTCTTAAGATTTTTGTATAGAGACTATGTCTCCCATTTTCTTATGTCTCTTCATTCAACCTTTATATGCATGTATGTAAAAGTGCTGTTTCAGATGTCTTTCATTTCCATTCACTAGAAATAATAAGGCTAGAACTTACCTTCTCTTTTTTAAAAAAAACCCAACTAGCTCAGGCCTCTAGGTGTTATTTTCCATTACTAGGCATTACGGTACCTTGAAATTCTCTTCGATCATCAATGGGAAATCATCTACAAGGTTTTATTCTTTGCTGTGAGGGAGATGCAGTAGATTCCTGCAAGTGCTTTTTAATGAAACTAGGGATGTTTCTATATACCAATGATTGTCATCTCTGGCTTTGGTTAAAAGCAGAATTTTTCATTTGAAATGTATTCAAGCTTATTCTATTCACATGCAAGTCCTGGAGTCCAGGATAGAACCTGGCATCGGGAAGGGCACAGGATGGGGCTTTTGCGCTTGTTCAGTTGTACTTTCTGTAGTCTGCAATCCATTCTTCTTCAGGTTAGGAAATACTATTTATTAGTTACAGCCCAAATGACGAAAGGGTGCTTTGGGAGAGTCCATCAGTCTAGAATCTGGCCAAATACCCTGTCTCTAACTGTCGCCAGAGTAGCCGCATGGGAAAGGATACAAGGTGGAGGGCAGATGTGCACCAACACTGCAGTCCTCTGCCAGCCTCCAGTGACTTGGAGCTCCGAGGCTTCCTGAGCCAAGTGCTGTGTTTGCACTTAAGTCTTGCTAAGGTGGATCTTTAATAGGTTCTCTTTCATGAGTTGAAATTGGCATTTTTGAATCCTTCTGTTTACTATCAGCAGTATTGTGTGGATAAATTTCCACGTGTCCCTTCTGTGAACTATCTCCTTGCATCGGCTCTGAATCTACCACCTGTGTATCAGGGTGCTGCTTGGGTACTTCACCTGCTTTCTCAAGGCTCATGATATTTACAGTCCTGTTTCCGATTTCCTCCTCCTGCTGATTTCCTCCTCCTTTCCATCCAACTGATTCTTTCTTGCAGTTTAGTGAGGCGGTGGAGTTAATTTACAATACTATTCATATCCCCCCTACCCCCCCCCCTTTTTTTTTTTTTTTTCCTTTTTTCACATATCATTTATGACTGGTGAAAAGCATATTCCCCAATACTGAGCTGTAGGCACTAACTAAAGCTTTGTTACCCTTTGCATTCTTTGAGTTTTATAAATAGCTGTTAAAATACTGAATATGAATGTGGTGACTTCCAGAAATGAAAAATAACAACTCTCATTATCTGAGGGCTGCCTTCTCTCTGCTGCTCACATTGTTTGGGGGTCTTTTGTGAAATACTTTTGGTGTTTCTTAACAGATTTTTCATTTCCTGAGAAGAGCTTAACACAACCCTCTGTTCTGTGGTTTGGCATCTGTTTCAAATCTAACTCAATTTTGTAATAGATGTCAGCATTACAAATGAATTTGTCTATCTCCCAGGGCTCAGAAGTTTGAGGCAGTTAGGAATAGAGATGTTTATCAATTTCTTTTCCCCCTTTTTTTGCTTTACTTGAAAACCTAGAATTCATTAGTGTTAATGCAGTGATTTGAAAGCACACCTGCATAGCAGTATCTGAATGATAGATGCTTAAAGGAACAGGTAGCATCTTATACTGGTGAAACACTAAAGGTATAGATAAATTCTTTAGCTTGTACTTTGTTCTGTTGTGATAAGTTCACGTAATTAAACTTTTTTTTATTCTGAGTAATATCACTGTTTTGAATATAATGAAGTTCAACTGATCTTGTTGCTAGAATTCTGGAAATTGGATTGTTAGCCATATACCATTTCAAAATTAGGCTTTGATTTCTCTTCAATTTTTTTTTTTTTAACTTGAAACATTCGTGATGAAAGCATAAGTACCATTTGGTGAAACTAGGGGAAGGAAAAGACGGAGAGGGGAATAAAATTTTTATTTCTAGAGAAAAAAATAACTGGTAATATGAAAGAATTTTGGAAAATATGTCTTTGTTATTCTGAACTTCCTTGATACCAATCAAATTTATTTTTCAAACCCAAGTATTTTAATTTTCAACCAAAATAATTTATTACTTTTTAAATTTCATTTGAAGATCTTTCAAACTTGTAAATGATGTAACATATTGCATTAAAATTTATTTTCAAATTGCTAGGAAATGAAAAACCCATTCTTTCCACAGTTGTGGTTTATTTTTAATGTCACAGTGTGTCATTTTTGACAAATGCTGCAGAATTGTTCAGTACTCTGTGTTTGTGTGTGTATATATTTACACACATTTATCTTTTCTTTTTTTTTTTTTTTTTTTTTTTTTTT
>NW_020799095.1:116969834-117070560 GCF_003259725.1 Athene cunicularia
TTTTTTTTTTTTTTTTTTTTTTTTTTTTTTTTCTTTGTTAACTTAATGTGTCTTACTAGACTAAGAGCCTTTCCAAAAGGTGACTTTGTTATCACAAAGAGTAATTGATGGTAATGAATTCTGTACTGGTTTTGTTAAGCAGAGTCCTTTCTTTTTCTGGGAGGCTCTGGTCTTGGAGCTACTAGAGGGACTGAACTAGAAACAGAGCTACCAAGCAGCAGCAAAGTCATAACCAGCCCCCAAGCAGTGGTTACTGGTCCTGGAGAGGAAAAAAAAGTACCCGTTTGAAAGAGTTTGTATTTGAAGTAGTTTTCAGAATTAGCAAAGGAAGGGGAAATAGACAAACCAAGTGTGAAGCAGAGACATCACCTTAGGGTTCATTTATATTATAAAAATAGATTAACCTCCCCCCACTGTAATGTGATAGAGGTATGATCAAAAATTTATTTAGTTAGTTACTTTTGTAGGTAAAGATTCGAACACTTTATTACATGAAAAGGTGAGATTTGACCAAGGATGTGTGATGAAGTCATTGATTATGTTATCATATTCCACGTAACATTATCATTCCATGTAGCATTATATATTCCATGTGACAAATTTAGATACATAATTTATTACATGATTATTTCTTTATGCCTGCAGTTTGCCTAGTGTTCTTTCAAGCAAGGATACTATACTCATTTCAGTACTTGTTTTCTTTAAAGGCCTAGGTATAAACGATATGGTGAGCTAAGGTAGATGGTGGATTTGCAGGATGTGAAATGCCTTATCCTTTACATGGGAGAGATCTCAATATATATCTCAATATTCCTTGCCTTTGCTTGAAGTTCCTCCCTTTCTGCTTTGTTCTTTTGTCTGCTTCTGGCTTATCACTGGCTTTGTGCAAGATTTCCTAATGAATACATTCCTTTGATTCCTGTGATTAAATCAAGTACAATAAATTGGCTCATTTCAAAACATGAACTGGTTTGAACACTGACTAGTATTTTGATTTCTTTGAAAGTGATTTCATCTGTTTTTCCAGGTGCTAATGGGGAAACATTTCCTGCCTTGGGAGAAGTTAATTTGTCACCACAGCTTCCACCTTCTGCAAGGGAGAGGAGACGAATAAAGCAGAAAGCTTTGGAGCGTGCTGTATGTATGATAACTGGATTGGCTTAAATATAAAGGTGGACCACAGATCTTAGGTCAGACAGTTCCTGTGGTTCCTTAGTGGCTAGATGATATGAATGCTGAGGGTGTACATGTATAGCTGTTTGCCCTTTTAAAAAGGATGCCATTTAACTGAAGGATTTGTGCATTTTGGGGTTTTCTGCAGGAGGATGTTCCAGCAGGCCAGATGCCATTGCTGCAGCCTGACAGCTTTTCTTTACACTCGAATTTCAGCCTCGATGTTGATCAGCTGAAAGGCAAGAATGAAGAACGATTGCACAGGCTGACTGAGCTCCAGCAGAAATCTCCTTACTTAGGTATGCTCTGTGACTATAGTAGACATGATGCAGTGAATACTAATTGCAATAATTGAAGGAATAAATATTGACTGCCTGTATTTGAGCACTGAGTATCTGGCTCAAACATAGGAACTACTTATGGAGCTCTGTAGCTGGTGCAAGAGGTTCCCCAGCAAACTTCAAAACAGCTTTTTAGAGTAACTTTAGAGAAGGGTGGTAGGAAAAGCTGCTCTAATTCCTGTCTGATCAGCCACTGGTACTTGTCCTGTCTGTACCACTTCTGATATTGCGATGTGTCACTGCTAGCAGTAAGATGTGGATGTTCAGGGGCACAGCTGAAATGTTAGTGGAAGGAAATGAAACTCCTGACTGATTGATGTTGATGGGGTGCCTGTGGGAGACAGATGTCTGTGGGCCAACCAGCACAAAGATATGCCAAAAAATTGCATATGAAGAAGTATTTCAATTTCTAGTTAATTTGGATTTTCTATTGGTTTGTTAACATAAAGGATCCTTCAGTATTTGAGGTTCATATTGATACCTCTTTCAGTATACATGCACTTGAATTTATTATGTATGTCTTGTGACCATATTATACATCAAACTGGGAGTTATCCCAGAGCTTCTCCATAGGCTGCCTGATGGAGGTCTAGTTTGTGTATGAGGTACCAATTATGGCAACCATTAATGGCCATCAGTTTCTCACATGGATTATGACTCAGTTGATATACTTTGTGCTAATGATTCTTTCATATGAGTCTGAAATCTCCCTTTTTTAGGAGGTGGTTGCTATGCCATCTGGGCAATTACAGTATCAGTATCCTTTTTATAACCTTAATGAGAGTACAGATGCTGACAGTTTTTTTCTGATTCTGTTGCTATGGGTACTGTTACAAGCACTTCATCCTTTTTGTGTTTGTTTTAACCAATCTCACTGTGATTTTTATGTCACTAAAAAACCCAAACCCATTCATATTCCTTTCTTCTGCTTTACTAATTTTACTCCACTCAAACATTTTTGCCATGTGAACTTCTTTTACTTTGCTTGCTGCCCTTGTTCTATCGCACCTCTTTTATAATTTCACCTCATACCATGTGAACTATACTTTTTGTTTGCCTTCTGTTTGTGTCATGGTTTCCAGAGCTTCAGCCTTTGGATATATATAATTTTTATATGCACGTGCATGTGTGTGTGTATATATGTGTCTGTGTGTAGCTCTTTCTATGGAACATAAGGAGGACATCGTTCATACTTAGCGTATGTGCCTTTTGAAAATGTAACAAGTGCTCCTTTTGCTCAGCTGTGGTTGTTAGGGCTGCACTGCTGCCTGCACTCTTCCCTCATACTCAGTGACATTACAAAAAAAAAAAAAAAGAAAAAAAGAGTGTGAAGCCAAGTGGTTTTATTCCTTTTCCCTAGCAGTTTGATCAGACCTTTGTGGCACCCTCTTTGCTTCCCTAACAGCTAGGACTGTTATTTCTCCTCTGCCCTCAGAGGCAGTGCTGGGGAAAACAACTCTGTCAAATACAAAACTAAGGAACTCTTAACTGGTTATCTTCCCTTCAGATGACTGGGAGATGGCAATTTACAGGCTTTGACAAATTTTAAGAGCTGAGCCTGTCGGTAGAGTATGGAGGCTCTGTACACTGCAGTTCACTTTCCTTTGTGGGACTGTTGTGAGAAGCCTAAAGCCACCCTAGAATTGTCTTCTCAATTGGAAAACTAGTGCATATTGGTACCAGGCTTCCTTCTCAGTTTTCACCCATCCAAAAAACCCATTCCCATCAATGCAGAGTTGGCGAGTACTTTGGGTGATGAGGTCTCCACAAGCTAGCAGCTACTTTCTCCAGAGGCCAGTGCATGTGTGTTCCTAACTGCCTAAACTAGAGCAGGCTTGGATACAGAAGAGAGAATTCTCACAGCTTTGAGCACATTAGATATGTGGCTCAGACCTTCTTGTATGTAAGACAAGTTGCCTTAAATTGCTTGAGACTTGTTAGGCATTCCTTTGTGTCTAAAAGGAATGTGGGAGCCTGCCATATCTACAGCAGGCAGCAGCGCTGATTCCTGCGAAGTGCAGGCTGACAGAAGACAAACTCTAATATCCACTCCGGGGTGCTGAAGGAGTTTGTTCTCATCTAGGCGCAGGGTGGGCTGCAGTTGGTGTTTAGTAGAAGTCCAGACACCACTCAGTTTCTAAATCAGTGTTTCATGTGAAGGAGAGATGTCTGCTTACCCCCAGCCTCCAGATACAAACTGTGAATTATCAGGTTGCAACTCCAAAGAAAATTCTGTGGTGGAGCCCAATGAAGAACACCTTTTTTTATGGACCATACGAAGTCTTGAAATTCATGATGAAACAAGATTTGTGCTGTAGTTGATTTGTTGTGCTTTCTAAAATCGGCACCAAATGAGTCTGATATAGTGATGTGCACTGTGATATTATCTCTGACAAAACATTTGTTCTAACCTCTGACTGCTGGAAGATCTAATGGCTTTGTCTTTAAGACAGTAATAATGAAACTCAGGGAAATTTCAACCTTCTGGCCTAAAAGTCCATAGTTTATCTCTAAACAAAAACCTTATTTTTATTGTTTCTAAATATCATCTCTTTAAAAAGTAGCAAAGAGGAAATAATTTTCTTCAGGTATTATTTTTCCTGCCATGTACTGTTGCTAACCCCACCATAACTTATACATGTAAAAACTGTAGGTTCCAACCCCCAGGAGAGTTTGTCTGATCCAGAATTTAGGAGACAGAGGTTCACTCAGCCAGCTTTAAACCCTGCACCCTGTAAAGGGGGTGACAAGCTATTTACATTTTTAATGTTACCGAGGAGTTTTGTTTTAACCAGACTGAGGAGGCTTGGAGGATGATCAGATCACTGTCTGTGTGACGTGACAGAACTAGTAGATTACTGCCAAGTTCTTTTTGAACAAAAAGTATTTGGCATTTTGTTTTAGAACCCGCATCCCACCTTAGGCACTGAGAGAACTGAGCCTTCCCTCCCAATGTATGTGGGATTGTGTGGTTTCTGTCATTCCCTTCACATCTGCATACCTGCCTGCTGCTTCTGTGCAAGATTTGAGTTCTCACACCTGTGCTTAGACCATCAATTTTCAAGTTTTAGTGAGAAGCTTCAGAGAAGCTTTGGTTTAAAATCAAATTTTGAAAAGTGTTTTTTTTTTTTCCCCCCTGGAATAAAAAAACTGTAGTTTGGAAAAATCATCCAAATACTTGAATTATGTAACACGAATTGCTTATTTAATCACTAAAGAAGAAACATTCTGTTACATTTTACTGGAATTACTGTTTCTGCAAGAACTGTGTGTGTTTTTTTTTTTTTAACAAATCCAGGGTCTTGAAACATTTTTCTGTGCATCTTAGCCCCAGCAAGCCAGAAACCTCATTTACATGAGTCTGCTTTAAAGAGGAAAACATTGCAGTTTCGGTCATCATAGGTGTGGGGGGGTTGCATTATTTTTTGGTTTATATATGTAAAAATTCACCATTGTGAATCCATGTTCTGGTTTCAGCTGGGATAGAGTTAATTTTCTTTTAGTAGCTGGTACAGTGCTGTGGATTTCATGTGAGAATAATGATAACACACTGATGTTTTAGTTGTTGGTAAGTAGCGCTTATCCTAAATTAAGGATTTTTCATTTTTCCGTGCTCTGCCAGCAAGCAGGTGCTCACAAAGCTGGGAGGGAGCCTGTCCAGGACAGCTGACCTGCACTAGCCAAAGGGATATTCCATACCATAGAACGTCATGCTTAGTGTATCAACTGGGGGGAGTTGGGGGGGGGCTGGTCGCTGCTCAGGCATTGGTCAGTGTGAATTGTGCATCACTTGTCTTGGGTTTTATTTCTTTGTTATATCCCTCTTCATTACAATAATAATATAATAATAATATTTATTATAGTTTAGTTATTAAGCTGTCCTTATCTTCATGAGTTTTACTTTTTTTTTTTGTGGTTCTCCTCCCCATCCCTCTGAGCAGGGAGGAGTGAGCGAGCAGCTGTGTGGTGCTTAGTTGCTGGCTGGGCCTAAACCATGACAATCCAAAAAATGAACAGCACAAAGAAATGATACATTTATATCCTTTTATATTTATATATATATATATAATAAAAATTTGTTGTTTGATAATCTATACTAAAAACTATCTGTTTATGGCATTAGGTATGTCCGATTGTTGACTGAACTGAAACTATTAGTAGAGTTAGAGTGATAACAACAACCCCAAGTTCAAATGCAAGGCTGGTTTGGGTTTTGGGGTTGTTTTGTAGCTGGCAGATGAGGACTTACCCAGCATGTGTTTCAGATCAACACTGCACTGATGTTATTAGCTGTGCTGAACTGTGATGTCAGACTTGCTTGCATTTGCACTGTTTACTGGTGTTAAAATAATTCTTCCCCAAGTTCTCCTCTGAGTAAGAGATGGTCTATATGCAGCCATTACACTGTAATTTAATGACCTTATTTTTTATATACATTTTCTATGCCTATGCACTGACAGAGGAAGCTTTGGGAAAGCAAGAAGCTTCTACCAGTCTGTCCAGGGTGCCTGTATCCCTCCTTGTTGAGCTGGCAGGGGGAGGAGCTGTTGGCATCAGACATCAGAGACTTGGGAGTCTGTAGCTGTTGATTCCAGATGGGCCCAAGTTCCCCAGAACATGAAAAACGTTTGCTAAGCAGAAACAAATGTAATTTAAAAGCAGTATTTGTGCATTTATTGCAGACAGATAAGCCTGTTCAGTGTAACAGTGTTGTGGCGACACACCTTTAACATAGATGCGTTGCTCTGCTTCTCTCTCAGGTGATAACCTTTCCTTAGGAGGGGCTGACCTTCTGAAGCGTGCCCCGCCCAACGCGGGCAGACGGCCCAGTTCTGTTGACACAGTTGCGACAGAGCCCTGGCTGCGGCCAGGAACGTCAGAGACGCTCCAAGGATTCACGGCTGAGGAGTCGAGCCCAGCGAAGCTCTCCCCGGAGAACACGCTCCCGCTGGGCTGGCAGGGCCTGTCAACCGCGCACGGCTGAGGGCAGCCGCCGCCTCCCAGGCACTGCGCTGCACTACCGCACTTTCCAGGGTCCCTTGTAGGGATATTCTCTTCCATGTACCCAGCATGGAGCCGTACGGATAACTTAAAATAGCAATAATAAAGTAACAAGCTGCAGTGTCGTGGAGCTGTAGAGCAGGGATGTTTTCTGTTACATGATGTGGGAATCAGAGGAAGAGCTTGGTCGTTTTTGCACTTTTTGTACAAGTTAAGTTTCAGCCTCTGAGCTGGACTTACCACAAAAACTGTGTGTGTGTGTGAAAATTTGATATTAAATCAAAATTAATTTTTAGCTTTGTTTATAGCCAAACTCTAAAACTGTCTGGAAATGGAGTAACTAAGCAGCAGAGGTGCATTTTAAGCTTTTACCAAAAGAGTGAATAACTTGGAGGAGGACATGTGCTTTTCATACAGTGTTGAGTGCTGTCCTGCATGAAAGCTCAGCCGTTTCATGGAAAAATGACTTATTAGCAATGTGTCTTATGTTCCCTAACCTGTCATGTGCTGGAAATACAGATGTTGTTGCATATATTTAATTTATGGTTCTGACTTCAGAGTTAATAAATTATTTTGTTAGTAAAAATGTGAAAGCAGACTCAGATTTTCATAATTTATCATTTGATTCAGCTTCTGTTTACTCCTGAACAAACTGGAATGCTGAACAGTGTCTTTAAAGAAACAGAAAAAACATGTCAAAGTTGCTGAATAAAAGCACAGAGCTTTAGCAAGAAGGAAACAAGATTTTAGGAGTTTAAGGAGCTGAAAGATGGATAAGGCTGTGACTTTGTTAGTAATTCCTACCCAGAGGCCAAAGCTTGACAAGCAGGGAAAAACAAATGAAACAAAACTGATTTGTAAAAACCTGTTGTTACTAAAATGTCACCTTCAAGTTTCTGTGTAGCTGCTTGAAGGCCAGGGCCGTTCTGTGGTGACATGGTGTTGTGCTCAGGATGCTTCATGGGTTTAGCATGTTCCCAGAACGGAAGTGCCCAATCAAGCTAATTCTTACCCTGAGTTTCTGGCTCATCAGCCAAAAGGCTTATGACCTTCCTCAGTTGGGGTATGGCAACAACGGCCTGTAAGCAAGGCAGGGATTGTGGTGTAATCTAAACCCTAGGCTAGAGGATGTAGTACAGACCTTGTGGCTGCTTGGTTCTGAACTTCCCAAAGGCAGGAATTATGAAATAATTTTAAGCAGCAAAGGTGAAAATGTTTTATAATGCAGTTACTGCCTTAGCACAAAGCCTCTCATGTTGAAGCCCACCTTACACATTTTGTACTTCAGCACCTGCCAGCCTTCCCCTCATTTTTGATGCCTGATGCCGCTTTCTAGTTGCTTCAGGAGTTGAACTTTGTGAGATACACACCTGGTGTTCTCTTCCTTCTTAATTAGTGGCCTATATAGTTTAATTTTCTTTTATCCCCATAACTTTTAAAGTTTTACCCCTGATAGCATTACCCTAAAAAGCCAGCCTTGTTTAACCACAAGCATTTTTGTCACTGTCACTGAGCATCACCACAGGCTGGCATTCATGTCCTCCAGTTCAAGTCTAGGATGCAGCACAGACCCCCCCTTCACCTCTGCAGTGACCTGAAACCACTGAACTTGTTTCAGCCTTGCTGCTCAGCAGCACTTCACACAGTGCACCAGGCCCTGCTGCCCCGCTCTCCTCCCCTGGGCATGCAGGGTACTCTTGGTCCTTTCCAGATCTTTCCTTCAGTTTTCTCTGCATATCCAAAGTTCAGTTCTAGGCAGGGCCTTTCTGCCTACTTTCCTCATTTTCTTAATAATGACAAATCTCATCGGCAAAATAAATGTAGCTGCAATTGCCAGTGCTGAGCTCAAAGCTGAGATGACTAAACCAGCACCCATTTCCTGCCCCAATGATCCTTGTAGATGCAAATGTTTAGAGAGCTGCAAGTTGAAAGCAATACCCCAAGCACAGATGGTGCAGTTCTGGCACTGCAAAAACTAGAGGTAACGAAAGGAGTAACGATGGTACAGGAGTTCAGCTTCCAATGAACCAAGACTAAACAGCTATGAGGCCTTTTCCACATAAACTGTAAATAAGGTGAGGCAGTCACCCTGTAAAAAAGTCATGACTAAATAGGAGCACACAACCTAACATTGAAGCAGTAAGGTTTAAAACAAACAAACCCAACTCAAACTACCAAATGTTTTAGACAATCTGTTGTACTCACTGTACTGAGTGCTGAACCTGGAGCAGAAATTAGGCAGGCACAGGGGCAAGATCCATCGACGGTTGTTGAAGCAGTGCTCTGGGTAACAGCATCAGGAATGCCTGGGCCGACAGCGGTACCAAGAACACTGTTTGCCACAGGCATGGGGGAGGCTGTGACATCGACAGGGATGGGACACGTTATATTTACTCTAATTGCTACTGATCACTGACAGACAAGACAGACCTCAGGTCTGGCCTAGTACAGTGATTTAAGCTTCAAACATTATACAACAAACTGAAAAAAACTGATACACAGCCCAAGAAGGGCTGTACAATTACAATTAATTACAACAACCTCAATTCTTCCCCTTCTGACTCTGGTAAATGCAATCTGGTTTTGGTCCACCCCAATTAACAAGATGAGAGAAGTCCCAGTCACAGGTCATGCCTTTTAATTCCCTTGGCTTTTCCACAGCAGTTTCATTGTACTGCTTATGCTTATTTCTGGAGCCTGCTGTCAACGGCTTCAGGGAGATTCACTACTCTGCGAGATCAGGCTCCCTTGCCCGCTTTCTCAGCCTTCACGCTCCTCTCCCCTGATAGCCGTGAGTTTTGTGAGAACACACCGGAGAACAATCCCATTCCACTTTTACTAACAGACTCAAAGACACTGACAAGGTTTAGCTGGATGATGTATTGAGTCAGCAGTCAGGTGACCTGTAATCCCAGCCCTTCCCTCCCATCCACCCTCACTCCATAGTCTGTTTCATATTAGTATTTTAATCCCCAGAAAACAAAATGCAGTATTGGAGTGTCTATCTGTGCAGCACTGCAGGGTTTGTTTGACTAGTCCACCTACAACTATTTTTATTCTCCCCTCCCACCCTTTTGTAAAAAAAAAAAAACCAACCCAAAACCCAACCAAAACCCAAATCCACCAAAACTTACCCTTCTTTTTCACCCTGCCTTTGCCTAACAGTGAGAAGCCACATCCCAGTCCAACAAAGGGCACCCACCTTTCTGCCCCCGGAGGGCTGGACTTTGTTCCTTTGGAACGAGAGCATGAGGCAAGGGAACTGTAAAACAAGTAGCTGTGGATTAGACTGGTTTTGATTGCACTGATGAAAGAGTTCAAAAACTTTATTGACCTATAACCTGATTAGAATATGCCAGATGAGAACCAAATATTGTACAGAAAGTTGTACAGAATTTTTTTTACATAGAAAACTTTACATATCTGTACCATATACATTTTGTCCATCTGAAAAAAATTTCTACATCCATTGTAATACAGAATGCTTGACAATCTTGTCTTTTAACCATCAGAGCACAATTCACAGTATGAATACATTTCCAATAAATTTAACCATCCCCAAACCATGCCAGATTTGTTACTTGAATATATTCAACATTAAATTCTGTACATAAAAGAGTGAAATCTACATCAAACAAAAAACATTTGACAGCAGACACAACCTAGACTTGTTTGCAGTGATTCAAGTTCCAGTCCTTGAAGGATCATCATTTCAATGGCTCGTTATATTTAAAAGCCCTAAAACAAGTATATTACAGGTAGTTATGTCAGTCATATTTCTACCTCTGTTCTTGACAAGTCAGCAACACTAACTTCTGGGCTACAACGAAACCAAAAAAAAAAAAAAAAAAAAAAAAAAAAAGGAAAAAAAAATAAAATCAAAATCACAACCCCCAAAAAATAACCCCAAACTTCTAGTGCAATGAAGTGTTATGGGTTTTCAGCAAATCAATAATACAGAAATAAAACAATTCAGGAAGAACTGTATAGTGTTAAAGAGTTTATATTACAGACCTGCATCTCTGTACATTTTTCACAGAAGGATGATTACCAATGTCTCAGACAGCCTGAGTGTGCAAAAATCTCAGAATAAGAATATCAGACATAGTTGCTAAATATCTTTTACCATGAACAATAATCTCCATTTTCTTTTCACTATAAACATTTTATCCTTCAAAATACAGCTCTCCTGAGTTGTACTTCTTGCAGAAGCTCAAACCTTTACATATATAGTTCTTTGGGTACATTTTACTTTCACACCCGCCATAAACATCTGCTGCCATACTGCTGTCTAGGACAGTAAAGGATATTGCAGCCCATGCTGACAAAAGGACTGTGCTAAAAACTGGCTCTGTGCTCAGCATGAGCCAGGTAAGAGAAACCGATAGAGATAATCCATCAGGAAATAAAGGGACTGGAGTGTTGCAAGCCTTAATTACAGTGGTAAGCATCTGTACCGTTACCCCTCGGATACACATTGCCATACAAAGAAACCATTTTTATGGATATCCAGACAGAATGGCTCAGCTACCTGGTCCTTTTATTTAGCTGAGGAGTATAAACTTTGAAATGGAGCAATACTCAGTCACTATCTGCTACTGCTTGCTTATTCCAGACTCTTGTTCTGGTGGTTGGGATATTTGGAAAACCACACCAATCCGCAGGAAAAACCTTCGTAGAACAGCTCGAAGTTCAGGAATAAGGTCAAACTGCATAATTTCACACAAGAGGGGATAGTAGAATGAGGCATGAGCCTTGAACTGAGGAGAAAACAAACAAGAAATTTTTCTATTATGCATCAATACACCTCAGAAAGCACATTGCCAGTGAAGAACTTTAAATACTCTCCACAAGTCAAGGTGAGAAACCCACAAAGTGAAAAGCAGAAACATCTTTACTGAAGCCAGCAGTGCTAGAATAAGGCTAAGACAGCCGTGATGTGCTCTGACAGATGCTCACTAGCTACACACATCTCCCTGCTAATGCTTGTTTTTCAAGAGGAAGAATTTTTCTATTATCAGTTAAATTTTTTGTTGTAGTTGGCCCATTTCACTTAATGTATCAGCCAAGTTTTGTTAGAAATAAAGGGAGATCTAAACGTGGATTTCTTTACTGCAGGATTGATTTGGAGAAAGTCAAGGTGATGTACATGTAGCTCTGGAAGCAGAAACAGGAGTTATTTGTTTGAATAAAATATCAGCCACTAATCCTCTTCCTCAGCAGTCGAGGGATAGTAAAAAAACTTAACACACAATTCTCAAGTACTTTAGTATCTTCTATATTTTCTCAGACACTTTTATTTCATCACTCACCGCACCCTCACTCTGCATTACTACTGTCAGTATCTGTGAAGTGCAGTTTTCAACTCAAAACTGAGTTTCCATAGAGCAGCAGGAGCTTTTAAAGTCAAGTATCTAACTGCGCGTGAAGAACCAGTCTGAAACAACTACTTACCTGTAAATGTTGTCTTAAATACTATTCCAAAAAATTACTTACCCTTTCATCACTTATCTTCAAGACTTTAGTCAAAAATAGGAGTAATAGGTTAGTCCAGGCTTCCCGATGACTTTCTGATGTAAGAGTGAGGAAATAACTCAGAGCCTCACTGCAGACACTAGAGAGAAAACACACAAAAACTAGTAGCTAACACTTTAATTTGAGCTCTACTGCAGAAAGGGAGCTCTGGCTTTGCAACTCTACCAGTGTAGAACAGCATCATTTTATGAAAGGTACCCTGAGCCTGATTAGTAACAGAAAGCACTGACTTTTTTAAACTTAAAACCAAAGTCCTAGGACTTCAGTATTAAATATGCTGACAAAACATGATCGCGCTGTTTGTGCATATATTTGAAGTGTATCAAGTGCTCTGTGAGAGGTATTAAAATGCATGTGACAAAGTGATATGTAGACTTCGAAAATTAATGTCATGCTGCTGTAACCAGGCAGTTTACAGCTCTGGTGCCTGGTCTATAAACCTTGAAGTACCTTCCCTGTGTTACTGCTGTGGTTTTAAGCCCCCTATTATTCCAACATTTGCTTGATCAACTTTCTAAACTAAAAACATTCAGGTGAAGCTTAGTATTCATGGTAATGAATAACCAAAAAGCCAAAAGCTTCCATATGCCCACAGGCTCCCTCAAGCCCAGTGCTCATTAAACAGCATCAGGTCCCTAAAACATGTGAGGTTACGGAAAGAAAAAAGCAGGGTTTAGGTGATAGCTGCTTTTCTTTTTAGAGGAACCACAACAATCCCCCACCTACCCACGTGCTACAAAAAGAGGTGACAAAACCTTTGTTCTCTCTTGCAAAACATGTAATGAGAACAAAAAGCAGAGGCAGCATTACTAGTTGGGAGCCACAGCAGTCTCCACACAACATCAAACCTCTTGGTATCAGCTGCGACCACCACCATACCGTGTTAGCTCTAAGAAGTTACTGCAAACAGAGGAGGTCTATCCTTTTAAATACAAATAAACATTCTTTAACATCAGAAACAACACCAACAGGTTCAGCTACATGGATCTTACTTAAGCAGTCTTTGCTGGACTTCCTCCCACGCACTGGTACGGCTTTCATCCATGTACATACGGAACAGAATGCGCAGCCCACAGGCAAGACTGCTAGTCTCCTGTTTCAGAAGATTAGGCTTTGATTTGCCTTTGAAACCTAGAGAAATTCCAAGCATCCATTTAGATTTTTGTTTCACGTAACATTTTTTCTTGCAATTCCCCACTAATCTTCTAAGCATCTTCTGCACACAGAAAGTTAGAAGAACCACCATATATAATTAATTTCTCATGACATTCAGTACAATGGAGTACTGCTAAAAATTAACCTATGTATATACACCATAAGCATGTCTGACACCCGTTTTTTATATAAGCTTCCACGTAGATGTAAAACCTGGGTGTATGATAAAAGTCCATTCTAACCACCTGAACAATGAACTATTTTCTCTCAATCGTATATTCATAGTGTACGCTGTATTACTGCGCTTTTTTTGGATTAAGATGTCTACAATACTATTGTTTTCCAAGCTGTTATTGTATAATTAAACTCAGCTTGCTAGTGGAGATCCCTACTAGCAAAAAGCATACCCATAAATATTAATACTACCTCTCACTCAAGCTGAAGTGGTTCTGTGCATGCATGTATCAATGCACAACACAGCTTGCTGCACATTTGCATTTTGCACTCACCATTAAAAATATTAACGTAGCTAACTTTGCTGCAAGTATTAGATTAAATACAAGGCTACAGGGAGTCCATTCTCCATCTGTTTCAGAAAATGACATATGAGACATACACTGGTGGGTAAAACAACCTCCTTACAAGTTTCTGGGGCTTGTGCCTGCAGCTTCCAAGTATGGGACTCACACCTACAGCCAGGGATCATCTTGGCAGCCATAAACCAGTGAAATCTTAAATTTTAGGCAATCGAAAAGATACTTGCACCCGCACAGATGAGGTCTCCTCCCCTTAGGGAATCTAGGGTTATGAAGTTACAGCCTGATACTCAATTTTACATTCAGCATCAAAGCACTTTTGACCTATTTTGGGATCAATTCAAAGCACTGTAACACATTCTCACAAAATATTTCTGAAAGGTGGCTGACTCACCTGCCTTCCAGAGAGCAGTTCTTTGTTCATTGTTTGAATTAAATGCTTTAGCAAATCTGTGAGATTCCAGCAGACAATCGAGAAGTTTGAAAAGCTGCTGTGATGTCAGAAAACGATACATCCCTTGATCTTGTGTATCCACATGGACATCGAAGTCTACTGCATCTCTCTATTAAAAAGGAAAGAAAAAAAGAAACAAAAGAGATCAAGTAAAAATCCACAATTGTCTTCAGCCAGTTCCTGTGATAACTCAATCCTACCCGGTTTTCATCTGTATTTGTATTTAAACTTAGAACTGTATCAAAAGTTGTATCCACTTCCCAGTTACATAAATCCCTTTGAACAATACAGGTTTTGATCTCCACAGTGTGCTGCCCCAGCACAGCAAATGCACTATAATGCAGGATGTAAAAGATCTCCACAGTCTGCTGGAAGTTCTCAAGCACCTCTAAAAACGGTAAATTAGAAGATGCTATAGAATTTATGAAACTTCACCCACAAGAGAAAAAGCTGTTAAAGAGAGAGATACCTATCAGTTCTACTTACTTGTGCTGCTGCTAGATTCTCTGCATCCTCTTTTTTGCTAGTTGCTGGGAAGAACACAATATTGTCGATAGTCTGAATGAGTTCCAGTTGCACAACACATTTGATCAAAAGAGCAGCAAATAACTTCTGTTCTGGAAATTCTTTTAAGGAAAGTAAAAGGAAATTGCTCATTAACTAAAGAACTGCAATACTTTTTTTTTTTAAGCTATTTTGGGGTTAAGGAACAGCTTAAATTCAAGCACATTCATAAACCAAACCTGGAATCCACCCATCTGAATTACTCTTCTAAAACCAGAACTGATAATCATGTTAACAATTGGCAGGTTTTAAAAAACTGTTTCCTAAGTTTAAAGTCGCCTGCCGTATATCTGACAAACATTCAATGTTACCTCACTGAAACTAGTGACCTTGCCAGTGCAGTGGCAAGAATCAGAGGCTGAGACTGCCCACAAGCAGAGGAGGCTTGGGATAGCACTGATAACACTGGTGCTTGTTTGTACTTGTGGTGAGTGACTAATACCACTAGGCGTGAGCATTTTAAGCACCAACACCTAACTCTGCACAAGAACCTTAACGGTTTGATACACTCTTCAAATCTGTCTAAGTACACCTTGTTATTACAGCTATTGCTTCTGTTGCATTCTGCACAGAAATAACTTCTCAGAGAAAAAAAATAATTCATTTACATAGCATTATAAAGACAGTAACTGTTTATATTTTGCTTTGGGTAAAAAGGCTGGAAGTTAGCAGCTGAACTCTAGATTTTTAAAGCACAGTTCAAAAATGTGGATCCGCAAGAGTCCAACAGAATTCTGTCATACTACATGATGACAAAAATTTAACCAGTGTTATTTTCTTCACATTGTGTTTCTAAAGTTATAGCTGGGGCTGTAACTAAAGGTATCAAATGTCTGCTAAATACTACACTTAACAAAAAATTACAAAACACGCACTTGCTGTTGGCCTGGTTTTACTCATTTCTTCACCTGCTGTGGACCCTGAGCTGGGTTGATATGGTCGTCCATCTGAAGATCTGGGCTGAATAGAATCGTTGATATCTACTGACTTCTGTGAGATTGTATCCTGAAAAGAAAGAAAAAAAACCCCTCCAACTAATTAACTTACAGAAAACTTCTGTGAGCTAATTGTCAATAATGTTGTGCTCTTCACAGCTTAAGACAATTGGTGTTTCAACACTGCGCTTTTTCATTCACTTCAGCCATATTTGATATTAGCATTCAAGAAAGATGTGCTAAAAAGCTTTTACTTTAGCATTACTTTAATTCTTTACACTACGAAAGAATTAAAAATTTAACAAGCAACAGATACTTAATTACACAACAAAGTCAATGAGCAGTGTTTTGCACCGAGGTTTCTGGTATGGGATCCAAGCATTTAGTATCTTGGCCAACCATTAGTTTGACTTTTACCAGATTAAGTGTATGAGGTTTGCTGCAATGTTCCAATACTGGGAAATGCAGTAACTAGGTTGATCTACAATAAAAAACTCTAATAGCTTCTGTGAGAATTTGTATTCCTTTTATAACAGATGCAAATGCGAACACACAGCTCTTAAATGACAAGTCCAAAGAATATGAGGTATCATCAAACTTTAATCTTTACCTGACTTTACTCCCTTGAATGTTCTGAATTATATGCTCCTACTAACATGTTTGTAGGTTCTACAGGAATTTACCACAGTAAAATGATGGAGGAGGAGAATATATGCATATCAGGAAAATGCTCCAATTTAAAATCCTTTTGCCAGAGAGCTGTTTCACCAGACTTCTGCAATGTGTTATGATTCTCCATGTTGTGTTTTTGTTTTATTTTTCAATAAATATCTTCCCTCTTGATCAGTTGAATGTAAAGTATTAAAACCAATGATAATACCTACTGTTTTCATTTCAGAAAGCATTCACTAAAAGGAAATGTAATGAATGCAATTAATAACAAAATATATTATCATTAACTGCAAAGCAGTTATATATAGTGATTGCTTCCCTTTCAATAACCCAGCATTTCTATCAGCATTCGTTCCATCAATGCCACTGGAGACTACATGTTAATTCCCTGCATTGTGTAGATTTAAATCCTGCAAGATTTAAATCTACACACAGTTCCTATAAGGAACACATCAAGTTCTCATACCAGTAAATAACCAAGGTTTTCATTAAGTATAAATACACTTTTAATAGATATTATGTCTACAGACAGTAGAGCTCTTCATCATATTTGAACTATTTGAAGAAAAATTAGATGGAGATATCTAAAGCCTGCAAAAATTCTATCCTACCAAAATAAAGGAACCAAAATATAACTCCTTTAACACTATGTATTATACAAGTTCTGTAAATTTTGAAGTTGTAAAGTATCTTTTTACAATGAAGACAAAAAAGATTTTTGAAAAACATTAATGTTGAGCTATTTCAAAGAGAAAAGATCTTTTGATTTATTCATGACTAAGACATTTAATGTATATGCCATTTTTTCAGACCATTGTATTTGACATAAATGGATCCAAAATGTAGCCAAATTTGAAATCAAACATTTTATACATCCAACACTACACGACTCAAAATACAGCAAGCTCATTCAGTCACACAGATGTAAAATACCTGTATAATAAGAACTCGCCATCAGAAACATTTATACTCTGTTGTAAGTAAATTATGTTAACACTCCACAAAGATAAATGGAGGGAGCCGGTTTCTTGTAGAACTCATTTGGGATCGTATCCTTGAAAAAATTTTTAACAAATGCTTTGTCTATAAAGAACTTCATGCAACAACCTTGTGAGAATGTCCAAAAACTAAACTAATTCTCGTCAGTAGTAAAGTAGCTACAGTGTTGTCGTAAAATTTGGATTTGCCTACAAACATCAGTTTGTTCAATCAGTGCTAATAAATCTGATAGCTATACATAATTTCTACTTTAAACACTGATGTTTAATTTCTTATTACTAGAGACACTTTGAAGGAAAAAACCCCCATCAATCTAACTGGCAATCTTTGCACCTCCAAGATTTTCTCATCATGCCAGTGTACCAAAGAGAATATTGAGCAAAATGAAACAAAAAACATGCACCAAACCAGAAAACAACTCAAACCCTACATCCTGCAGACCTACCAGACACAGGATATTACCTAAAACATACACAGGTAACAACCTACAACCAACTTCTGGAAGCCAACTTTGATGCAAAAAAATACGTACTTTTCCTTCTCAATTAATACCTTGCTATTTTTAAGCTGTAAATAGCACTCTATCTGTAGAAAACTTTTTCAAGTAAATCAGAATTAACATATGGGTTTAAACAAAGCATACTTTTCACTTATTCTACTTCACAACACATTTGTACCAAACTCTTGCAAGCTTTTAAAGTACTTTATTTCAGCAGCTTACCAGTTTTTCTTTTGCATCAGAGGGAGATCCAGAGCTAAACTCCCCACTGACTGGTCGCCAAGTCAGCAGCCTTGAAAACACAAAATGAGTAACAAATTTAGTGAAGTTTGAAATACAACCGATATTCTAAAAAGTGCACTTCAACATGGTGGGGGTTTTGTTTGTTTTGATTTAAATTAATGGAAGTCAAACATAAAGAGAGTCAGATATAGATACTTTCATATCTGTAAACTAATCTCGGTTTTAAGTATACATTTTTTGATTTCACACATACTGAAAAATTTAAGTATTGTGGGTTTTGAACTTCAACACTTCTGTCAATTGCCTTGGACAGACAACTGGATTATGGGGAGGTAGATTCATATTTCTCAGAAATACTGGATTTGGCTTTAGGCAGTGCTCTAGTGCCATCAGTGGGCCTTGTTCTCTCACACTGCCTGAAGCTTTACCTGGCATAAGGAATTAATCTACCCCAGGACAAATCAGCATCAATGTCTGAAGATGTTTTGCATTCTCTGTTTGGGATATGTCCCTGCACTGTGGTTCTATTTTCACCTAGGATTCAACACTTCCATTTAGGATTCATTGCTGTTGTGAGGTATCAAGTCACTGACAATACTTCTGATCTCTTCCCTGTTTTCCTACAGCATGCTGCTGTCTTGAGGGTCTTCGCCTTAAGCACTACAAAATTTCTACATTAATTGTAACATATTGAGGATGTCTCTGCCAATTGGATTAAATAACCTAAGTGGTCTCATCATCTTTTGTTCTATCAAATCTACTGCTACAAAGTAAGATTAAAGTTATTTGTCACTGTTAAGCTCTCAAACTATTTAGCCTCAGTTTGTGTGAGTCAGTGCTTGTTGGACATTTGTGTCTGCACATCTTAAAGGAGATCTTTCCCACTGTGTTAAGGATCCTAAATTAACATGTCACCAATCTCCATACAACTAAAGAACATATAACTAAAAAGATAAATTGGAGATAGGAAAAGATAGTATCTTGAGGCATGTAATGAGACAACAAATAAAGCGGAGCAGAGAATCGAATCAATTCTTGAAAGCTACCAGGACACAAACTGCAGATTATTCTGGATTAGAGGTTGTTAAATATGGTGTAATTTATTTTGGGCTATGAAGTCTTAAGCTTCTATCTGCCAAAAGAGGATTGGAATAATAAGCCATTATGAGTCAGTAGAAGCCATATCATCTTAATTTGTGCAAAGAACCAGTTCTAACTCTTGAATTTTCCATTCACCCTGGCTTTCTCAGCACCAGCAAGGCCAAGACGTGTTCTCATGAAGTGTCAGAAAATTCTAATTAGAAAAAATTATAAACAGAATAGAAATTAAATAAAAAGAAGAATCAAAGAAACTATTAAAATGAGCTAACAAAGTATGTGCTGATGAGCAACCAGTGAGGTGGATTGAAACCTGGCTAAACAGCTGAGCCAGGAGGGTGATGATCAGGTGCATAAAGTCTAGTTGGAGGCCAGTAACTAATGGTATATGCCAGGGGTCAGTAACGGGTCCAGTTCTGTTCAACATCTTCATTAATGATCTGGATGATGGGGCAGAGTGGACCCTCAGCAAGTTTGCTGATGACACAAAACTGGGAGGAGTGTCTGATACACCAGAGGGTCATGCTGTCAACCAGAGGGACCTCGACAGGCTGGAGAAATGGGCTGACAGGAGCCTGAAGTTGTTCAACAAGGAGAAGTGCAAAGTTCTTCACCTGCAGAGGAACACCCTCAGGCACCAGCACAGGCTGGGGGCCACCCAGCTGGAGAGCAGCTTGGCAGAGAAGGACCTGGGGGTCCTGGCAGACACTGGGTTGGACACAAATCAGCAACGTGCCCCTGCTGCAAAGAAAGTAAACAGTATCCGGGGCTGCATTAGGAGAGTTGTCAACAGGTGGAGGAAGGTGATCCTGCCCCTCAGCACTGTCTGTGCCCAGTCCTGGGCTCCCCATTATGAAAGAGACATGGACATATTGGAGAGATTCCAGCAAAAGCCCACAAAAGGGACTGGAGCATCTCTCCTATGAGGAAAGGCTGAGAGAGCTGTGACTGTTCAGGCTGGAGAAGGCTCAGTGGGGATCTCACCAATGCCTATAAATATCTGAAAGTTCCCTCTGAATATCAGGAAGCACTTTTTCACTGTGAGGATGACCGAAGACTGGCACCGATTGCCCAGAGAGGCTGTGGAGATTCCCTTCTTGGAAATGTTCAAAAGCCAAGACATGGTCCTGAGGAAACTGCTCTGGGCAGCCATACTGGAGCAGGGAGGTTGGACCAGACAACCTCCAGAGCCCCTTCCAACCTCCAGAGCCCCTTCCAACCTCCAGAGCCCCTTCCAACCTCAGCCATTCTGTGTGATTTGTGTGTTAGTATCTTCAGCTATCAAGACCTCAAATGATTTTGTAGAAGCTTGGCAGGAGTACAGTTTGGGCTTTTCTAGTAACTGATCCTTGCTGAAACTGGTGGCTGAGTAAATATTCTAGTACTAAGTTTTCCAAACAAGAAAATAATACGATCATATTTCTTTGCAAAAGGGTAACTTGCCAAGAACCATCAGATGCTGCAACTAAGAACTCCTGCAGCCAATGCTGCAACTCCTAAAGAGGTTACACAGTACCAGGGAAATGTTTTATATGAATTCTAAAACAGAACAGATGTAATCCTAACTGATCAGATTAATAAAAACCTCTGGCAGAAGATGCTTTACACTCCAGAGATTCATAGCATCTGACTATTTCAAGACAATTAGCAATAAAGCACTTGCCCATAAAACTTTCATATATACCACTATGCAATTTGTCTCTGTCTTCATTTCAACATTAACTACTGTGTTACTTACAGACATTGGAAAAACAAAGGTAAAAGGAGCATCTGCTTTGTTTTATAAGTACTGGGGCAGCCTCCACAATAAGCTGCGTATTAAAACACAGCTTGCATTGTCACACACACAAAAAATTAAGGCTGGAAGGGCAGGACAAACTCCACTGCAGAAGTAAGGCTAATAGAAAGACTAAGAAATTCAAATATGAAATGTCGGACAAACCATGAGTCACAGAAAAAGAACCAGATTCCATGAAGATAAGGAAAAAAAATAGAAGGAGCTGTACAGAAGGAGAAGGAAAAAAATGAGTACAAAATTTCCATTAAAAATATGAACGAATACATGTATATTGTTATCATAATTTTTTCTCACACATCTAAAAAGCTTCAGCTCTAATCAAATATGGTCAAAGTGAAAAGACTGTTTCGAGCAGTTTTGTGTCACCCAACAATTGTTTGGAAAAGAGCAGGTGTACTTTCACCATGGGAAAGGAGACCCATTACCCATGCTCATTTACACATGTATAAAATCCAAGTAAGATTTACTTCACCCTGAAAAGGTGGGAACCTCCCAGAAATGTAACAAGGAATAATATAATGAATTTGTCAAAGAAGGCATAGAAAGATTAAAAAGAAGATGAGAAGAATGGAAATCTATGGAAGGAGTTGAATATCATCCTAGGAAAAATAACCCATTTGAAAAGCAGAAGTGTCATAAACATCAAAGGGAATAATGCACAGATTTTAAATCAGATACAGCTAAAGGCAACAAGAATATTTTGAATGAGTCTAAATAATAAGATATTCAAAATGCTTCTCTGGAAGGTTTTCTAATATTCAGCTGTAATAGTACTCAGAAACCTGAGACATACTAAATTAGGGATAACTCAATTGGACTTTTAGATACAGAGATTTGGTTTCAAATTTTACTTCTGGCAGTTGCAAAAAAAAAAAAAAAAAAAAAAAAAAATGTTTCAGCTTGATTTCAGTATTATTTTTTGGATGCAATTCATATCTACACACATAGAAAAGTAGATGAAGTAGTGACAGATGATTAACTTATCTTTTAAGCATGAATGAAGCTCTCTGTAAGAGAGCTATTGGATACATAACTCTAAAATTAAGGAAAGACTGATGTGCAGAAGGTTCTCTTTTACTTCAGTTTTCTTCAGGCCTGAACTAGGTGATACCCAGAAGCAAACGTCAGGAACTAGCTGACAGACATAGGACAAGTAAATAATACAATAGTTCAACATTACGACTATCAAATTTGAAAACAAGTAGCGTTTCACCTCAGTGTTGGTATGGTAGGGGAAAAAAACCCCTCATCTTTGATATAATCCTGGATGCAATTTCTTATTATTCTGCTCTATGATGTATAACGTACTACTCAGAACAGTTCAGCCTTGTTCCAAGAAACTTCACATATAGTTATAACATGAAGGGAAAGACAGTTACCAAATATGCAAGATAATTTTCATAAAAAGATTAGGATTCATAGAAATGTATGACAGAAGTGAACCATCAACCACAGACTTAAATCTGTATGACTGTTGCAATATTTTAGTATTTTGCAGAAAAAGCTTCACATATTACAAATTGCAAAGTCTACCTATCAATAGCATTCTTCTATTACAAAATGACAAAAAAAAAATATCAAATCATACTTCTCAAAAAATCTAACATTTAAAAAATTAATCAAGTTACAGTTTTAGGTTTTTTCTTTTTCCTTATCTCCCACATGGTATTTCTAGTATTTAAGAGTGTATAATTTACAACACAAAAGTAGTGTATCTTGCAACTAATTTACCATTATGTTCCAAGGAAGTCTCCTTCTATTTAGTCCACATGTAACACCTTTTGTTTACCCCACCTATTAGATATCTAGCAGTTTGGAATCAGTGTCATCTAGCTAAACTGTTTTACAAAGTACAAATATTAACAGTCATCTTACGCATGAGGGATTGTAGTTTTGAAAATATCCAGCATGCAAGTACAAGTTTTATCCCAGATTTCTAGGGTAAACTTTTCACCATTTAGGATGACAACATTCTCCAAACAGTTTGTACCAGACCGTGCCAGTTGTTCATTGTCTGGAAAAGACAAACAGTGTATTTGTTTATTCACACTCACCATAGTAAGATCTTAACATTGTTTAACATAACTTGGTACAGTCTTACCTTGCTGCACACACCAGTACAGCTGTGCAAATATATCATCCAAAAGAACATCACTAAGTACTTCTAAATACTGTGTGAATACATCACATATTGCATAAAGTGCATGATTGCAAGTAGTTGTCATCCATTCAGCTTTCTAGGAGGAAGAAAAAAAAAAGTTATAACTTTAAGATGAAAATTTTTAGGATACACAACCCTGCAGGCAGATGGATATACATATTTACTCAATTTGAACTGCTTTCTGTATGTCAAAAGCCCCAAAACTCAGAGCCCCAACTTCTTTGCTAACTAGCAGGTTTAAAAAACTACAGAAGCAGACAAATAACTATTCTTAGAGACCAGATTATAGGACAAAACTTAGCATCGTGAGATACTGAGTTTGACATTAAACTTAGCGTCTAACCCTAGTTCAAGAGTTTAACACCATGCTAAGTCTTCTGTGTTTCTTCTAAGTATTTTCCAGGGAATAAAAATTTAGAAAGCCAGACATGTCCTTCTACAAACAGTCAGACAGAGCCTCCAAACAGTTGACAACTTTCATTAAACTTCTAATATTAATATTTTACACATAATTTACATTAGCAAGTTTATTTCTGTTTCACATCCTTGTCAGGACAGTACCTGGTCCTGGTTTGCAGGTGAAAACCTGTTTGGCTGGTCAAAAGGGTGCAGTGAAAGAACAGTGCTGGTTTTTGGGTCATTCCCCCCCTGCCTTTTTTTTAACCCTAGTCATCAGAAAGTTTTGAACTAGCAGAATTTACTTCTTATTGTGACTTCGCTGCTGGTTACAGGTCTCATTCCACTGAGCGTGCTGCCATTAAATGGTGTCTAAGGTTCCAGACTCCCTATGTAAAAGCTGGAGTTCTTACAAACCCTAGATAAATTGCATTTTATGCTATTCTTCTATTGTTGTGTAAACTACTACAGTTTTTACACACATGGTTTAAAAAAAAATAGTGACAGGCCCTCCAACAGAATGCTAATAAAACAAAATAAGGCTACTAGAACCACAGGTCAACCATGCAAGTTTTGAGGTTTGCCTTAAATTATTTAGTAAGCTAGATTATGATCAGGTTTTCTACTGTAAATACAGATCTCATGTAAATTATCTTCCCCCACTTTTTTCACCTCAGTTTGCTGTTCTGGCAGTTTCATATTGTCAAATATCCTGAAGACAATCCGAAACAGATCTTGCCACCAGTGTTTTTCGTAAGTATGGCCGTATGTCTTCATTATTTCAAACATTACTGTTAAGCCCCTGAAAAGAACGAACAGCATATATTAAGAATTACAAAAAAGACATGCACTAAACCAAACATGTCCAAGTGTAACAGCAGTAACGAACTCAAATACTGTTAAGAAGATTATACATTGGTCTGATGTGAATCTCCAGTACACTAAAATTAAGCAGAAAATCATCTTGTTTAAAAAGCACTTAGAAGTCATAGGCAGTAGCCAGAAAACACTTTTGAGAACTGTGGTCATTTAAAATAGGAAAACAACTTCTTTACAAAGGACCACAAAAATAAAGAAACAAGTATTTCTAGGTAAAAAATACAGACGTCTAAAAATGAGTATTAATCTTCACCAGATAAAGGGAGCCCAAATGCACAGCTCGCATATAAATGTGTACATTTAAAATTATTTGTATACACCCTCTCACATTTAGCATCAGAACTGCAACAGAACATGCTTTTTGGGGAAAAGCCATATTCAAGGAATATAAGCAAGTTTTACATAAAATCAGAGTACAGCTTTGCTTTTTCAACTGTTTCTGCAATCCTCAGCTACTTAAGGGAATCATGCTATAAAATCAATTTTAAAATCTTCAATGTAAGAATGATGGGCAGGCAGGACTGGGGTCATGAGTTTTAATTAAAACAAAAAAAAAAAGATTCCAACAGAATTCTACTGTTGGAGTCCACTAAAACAAAAACTACTTACTGCAAGGAGTGTTTTACATTTGTTTTAAACAGAGCAAAAATGCAAACATGACATGAGGATTAACCAGGTCAACTATGACAAATCACTAAAATGGAGCAAGTAACAGGTGCATATATCATGGAATCAAACATCATACATTCATATTTACTAATAGAGAGGATCAGTATTGTCACTGGTATAATACAGATTTGGATAGCAAACCGATGTAATATCTTATGTAAAAAAAAAAAAGGGGGGGGAGGTTTAATGCATATTGACCATCTAGGGTTGACCTTCCTCATTAAAATAACGCTCACTTGTTATAAATATTAGGAAAGTTAAAAAGTTGACTTTTACATTTTACCATGTTCTATGCATAAACTACCTCCATCACATCTGACTATTTTAAATCTGGCTGTTTTAAATAGTTTACAGGTTCTATAATAAATGGAAAACAGTCCCTATTTTTAAATTTACTTAACCTGTAATTTATTTTCAAATGAACTATTTAAATAGTTCTTACCTTTGTGATTTCATGGCTATTCATCCTAAACAGGCATTACTTGAATATTTAAGGAAATGTAATACTTATTTAACATAATGCAATCACAACCACACAACATCATTTATTATAACAGAAGATAAAAATTTCATGTGTAAAGAACACAGATTTGATTTCTATATTCTAGCATCTATTTAAAAGGTGTTTTTAAAGAGTATGGTGCTCCCACAGTGATATCACCTAAATTAAATATGTAGGTAATTTTACAGGTTAAGTTTACTAAGAGACTTGTTTCTTTTAAAAAAGTGTAAAGTAAGCCTTTAAAAATTTGAATTACAAATACTGATTGTTACCTGGTTCTTACATCTAATTTGCATCTATTGATGATACAGGACAACTCGAACAGAATTGGAAACCATCCTCGCACCCATACTCTGTCTTCAGGAGCTACATTCATATCATCACTTGTGTATTCCTTGAATGCCTGTAGAAGACAACAGAGGGTTATACAGTCATAAGTGTTTTATTTTGAAGTGTCAAACTATTTGGAGTGTAAATAACAATCTCTGCTGTATTAGTATTACACTGTGATAATTCAGGTGAGCTGGCAATCAAAATAATAATGAGAAGGTGAAGTGTTTTTCAAATTTTGCTTAGTATATTATGAAAAATAAACTAAAAAAAAAAAAAAAGATGATACATTCAAGCATCAGTTTTTGCTTGCAGTTCAGTCTGAGTCTCTTACTCTCTTTTTACAGAGACAGCACTGAAAATGAGGATCTACTACATTTTGAGGATACCAAGCATTTTTGCTTATGTCATTATCCATTCTATACAACATTTCTCAGTAAGGAGCAGAGCTGATTTTCAGGAGCTCTCAGGAAACTAGCCACCAGCTGAACTGGGTGGATAGGAATGGGGAGGGGGATAAAAGAAAAAAAGTAATTGCTAATACTTTCAAAGCCTGTGGCATTTTATATTCCTATCACTTCTGAATAAAGTACATTTCTCATTGATCTCTGAAACTTGAAGGGAAGCCAATAAGGTTAGCATGAGTATTTTTTTTCATTATAAAAGCACTATTGATTAAAGCACTTATAATGTAGTTAATACAGATTATACCTGAGGTCTATCAGATACATATTTTGCACAGTGGCGAATGAGGCGGATCGCTTCCATACTGGTATCTGGAAATGCTGCATTGCAGGCAAATTCAGACAAGCACTTTACTGCATCCTGGAAAGAATCTATGGTTGCTGGGAAGTGTTTTTCAAACACAATTGCTGGAAGAATAGCATGAAAAGAAGAAAAAAAGTGTCATGTTTTATAATCTATTAATTCTAATATGAACACATTGTAACAGAAGTTATTAGAGACAGGTTTATTGATTGGTTCTGTCAAATTCCTGGGCAGTAATAAAAATTAAAAAATGAATGCTCAAGGAAACAAAAAAATCACCTAGAGGACATTCTGTTTTGACAGTAAGTATCTAAAATAAATAAAGGTAGTGTCTAAAGGAGGTAAATTTAACAGTTAAGCAAGACAGAGCAATAGGCTGACTGTTTAACAGTAGTCTGTGTGATCAGAGCTTAAGAGGGCTACATAAAGTAGAGTTACATCTACAAAAAGGACTTCTTTCAGCAATATGGTCCTGTTGCCTTGATTTTAAATAATCACTTTTGAGGAAAAACACATTCTTCATCAATGCTGAAAAAGTTTTAGGAACTTTCAGAGGTTGAGAGAGAATAAAGAGATCCCTTATGGCACTTAAAGGCTGAGATCTACATTAGAATGGGAAAAAACCCCAACAAACAAACATAGTGCCACCTAGCTCAGCACCTTCTCCTGAACAGGAACACAGACAAGCACAATTCATAAACAAGGAAAAAGACAAGCAAATAACATAACAGGAAAAGGACTACACTTGTTTTTTTTTCCGGGGGGGAGGGAAATTCTTCACTTAAATGAAAATGTAGACATTAAGTAAAATTATCTAAGGCTTGACTCGTTTTACTACAGAATGCTAGAAACAGATAATTATTTTTTTTTAAAGGCATAAAAGGAGACAAGTAACTATAATCTTACTGAATTATTTTCTTAAGTATTCTCCCAAAAGATTGGTTGAAAAGTGTATAACACTGGTTATAAAGCATAATGCCGGCTTTACTCTGCAGGCTGTAGAGGCAACAGATAGACAAAGCTTCTCAGTCTCTGGGAGTCACATACACTTTCATCATGTCTGCATATCATCAATACTCACTGACAATGTGTCCTGTAGTCTGGAATGCAAGTTCCACTATACTTTCATCCTGATCTGAGGCTGCCAGATGAAATACTGAAAAAATATTTTTCCAGCCAGAACGAATGTTAGCAGCTTGGGAATTTACCATCTGTGCAATACACCGTACAACCATGTCTCGAATAGTAGGAGACCTAAATTAAGATAATAAACAATGATCATTTAAACTAAATTACATAATCAATTAGAAAAGCATCATTCTCCCATCAACTGCTTCTAAAAAAGCAATTTGAAACATTAATTGCAGAAGTTAGTGCTTAAGATCCCAGGAAATTCAGTTAATTGTTTGTTATTACCTGTTTCTCTTCATGATATGTTCAAATGGTCTTAGGAAGTCCTTCTGGAATCGGAAATTAGCAAGTTCACCTTTTTCTAAGAACTTCATTGACAATTGCCTTAATGAGTCTACTGCAAAAATAGCTACATCTTCATTGGGATTGCAGCCAACCTGATAATGTAGAATGGAAATGTATAGTAAGCTTGCATCAGAATTCTTATGGATTCAGCTCAAGCTGCTTTTACATTTGATAACGGAGAACTAAGCAGTACTGGAAAATTAACAAAATTAGATGATTGCCAGTTCCATAAGCCACATTGTTAATGCAGTTCAATAATCCCTAACCAATTCTATTTTCTACATTATATACACTAGCATTTAAAACTTCCTAAAAATAAGCAACCTGTCTAGAAAGACTTCAACATGCTGTATTAAAAATGCATGTCAAATATTCACCTGATAAATAGCCAATTTAGAATTGAACAGAAAACCTCTTATCCCAAGCTTCACAGAACAGCCCCAAAAATTACAACACATAACAAAAGGTAGCCAGTTCTAGACCCAGGTCACGATAAATAACTTACTGTATACTGCTGTTTCTACATTTATTATATTGTGTACTTTTGCCTTCTCACAGGCCTTTCCAGCTTTACAGTTTTTGCTGTGTTTTAAGCTACTTATACAGGACAGGAAAGACAGTATAATTCAGATAAGCACGTGCTTTTCCAACAAATCTCAAAATAAAATTTATTTTTATCAGTAATTCAAGGAGTATGCAGCATAATCATTAACAGGGATACCTTATTAAAATGATCTCCAATAACTTCCCAGATTCTAGACCACTGTAGCCTTATCCGGCCCATGTTGTAGTAAGAAATCTCTACTATCTTCTGCAGACTAAACATTCGAGGGTGGGTAGCAGACAGCAGTTCATCCATAGATACAGCACAAAGCCAGCGAACGAAATCCACTGTTAAATGACCACAGATTTTAATGCGGTATTTTTCCAAGATTTAAGACAAAGCTGCTTTGTAGTTTACGAGGGGTGGGGAGAACCAAAAAACCTACCAATAGCATTTCCATCCAACCTTGTAGATCCCGTAAATATTCTGCAAAGTGCAGTTTAAGACATTGTTACAATTTATTGAAAAATCATCTATTTAACATGTATTCAATAATTTTTTAATATATATACCCCCAACTTATTTATTAAAAAACAACTAGTAATTGTGGAAGAATACTGAGCTTTGAAAAAAAAAAAAATTTTAATTACTTCTAATATTTAAAAATAACTCACAGAATCATGCATGGAAACTGGGAGGTGAGCATTGTTCCTAATACTACTCATTGACAGTGACTGATGAATAACGTCAGTAGTTTATAAACTACTCAGCCCTTCTCCAAATACAGAAGTCAAACTTCTCCAGAGCGCACAATTCCTATTTGCCATGGCACAGATACTTGAAACACTTCCCATTAGTAAGTGGAAAGAAACACTGCAAACCTGAAGAGCTATTATGTGTTTGACATTAAGTCTCCTGTTCGCTTGATGTGATTTTACTGCAAGTCAACTTTCACTGAACTGACATCGATCTTGCTGCCTATGCTCAATCACAGAAACACTTGTAAGTCTTCCTAATGATACCCCTTTGTGACTGACAATTTTGACAACTATTAAGAAAATGATGGGATGCTGAGAGCAAGATCCATTAACAATGCAGTCTGATCAGTACTTTACAATATAAACAGGGAATCTTTATGATATGTACTGTGCCTGATCAAGGCCTGTTATGATAAATATGAGTCATAGAAAGGAAGAGTGGAGTAATTTTGGTAATTTCAGACATCTACATAACCTAGAGGAAAGCAGGGAGTCAGCAACTACATTTAGGAGGTGTTCCCTATACTAAGGTAAAATGAGATTTGCTATCTGTTACTATATATAGCAAATCAAGATCCACTGGACAGTACAGAAGTCTTCATTCTGCAGCTCTCCTGTAATAACTTTAAATCAGTAAAAAGGCTTCTTGCCTAATCTTTGTTCTGTTCCTTTCTGCAAAAATACCCCTGCTCCATAAAAAAAAAGAAAAATCCCACAAAACTGAAAAGCACTTTAATATGGCAATATTTATCTAGTCTTTTCCAAGCAGGGATGAACTAACAGTGTCCTATTATTAGCACAGGGTATTCAAACACTGCTTAAAAAGTTTGAGATGGCAACAGCAAATTTAATACAATACCTGTCTACAGCAACGACAACACTTTGGGAGCTAGTTTCACCAATGGATTCCTGAATACTTGCTATCTGCTTCCAATCCACGTTTCCACCAACTACAGTGAAAAAAAATTGAAAAATAGGTAAAAGATAACACAGAGCTGGGAAGAAAGAGGAAGAGAAGTCATGCCACTAATAGTACAATTAGTTGTATTTTTCACAAAAAAGAGATGTACATTATTAATTTCCCTTACATAAGGGCAATGGGCATCTCAGTGAACAGTTGCATGCTGGTCTAAGTCCTAATTCGCTAGATTCTCTATCCATGTATAAACTATATTAGTCCCCAAAAATTGTCCACATTTTGAACAACTGCATGAATAGACGCAAGTGAAAAAAATTCAAAAGCACAAGAACCACTTTTTTTCTCTCCATCTTTCAGTGGATCTTTGGTAATTCCGCTACTGCAAACACACCACATACGACAGAGAATGCTGCACAGAGAACTTTTCACACTTTTATTAGCAGCAAGTGAGTAAATCCATCTTGATAGGTTTTCTTTTTAATCATTCACAGAGAAGAGTTCTCACCAAAAAAGCTACATTTCAAGTACAGCAAAATTATCACCTAACAACAGTGAGAAAAATCTGTAAATAAAAATAGCAATATTTACTTTGGAGGCTAGAAACTGTAACCCACAGCCAGGAAAGCTCATGTTAAGAAAATGCTAACTTTACAGTGAATTGCTGAATTTTCTGAGTAATTTCTGAAGTTTCTGGCAATCTCTAAGCTCCCCTCCACCCCCCATCAAAAAAAAAAAAAAAAACTTGCAACCATTCTGGGCAGTTCCACCTACACTGTATTTAGGGGTTCTTTTCCTTAGGCAGACTGAAAGAAGGCCAGCAGTTATGTTCTCAGAGCTTTGCAGAGACAAAAATTTTATGGAATCATAGCACAGTTTGGGTTGGAAGGGACCTTAAAGATCACCTGGTTTCACCCCCCCACCATGGGCAAGGACACCTTCCACTAGACCAGGCTGCTCAAAGCCCCATCCAGCCTGGCCTTGAACACTGCCAGGGAGGGGGCAGCCACAGCTTCTCTGGGCAACCTGTTCCAGTGTCTCACCACCCTCACATTAAAGAATTTACTCCTTATATCGAATCCAAATCCACCCTCTTTCAGTTTAAAACCATTACCCCTCATCCTATCACTACACTCCCTGTTAAGAGTCCCTCCCCATCTCTCCTGTAGCCCCCTTTAAGTAATGGAAGGCTACTGTTGTGGCCACCCTCAGAGCCTTCTCTTCTCCAAGCTGAACAACCCCACCAATTCCCTCAGCCTGTCTTCATAAGGGAGGTGCTCCAGTCCCCTCATCACCTTTGTGGCCTCCTTTAGACTCACTCCAACAGATCTATGTACTTCTTATGTGGGGGAGCTCAGAGTGAAGACGACATTCAAATGTGAAGCATGCACACCTGAATCGTTTTTTAGGCAGTAAATGAATAAAAGGGGCTTTGGGATTTGTTTTGCTTTTTAAAAAAAAACAAAAAAACACACACTTCTAGCTTCAGCAATAAGAGTTAAGGCTGCTCTTGTGCATGTATGATTTTGCAAGCAGGTTTGAAAACTGAAGCTTCTGTGTCACCACACTGCAACTTCACTGACTCTACTTAAACAACTATTTTCCTGTAAAATATGTGTCTGTATATATGGACATATGCACTATGGGTTCTTCAGAGAAATTCAAGTTTATAGGAAGGTGGCTCAAAAGCTATAGTTCCAAAGGATACTTCAGAGTGATCACAGAAAGAAAATTAAAGTATCTACAACACAGGATTTGTGGATAAGAGTGAAAAAAATAAGACACTGAAGAAAATGACTATGTTCCTAAGTGCATGCCCTTAAGCAGCTGCCCCTAACTGCATGAAAACCAAATTCCTTTGTTAGGCCTTTTACTATAAGACTGAAGTGCTATTATTAAAAAAAACCCAAACCAAACCAATCCCCGCCAAAAAAGAAAATAGTTAAGTTTCCATAAGTGCACTGTAACAAGCATTCCAGAAATGCAACTCAGAAAGAAACATTTTATGCATTTTGGCATAGACAGTTTTCCTTAGAAATGCAGCTGACAGAGGGAAAAGTCTTTATGAGCTGGATCTACACCAATGACTAAGAAGCATGATTTAGAGACACCTGACTACAGTTTACATTCTTGAGCTACTAGGACTTAAAATTTTTAAAGGCCAGTCAATTCAGCGAAGAGAAACTGCCAGCATTTGGAAATAGCAAAGCTGGATGGGTCATCAGGGAACACTAAACTGGAGGATACGTATTAGAAGGGCAGAAAGAATCTCAGTATATGAGATGCTGGCAGATGCACTGGTTTCCAGGCATAAGGTTTCCCTTCAGCAACTCCTGGCAAGGTGAGTGGAGTATATAAAGGCAGGCCAAAGGAGAGCATAATGGAAAGGACTGATTATAGAATAACTGAGGCAAACGCAAAGCCAGATGATTAGGACTAGCTGAGGTCTAAGATCAGGGAAACTAGTAAAATAATCATTACTCCACAAAAAGAAGAGTTATATGAAAAACTGAGGGAAACAAAGCTTTTGCTCAGATGCGGGTGAAGTTGTTCAAAAGGCAGGAGATACTGGCATCATACTAAAACTGCAACTTTCCAACAGTCAAATGGAGTCTGGTAAAGTACTTGGTGCACTAACATTGCAGTATTATTAAATCTGGTCACATCATCATCAATCCATTCTTACTTGGTCAGTTATATTTTAATAGAAATTAATAATGTATTATTTTCTTATGTTTCCCACTCCCATCATAGCAATGATACTGAAGAAAGCAAACCAAATATTCCAGAAATAGGAAGAGGTCTATTCAAAGCCTAAGACAGTTTTACAAGGACTACTTCATGATCTCATCTCCAAATCTCACAGTCAACAATAATGAAAACAAAGAACAAACTTCAGTATCTGTCTGAACAGAGCCAGTTAAATGAAATACTTCATATCTGCATTACTTACCCAGTCCCAGCCCCACAAATTCATCAGGTGCCTGATCTTTTGTTCCAGTAAAAGAACCTTCCCTGCCACGCACTGTCCCTGAGATGTAACGAGGTTTTACTCCAGTTCCTATTAACTGTGCCAGTTCAAGTTGACTGATGCATTTCAGAATCTATTTCGGAGAATAAAGAAGTTGTTTATCAACAAAAAGCAGTTTGAAAGAGTAAAACCAAAAAAACCTTAAAATATTTCGGAAGATCTTTAGAAGAAAAAAATCTAAACATTCAAGGTCAAACAAGTATTTCTGTTCTGTCTAAAATTAATGTTAATTTAAATACTATTGGATTAGTCTCAATTTTCTCACTTGAACATGTTTTGCTACTTTAAGTGGCTGCATAATGTGCAATTCTACATAATACATGTACAAAAGTATATACTTGGCATTTATCTAAAAATCACTATGTATGCACAAACAAGTACACCACTGTGTTCAAAAATCAGCGCACGTACTTTCTTACAGTTTAAGTACAAATGACTCTTGTACCTCATGCCAGGAATTTCCTAAATAGTTTCCATCTGTATGAGCCACGGTGATCAGAGTTTTAATTGTGTCAATATTCTTCTGCTTCATTTCAGTAATACCAGAACTCACTGTAAGTAATGTAAATCTTGCTAACGCTTGGACATAGGCATCTCTTTCAAGCTATGAATGGAAGAAAAAAAAAAAAAAAAAAAAAAAAAAAAAAGAATTGTCTTTTAAGTATTTTCTCAGCTTCTTAGTACCATCTGTGATTTCAGCAATTATATCATTTACTTTTCGCTTCCTAGAACTGACTTTCCAAATCATTCTACATAATCACAATATCTCATGTTCTCCTGTAGTAATAAGCTTTGGGATAAAATCAGGCTCCTCTATCCAGGAACATGAAGTGTAACGTCTGACAGCATAGAATGCATAGGTTGTTAGGTTTCTGGGTTTGGTCTTTTTTTGGGAAATAGGATGCTGTTTCAAAAGAAACGTGGCTTCTTAGCTATGTTTTTAATATTCTTGTACTATACTTGGACCTACTCTGAAAATGCTGCCTTAGCAGACTCTCAAGTTGTAGGATGTTTTTGGCAACAGAACCTAAATAATACATCTAAAAGGCATGTTTTGCCAATTTCACAAAACTGCTCAAAATGTATTTGTTTTAATCTACACCTTTTGGAGCACTTCAGAAGTTTGTGAGGTGAGACTGTCATGGGTGGGTAAACAGCAAGTAACCTGTAATCTAGGCAAATTAAATCAATCACACAAAGAATAATTTTCTACATGTAGGTACCTAATTTTTATGTGTAGGGTATCTATATATATACACCAAAAGAAACTCCTTGGATTTCACATGAACCCATTACAATGGTAAAAAGGGGATTACAGTTGAGCTCACAAGTGCATTTTACTCTCTGGTTATGTATGATCAGAAGGCCATAAACTGAAATGGCTCTACATCAGAGAAACAAGCAACAACTATGAAATATATTTAACTGTCTGGATGTTTAACACTATTTTGAAATAAAAAAATAATGGAGCACATAATAAAACGGCATATAAAATACTAAAAAAAATAAGTCCCAGGAAGAATGTTTGTTTCATAGAGAAAACACAAACGCCCCAACAGTGGGCAATGATAGGAGGGACTGATTCTCACAGAGCCACATAGCATGACTGCCATGTTCAAATCCAACTACTACTACAGGGTGCTGGCAAAGGCACAGCAAATTTATGTTTAAGTATAGAAAAATGGAAGTTTCATGGAAAGAGTACTAAGCAAAAAGGTTTAGAGTCTACAAACTATCTTCTGTAAAAGGAAAACGTTCTCAGTCCTTCTTTCCCACTCTGTTCCATACAGATATTCCCTCTCTGCCCCTTTTTCTAAGCCATCAAAGTAGGAGAAAAACAGCTAAACAATGTGTCCATCAACCAGAAAGTAAAACCAGATGATAAAAGCAAATTAAGCTCATCCTTTTGATGCATATCTTGTCTCAGATGCTTAGAGGCAAAAGGCAGTGTGACAGTCTAAGATTAAAAGTATAAATAATTGACAACAGAATCTTTAATCGAGGTTTTAGAGGTGAACATGCACAGCTTAAACTGGATTGTGTACTTTGGGGATTTTCTTAAAATTAAAAGCCTTCAGCTCCCTCCATTATCTCTCATGGTGCGTAAACTAATGTTAACTGTTCTTCAACACCAATCTTTACTTCTGTACATTTATTCCATGAAATAGAAAAAGTTGCTAGCACCAGTTAAGCACAAAAGGAAAAACCTGCTTCCAACAGAAAACGTCCCTAAGTCAGCTCAAGTACCAGTTTGCCAGTCTCCTTCAAACCACCAGAGCTCTCTGGCATCTGAAGTCAGACAACACTGCCATCTAATCAGGACCTCGTGAAATGGAATCATCCTGCAATGTTCAGAAATCATCAACAAACCAATATTTTTAATGATATCAACAAAACAGAATTCTCATAGGAAACAAAGAAGGCATATCACTTGTATTGAAAACACAAACCCAGGTTTTTAAATTTCAGCAAATGAGAAGTGGTGTTTTTGAAACACCTCCAGTTCAATCAAGTTTGTCCCAAGTCAATGGAAGGGTAAAACTGATTCTGGTACATTCTTGGAGCATGGGGATCTTAGAGCAAATGCCCAACCAAGGTAGAACTCCGCAAGACTGGCAGCTAACTTCTACAGCTGCTGAAACTGATACTTGTGCCAGTTCCACTTTTGCAGCTTAGAAACAAAAATAACAGGAATGTGAATTTCATTAACAGCTGCAGGCTCCAGGGAAGGCTTTGTTAATCAAATTTTTAAGTCTGTTCAGTTTGGGGGGGCGGGGGTGGGTGAGGTGTGCGGAGGAGAGGAGAATGAAGTGGAAAGACAGAGAAAGGAAGCCTTACATGATCTCAAATGGGTTTTTTTTAAGCAGTTGTATCAGAGGTCCTAACGTGCCTTTGCAGATTAGAGCTAAAAGGTTACCGAATTTGCTAAGTACAAGTGCAAGGGGAGAGGGAGACAAAGCATTCACTATCATATCATAGTTCAACAGGTTTTACTTAAAGTTAGTCTTTACAAGGTTATTGCTATTTCTGACTGGTTTGTTTTAGGTTTTTTAAAAAAATGTTTTCAACGTACACATGAAATAATGCAATATTAAGCATGGGAATTCTGCCTGCTCCTCTCTTCAACTATCCCTAAAATGGGCTTATGGCAGACCAGTACTCCATTTATTAACTAACAGTCTACAATAACATAATAGAACGTTCACTACCAATGATTTGAAAATGGGGAAAAAAAGAGCCCACATTTAATGAGAATTACCCTCTGGAGCCAGAAAGTCTGGAATTCTTGGCATTGTGCTTAATGCAAGATACATTCATTCACTACATCAGGAATGACATTTCCAGTGCCACAACTGTTAAAATTGTATCCAATTATAGAAATCTCAGATTAGTATAATCTCTCTGAAGTTAAGAACAGTATTTCAAACACAGTTCAAAGAGATACTGTTGTACTTGTGAAACAGGATAGAAAGACTCATTTTATGAAACACCACAACAAAGTTAAAGAGCTCTGTAACAAAGCTGGAAAGAAAGTACTTTGACATAAAATTAGTCAACATGTGGGGAAACAAAAATTCAGTACATAGCTATGGCAGCACTTACGACAAAACACTAGGAAAAATAAAGGTCACTTTATTTAAAACACTTCCAGCCGTATATCAGATGAAGTAGTAATTGCAGAAGCAGGCAGCCTCTAGGTATTGCAGTGCACAGCTTCAGCAACAAGGACTTTCAGAACCCCACTAACATTTTGCTGGTACATAAATCAAAGCATTGTCTCAATCTTAATTTTTTTTTACCTGAATGTTGAAAATGCAAGCAATCCTGATTGCACATCGTATACCCTCCAAACAAAGAGAGGCAACTTCTGTGTCATCACAGTCCTGTAGACCCACACTGAATGCAGCTAGAAAAGGTGTCCACGCCAGCTGGAACATATGCAACAAAAGTTACATTAGCATCTGTCAGCTCCAAAGGCATGTTAGTTTCAACATCTTGCTGAAGTGTAAATTCTGTCCTTAACTCACATCATTAACCTTGAAGTTACCTTTTGCCAAAAAGAAAACTGAACAGAATAGACATGAGACAGATCAGGACAGAATTATGCACATGAGACACAGAATAGGACAGAAGTCATGCAGATTGATGCTCCCCTCAGAAGCATTCTCAGCAACGAACAGACACAACCATCTTAAGATAGCTGGAAAAAACCCAAAAGCTACGTCATAGTTAGGTGTCTATTGGAGTTTTGGTACTCCTGTGATAACTTTTATCTTTGCACAGTGAGAAAAAAAGATTGAGTCAATAGTTGTTTCAAGAACACACACAGTGTATAATAGATTCCTTTATGATGAAAAGTATGTACTTAAATAAGACAAGCTTGTCCTGCTAACACCAGAAGGACACAAAAAAAAAAAAAAAAAAGTAAGACAACCACAGTGAGAGACAGGACACAATTCTTTCCTTATCTCTCTTTTCTTAGTTTTGTTGCCCTCAGTCCTCTATCATTTTTATCTAAGACACTGTTGATGTTTCCCATTCCTCTTGCCTTAAGACGGGACTGACAGTAAAATACACTCAACTAAAAGTTATTGCAGGAGAATCCACACAGTCCTGTCCTTGTGGTCAAGGCTCCCTCTCCCACAAGCAGAAAAAAAAAGTAAAAAGATGCAGAGGATCCTGCCATAACCACATGTGGTTATGGAGAAGAAACCCCAGCATACCCAGAACGAGTTTAGAAATAATTTTACCAGAAGTCAGCCCAGATGAAATACAGAGTCAAAAGGCACAGCAGGGAGCAACAGATTTCACACCATAATGAGTTGGTTATGCCAAAGACCATATTCAGTGGCATACTGAGGCATAATACACTACTTGAACATGCTCTGTATCTACGAATCTGAATCACTGGTATGGAAAAGGCATTTGAGATGCCTATACACATTAGCAAAGACAGGTGTTTAGAATAATGATTTAATACACATCTAGCTACATCTCCTGAAACTAGACAAGAGTCCTAGTCTTTCTGAAATGTTAGTTTGCATGGACAACATTATACAGTTTGTTCAGATAACTGCTCCCCCAAAATACAATCAAGTAATTTCCCTTAGAAGCAGTAGGATGGACTCAAACAGTGAACTGGGATTAGTAATTTCTCACTTTTATAAATCTGTTGTTTTGACTACACCTCTATACCCGAAATAAAAATCCTATTATTTCAAGTTTGTAACTACTCTCTATACTTTCATCCCCTCAACACACTCCTCATAACTCCTCCACTGTATCAAGGTGCTGCTTCTAACAGCACAGAAACATCTTAAATCCCTGAACAAGTGAAACTGGAGTACAAGGCTGATAACTCCTCTCTTGTAGCAAGTTAAATAACTTACAGAATTGATCAAAACATGGCAGACACAAATCTTTAATATTTTCAAAAATCCTGTCAGTCAGTATTTTGCCTTAAGAAACTATATGATATTCTAGGTAAAGATCTAAACATGTATCTCACCTTAAACATGGGTCTCACGTGCTCCAGATGTGTTGCACTAGTAAAAGGTGCCTGAACATGGCTCACTGCCTCCATAAGAGCTTTAGCTGTTTTAGCCATCTGTTCCATCTCCAAATTATATAGGAGTCTTCTCTGCTTTTCACTAGCAACACCTGTAAACACATTTTTTTCCTCTCATTTGTGCATCTTTAGCAGTGGTGTATTCAGGAATATAATAATTTTAAATTTTTCATTAAGTGTCATACACAAGATGTGATTTTTTATTATTTTTGTGTTTTGAAATTACCACACCAGCAAGGAGTTTCTTCTACAACAGATAAAGTTTAACTTAAGACAAACCTATGTATGAAATGTAACCTAATTTTAAACCTTTACAGAATTTTAAGATTTGCACATTTCTTCTCCTTCACCTCAACTGACAGCACAAATACCACATCCACTAAGCTGAATTCAAAGTGAACAGAAGTTTCATAGCAATCCATCAGCACAATAAATCTAAGTGGACATCTTTTTCTGAGGAAGAACTACCTTAATCACATTTTTATTTCAGTAATAGAACCTCCATCTCATCAAGAAAGTGAAACTCAAGTAGAATGTAATAATCACCTTCTTTAAAATGGCAATAAAAACATTGTTAATTGAATTAATATTGAAAAGAAGAGGGATTCTTTTTTCCAGATGCAAATTTGGAAACAATTTGTTCGTAAGGCTAACCTAGGTCAAGTTTCTCAGTGTTCTCAAAAGTTAGAACGAGTAACATCTGAACTTTCACGCTGCGCAAAACACAAAAAAGTCTTTCCGGCATTTGACAGAAGAAAAGATAATTAGTTTTAAAAAGTGCATAAATTAAGGCCCTACAAACCAAATAATGCAAAATTTTTTGAAGATGACGGACTAGTTATTGCAGGAAAACACAACAGTTAGGTTAGAAATAGAAGGCACAACTACTGCGTTGTTCTGCACCATGCCTATCAGCAATGCTCTTAACTTCATAAAGCCTTCAAATGCACTTCCCTGTGTTGCCGTTCAACAGCAAAACCTGTCTTCTCCATGGTCAATGCACTGAATACCATGAGTTCAGATGCAAAGGGAATGAAAATAAGCAGTTGCATTTAACAGAGATTTGAAGGTAGCATCATGCATTTATGTTAAAAGGAAAAGAATATGAAATTAGAAGCTAGGACTCACTCTGAGTTAAGTTAGTGGTGATTGCGCTTCATTCATATCTCATCTTAAAACAGAAAGAGCTTCCTGAAACTGCAGAGCCAACATTTTGAAGAAAGCTAACATTGCAACTACTTACTTTGTTTACTGGATTTTGTGGGTATTGTTAATTCTTTTGTCTCTTTCATTGAAATCTTCTTTCCAGCTATTTCATTATAGATAGCAGACAAATACTCTTCAGGGAGATCTTTACTGTCATTGATACCTCTATTCATTTTAATATACTGTTCTTTCGTCATTTTATTCTTAACCTGAAACCCAGAAAGAAGTTATTAAAATCACCAAACGAGGTAAGTTCATAGCAGTTACAATACTGCCTCTAAAGCAGCCAAACAGATAAAAAGTTACCATCAAGGACAAACCTGCTGATTCAGAAGACATTTTTAAGTATCTGATATATGCAAGCCTACACTGTCAAGGCCACATGGACATTAGAACACTCAAACATTCAGTAGGATCCGCAGGTCAATTAGACATATGTTACCAAAAAAACGAGTGTTTTATCAGTCATACACACTGAACTACCTATTTTAAACATAATGCCATAATCTCATTAGAGTTCAATACTCTTTATCCAAATAAATCTGCATTATTTTTTCAAACAGACTGGTATCAGGAGCAGATTTGTGTTAAAATCAATGGAGAAGTAATTACACAACTTCTGGCTTTGACTGTGGGTTAGATCACTACTATGAGTGTCATAATATGAAAGCAAATCCACACTATTTGTTTTCAACACAGAGTAGGGAAATGATACCTTACAGAAAGGGCTAACCAGAACTTAAAACCTTAACGTCCATGAAACATAACACTGTTACTTAAAAGATGCACACAATATTGGTGTTAAATTGAACATCAAGCTTTTACAACTGCATTGTCACAAAGCCTGAAAGTTAGATGTCTATGGATTACATAAATATTTTTCTACCAACATACCTGCGGACTGTGAAGATCTGTTGTCAACATAATAATTGAGTAAGCTAAAACATATGCAGTATCTGCACTAGCAAAAAGAGTTTGCCTGAAGGAGGAAAGGAGAAAAAGAACAGCAATTTAATATATTAGGATTTTTACTTATTATTCAGCTTTGAAAAATTCTGAAGACAAAAGTATGGCTTACCCTTGGTTGCATTCTAAATATCTAGCAGCAAATTTCTCCATTAGGCGATCAATTTTTTGAGCCTCTCCTGGAAGACGAAATCCCTCTAGAAACATGCGCAGAGCTGAAACAAAATCCTTTCCTGAAAAGTCGTGTTGGTCTACATAGGCATACATGACTTCTTTGTTAAATTTATCATTGTCTCCCAGGAACTCCCCAACCTGAGTCTAAAATAAGAATAGAAAAGACAAACTAGTGCATTTACACTGGGAAAAAAAAATAGCAAATAGAAACAACAGTCACACTGCCTATAGTCTCACAAAAAGCGAGGCCTGTATGCAGTTAACCAGGACATATTCTTGCTTCACCCTCTACTCTCTAAAGCAAAGCGCTTTGGCCATATATTCCATCATAATGCTCTTACATCGTATCTGCCTACTTTGCTCCTTCTCTGGTTTGACTCATGCACCATTTTTGCTATTAGATTAGTTCTACATGTGCACAAGACAAAGTTAATATTACCAATGACTGTTCTCTGCTGTAACGGTTTTTATAGTTAGGAAACTTACTACAGGAATGAAGATCTTAGTAAACTCAACTTTATTCCCATTAGAGTACAGATCTCAGATAGATGCAAGTGATGCTCAAATATAAATAGCCAACATCCAAGTTGATCACTGTCAATGCAACACAGTACAGTGAATAATACTGTGCATTCAGATCAAGACGCCTGTATACGTAAAGTGAGGTTAAAAAAATTGTTTTGATGGCTGATGCTTCCAACACTGAAACTTGTGATTTCAGTCACGGCTGCAAGCATGGACATATGCAAGCTTTTCCTTAGAAATCAATGGGCGTGGCTACTAAGCACAATGGTGTAGACTGTCATTTTGGAAAGCTAAGTTTTTCATGAGAATACCAACACGAGATATACCCACCCTCCTCAGCCAGATCCTGCAGGACCCTTCCAAGTCCAACAACAGCTGCTAGCTGTAAATAAAATCACAGAACTAATCTAGATAAAATAACTTTCCTTTGGGAGACCACGAAAATTCTTTTCATGCTGTTGCACATAAATTTTTAGCCATCTCTGAAGAACAGTTACTTCTGGAAGTCCCCTATCGGACTAAAGTACCTACAGTTTACTAAGTTGCTTCTAGCTATACTAGCAAGTTAAGTGCAAGTTTTGAGACAGCTCAAGTAGGTCAGTCTTTTCCTTTACACTTCGCTGAACTGTAGGATGCATATAGTACAGGGTATAGCTCTAATGCATACTCCAAATTCCTTGAGCTTACAAATTTTAGAAGAGAGATTTCTTTGCTGTACAATAACATTACATACTTTAAAACACTATCATGTGATTTGTATTTAGCATAAAAACATCAGCATGAACAAAAACAACCATTAGGAAAAGAGTTTTCTTACTGAATCTAATCTTTCCTCTTGATGCAAGAACTGAGCGATATCTTCAGGGGTAGTGCCAAGCATTCCTTGTTCTTGGAGGTACTGAATCCCCCTCTTTGGTTTCTTATTGAATCTGTACAATCAAGATCAGGATGGAATAAGAGTTAACCCTTTACTCATGCACAAAGCCTTACCATCTTAAGTAAAAAGATTCAATAGAGGTATTGAAAGTCTATGTATTAAACTATCTTCCCTTTATCAAACTGTGCATTACATAGGAATGAGCTATTCCCCTCTACGAGTATTCCCTTCACCACTGGATGATTTTATGGGGTTTTTTCCCCCCCTGTAAACAGCCTCCTCTTCCTCTTTGCTACATAACTGCCAGCATGGTATCCAAGCAGCTCTCAGTAAGGACAGCTAAACACTATCATTTACTCTGGCACTTGTGAAGAAAAAAAGTCCACAGAAATAGCAAAGTCTTGGCTTAGAAAGAACAATTATGCTCTGTTGCTTTTGTTTTAATCCATATGAAACAATCAAGAAATCCATGAGTTGCCTGTAAGAATGGAAATGTACAAGACAAGGAACCAGGTAACTGAAACCCTAAAGGACTAAGGCATATTTGTTCAGGGTCTGAGGAACTACAGAAACTACTACTACAGAAAACTTTTGTTTTTGCACAAAGTGACCTCACTGAGGAGGTAAGGTGACAAGGCTGAAATCACACAGAGTATTTATGTCAGAGTGCACTGAGAAATTATACTACCCTCCAGTTTAATTATGAATATCTAATTAATCAGAAGAAAGCACCATCTTAAGCATATAGCCACTTTCATCAGTAATGTGTGCACTGAGATGGATCGTATTCAACTGATCACGAGTTCAATGTTCTTTTTATCCAAATATAAAAATCTTATTTTTAGACAAGCAGGTCTGGAGAAAAAAAGAACAAACATTCAGAGTACTCATCTTCTAGCTGTGAGGAATTAGGTTAACACAAAACACTGTTGACAGGCTCCAAAGGGGACACCATTCAGCACTCTTTCACCAGAGGAAGTGCTGTTACATCCAGAGTTTTTTTCCTAACACAAGATGAGTATCTATGAGGAGAAGGAAGAAAAACCCAGGAATCTTCATAGCTCCAAAAGAATCCACCCTCCCATGGGTGATAAAAGGGCACTCACAAGTCAATTCCTTGTTCTATTATTTCCTTTTGTTGCTTTAGGACCTCAAACTGCTCTGGGTTATCAGTGCCAGACATCTGTGTGCTGTAACTGCCAATTCCTGATGAAGCAGTAGAATCCAAGGAATTTAAGCTTCCATATCTGTTAATTGTCTCAGGGTGCTTGGTTTCATTGCTGTCCTGTTCTGTGGGTTTTTCTTGGCCTATAAATTGGAAAAGGTTACATACATACAAAATATATACAGTGACAAGAAATTAAAGTCACAGGTTATTTTTCAAATACTCTCTAAAGGCTTCTAAAACTTACTAGGGTTATCTTCAATGATCTATTTATTTTTATATAAATATTCTGCTTTTGTTTTGGATGGGAAAATAACAAAAAAAATCACTACAACATAACATGATGGGTTATTTCAGTCTATCACATACCTGAAATTTAAGCCTTAAATTATAACTATAATTCGTAGGCACTTGGGAAAAAAAAAAAAAAAAAAAAGTGACACCTTAGAAACCCAATTACAGATATTTCCTTTTATTTTGAAGTCTGATGTTACTTTTGACCTGAACCAAATCACGCTATTCTTTCAGAGAGTGTGTAAGTGTTTATGATCAGACATGCCAAGGAGCTGCTGCTCTCAGTTCACAAAGACAGCTGTGACAACCATCTCTAAAAAGGTCATTACTTCACCTACCAACTTTAAGCACTTAATCTGAAAATTCTGGCATAACTTTAGTACTTTTCACCTCAGGTCAGATGGAAACAAGATTAAAACAAGTGATGATTTACTTTACTGATTAACACATTGGAAGTTCTATAGCTATGTATTTTTAAAAAAATACTCTCCATCCAAATTGTTTCAGTAGTTATTTAAGCAATATGAAGTTAGATGAAATTAGGGGAACTTGAAAGAAATTTTTAAAATTAGAAATATAGAAAATAACAGGATTTAGTAATTTTCAGAATAACAACTTTCTAGGAATTCATACAATTAAAAAAAGCCAACTTAGACAACTTGTTCAAATGACACAAATCCACACTTACCAATATTTCTACCAAAGGAAAAAAAAATGTTTATTCTCTCTCTTTTTTTAATGCAAGAGTTTTAACAATCTGGACATTAACAGTATCAAAATACTGGAAAAAAACACTAAACTACACCATCTCTTTACTAAAACCAGAAGAAATACGTCTCGTGTCTTACCAAGCGTTGTCTGAGAATTCGGATTTACATATTGATCCTTACTCCACTCCACCATGCACTTCAAGATTGATACTAAGCATTCCAATCCTTTTTTTCTCAAACTTAATTCCTAGAAAAGATTTCAAAAGCAAGGCATTAATGGAATGGAGAGTTTAGTCTTAATCTGCCATGCCAAGAACCATGAAGCTTCATAAAGTTTGGTGGAATTTTTACCTGAACATTGGACATGCCAAGTTCTTGGCTACCCCTTCCTTGAGCAATCTTTGATAGGTCATTAACCAGCCTTTCAAATATATTTGCTGCATTTAAATCACAATCATAGTTTACGTAGATGTCCACTACGCTCTGGGCATCTATAAACAAAGTGACATTGTAAAACTTGTAACAAAAACTAGATCGTTCAATGAAAAGCAAGTACAGTTTTGTTCTTTAGCACAAAAATGTAAAAAATAGAACCAAACGGTCCTTAATACCTGCACATATCCTCGTCAGAGTTTGTATAACCATCCATTTATGATCAAATGAGCTAGTAGAAGTTTCCAAGATATACAGGAAAATTTCTTTGAAGAAAACCTAACAAATATTCCAGGAAGAGGAAGAAAAAAAAAAATCTATTACAAACACAGCCACTAACTTTGATGGTCAATATTCTGACGTAATTTTGAAAGCAGCATTTTGAAGGTACAGGAGATAAAAAATGGAGGAAAGAAAAAAATACAACTTATGCTCAATACATTCAAATTAGGAATTTGAATTATTACTGATGTACTTCTGAAGTTTTGTCTAGCTGAAAAATTTGGTTTACATTCTGGTCACTCAAAACCAGAAAGATCAGGAATGATGTGAAGTCCTGAAGGTCAATTTAGCCTAACAAGATAAGCTGCTGTTAGAGTTCATTTGGGATTTTGAAAGGAGAGGTATTACTCCAGCACAAAAGATTTTTTCTACGAGATGATGGTAGTATGGCAGAAACATAACAAACAGACACACCAATAGAAAGTATCATAGAAGGGAAACATCCTGACACAACAGAATCACTCTATAGTATTAGATTATTGGAAGAAGGGTACTGGTCAGGCACAGCATAAAAAATGCAGCACATCCATTAATAGGAAAGTTACTCTTCCCTAAAAGAGATACTCGTTTTCCCTGAAATTGCTTCAGTACGGATGCTTTTGTTTGGAAGACTATTTAATCCCTTCTCAATTAGATCCTCACTAGATCCATTACTATTATAGGCTGACTATTAAAGATGAGCATGTTAGAAGCTAAAGTAGGCTTTTTCTCACTTCTTCCCTAAGCAGCAGAAACTGCTGGAACAGCGTATGAACCCAAGATGTGACCTGCTACATGGCATTACATCACCATCCTACACAGCATTACATCACTGTTCTGTACTTCTGAGAGCTCACCTCTTCATAGCCAGTTGTGGCTACCAAATCCACCAACATATGGTTTTTCTAGAACACTGCCGATAGTCTCAAGCCATCAAGCTATATACAAATATCTAACTACTCTTGTTTTAAGTATTAGATATTCATTATACCATGGAATTTTTAGAGATTTTTTAATGCTATTAGCCAGGTAGAGATAAGCATAAGGCTAATTTTGCTTTAATTCACATGTTCAGGGAAAACCAGCAACGTTGCTTTTTAAGCAACTTTAATGGTAAGCTATTTGCTCAAGCAAAATGCCTAACAATATTTCCATTTTATTGGCATCTTTACAGAAAAAGCAGCACATAGCACAACCCCAGTTACTAGTCTTAATAACAACAAAACATAAGAAGTTCAACATGTAACAGATTAAAGACTTCCAAACAATTAAACTCAATACTCAAGAATAGTAAACTGATTTTAGCCATAACTTTATGTAATCCAAACAGAGCAAGACATAAAATTTTAATAAAGGTTGTGCTGTGAGTGATCCTTAGTTACATATTTACTGTTTTCTGATTTTTTACTGAAAGAGTAATGTTATATACCCTCTGGAACCAGAAAAATATTTTTTTTCTGGTAGAATGTTTAAAAAAAGAAGTCACTGATGGAACAGAGAAAACAGTTTCAAGTATAAAAATGAAACCCAAATCTAAGCTAGAAGAGAAATTAGCTGGAAGGTCTGCATACTGCAAAGACTCTTTGGATCTCTATGTTTCTGAGACACAGCTGACTTCTTGGTTCTGGTGTCAACTCTGGATAAGTGCATTTTGGAATGAACAGCTTCTCAAATCCATACTGATTATTTACATTTCAGACATTTAAAAATGCTATCTATCATAATTCATATGTCACAGAGTTGAGACTTTATTCCTAAGCATATTGGAAAACTAAACCAGAAAAGAGCTAATTATTTAGTTCTGTCTACTGAAAATAAGTTTTAAGATAGCTTATTCGTAGTTACAAAAGGGTGGTAATCGTAAGTATAACTAAATGACAACCCAATACCCTGATATCTGCGATTTGATCTGCCGCAAATATATTCATTGACCCATTTAGAAATACAGTTACAATACAATTAAGGTACAACTCGAACTTTTTTAACTGTCAGTGTTAGCTAAATATTTAAGTCAGAGGACCAAGGGAGAGGTCACTTTCAACAGAATCTGAAACTATTATTTTAAAGTATGCCAAAAATTCCTTGCACTGATGAAGAATGCATCCTCAATCCCAAAATATATAGGTTTTGCATATTATAAATCAGAACATATGGCTCTCCTTACAGCTCCAAGACACACACTGAATATGAAGTTATCTACTTGTCTACCCACATCTTCTGAATAACCTTTAGGATCAGTAGCTGAAGGAAAAGGAATTCTTAGCTCATGACCAGGAAAAAGGGTAAGTTTCCAGAAATTGCTGTCCCCCATGCTTTGTAATAGATGGATACTTTGGCAGCATCAAGCTTTTGGCTTTCACATTCGTGAGGAGGAAATGCAGCCTTGCTATGTGGTGATGGTCCTAATTTAGCATATTCTAGAAGCTGCAATAGTGTAGGGTATCCTGTATCAAATCTTCCTCAGATGTGAATTCATTTGCTGTTTGGAATTTAGGAAAAGGATGGCAGCGATGGAAGCTCATCAAATTTCTGTCAGGGAAGCCGGATTGCAATGCATTTACCACCTACACGCTGACTTGTAAGCTCTGTGAACACATAGCAAGCCCAACACTTTCTGGGAAGCAGGCTGTGTGACTGAAGAGCAGCTCGGCCCAGTCTGTGCTGAACACTGCACATGCACTACAGTCTCGTTGAGCATATACAGTTTGTCTTGAAAGTCTTCAAAATTCATCATATTTTCAAGGCACATTCAATCACCAAATCTGTATTTCTATCCAAGCTATGCTCAAGGAAATACTGCAAATCCTATTGTTTCTTCCCCCAAAAGGCACCAAAGTGATTGCCTAGCAGGTGATCAGACCTTTCTGACATGGTACTAGCAAAATGAGGTTCTTCCTCCAAAGCTGCCACAACACTTTAACTTACACAATGACATCCATAGATGAAGAAATCCCTGAATTTAAGTTCCTCCTAACAGAAAAATTATCAATGTTTCTCAGCATCTTTTCACATACCTAACCTCCAAACTTATGGGGCAATCTGTAGGCTTCAGTATTCATACTGACTCCCAAAACATAAATTACCAAAATGAACTGTGGACACCCGTTACTACTTTATTTACCATGGAATTAAGATCCCCAGCACACTGAGAAAATAAGCAATATCTTGCCAACAATATGAACTTATCTCTGCTTAAGGCCAAAGGACTTAAATAATGAGTACACCATTTGAGACTTGAAGAAATGAAATTATCTTATTCAGGACATATATTGATGTAGGTCCTGACATACAAAGGGAGTGGCTACAATAACCAAATAGCTGGGATTTCCCTAGAGAAAGAAATCTTTTCAGGTGACCTCAAAGAGAATCCACAATGCATCTGAAGTCATTAATTTTTATTCTAAAATTCCTTTGCAAAGTCATATATTAAATAATCTTTTAGTAAGTGTATTTATTTGCTTGTACTACGTAGCGCAGAGCTAAAACTTCCCAATCGCCTCATTGAACACTGGTTAACAGAGCTTAACCACAAACCTATTAATTTCTGAGTTTTGGCAACATTCTGAGATAATAACCTGCCACAGCCAACAGAAAAGTCTGATTTTACATGAAGGAAACTAACTCATATATTAACAGTAGTGGGTATGGCCATGTTATGATTGTAAAAGTTCACCTCAATCAGCGTAAATCTAAGCATGTTCTGCACTGTAAAATTTCTTAGTTTATGTTAATGTATATTATTAAGTGATGAAATGTCCTGCCTCTTTATTTACTTAATATACTTAATTTCATGTTCTAGTTAAAATATGGACTTTTTTTAAACATCCCTACAGAAGTTCTCCCATCACATGCCACTTCAGCAAGCAGCACTACTGCAAGTGTCACATTATTCTGATGTTACAGAGCAAGTTTTATTTAATCTGTAAGCATTCCAAAGAAAATGCTGCTATTGTAGTTGAAGGAGTTGAAGGTTTCAAGGGCATTGTTGCAAGCAAGTCCATTGCCACTGTGTGAAAAAGAGCTTCTACGCACAGGAAGACCTGGCAGGTCTTACACAAAAGCTGAGATTCAGAAAGGAAAACAAATTTATCTAACTAATAACAAGCTACACACAAATATATAAACAAATGTTCACTTAACACCCTCCCACCCCTTAAATTAGAAATTCATGTAACTTACCTCGATCTGCATCTTTAGATGAGTCTTAAAGTTTGAGAGGAGGGTAAGAAATATGGAAAGTGAAAGTTCAAAAACTTCTGGAACTGATGAGACTCCATTTTTTGACAGCGCAACACAAAGGTACTGCTTAATAGCATTAATAAACATCTCATTTGTCCTGAAGACGGGTCCTGCATTTTGCAGAATGGACAGAAGCAACTGCAATGAAAGAATCTTTGATCGCAGTTCATGAGATCTAGAATAAAGCAATGCATCATATCAGCTCAGTGTATGTCATAAAAAAACCCCATTCTCTTGAATACACACCATGATTTTCTATGTGAAATGTTTATGAAATAAACTCAAATTTGACACAACCTGGTGTAGAATAAGTCAGAAAAAGATGTTGATCTTTTTTGTTGACGTGGTTACTCTTCAGCCAAGAAGGTGGGCAAGAATAACCTTTTCCAGTTACTGTTTCTCTCCACTACTGTTGGGTCACACTCTCTTCTGTAGCACAGCACTGCAGAACAGCAGTAATAGTAGGCAATGCTGCCCATCTCAGCCAGGGGATGAAGGGCAGCATTCTTTCCTTTTAATGAATTTTTGGAGGATACCATCTAAAATATCCAGTCCATCTATAGAAACCGGACTACCCTCCTCCTCTATTTTCTCCAACACAGGAAGAGAGTTGAAGGCCCATAAAGACAACAGCTGTACTGCCTGACCTACTTCCTCCCAACACTGAAATGTCTTTTCTCAAATACCGTATTTTATATTGTGTATCAGTTACTGGCCCCATCCCACTCCAAGAGCAACCAAGATAAATAATATGCCTATTTTAAGCATGGCAATAGCAAAGCCAGGCAACTGCAGTGTTGTTAAGTGCTCCACAGTAACATCACGCTTCTTACAGACTGAAGCAAACTAGAACTCCTGTCAGAACAGTGCTACTATTTATGCAAAAGAACCCCACCCCAAACCACACACACAAAAAAGTGTAAAGGAAATCTGCATCTATGAAGAGGTAATGCAATTTAAATAGCATTCTGGGTGAAAACATTCTCTCCTCAGACTCCTGATGCTACTTCCCACTTCTGATCATCTCAAAAAAGACTACAGCTCTTCTGAAGAGCAAGTATAGACACAAATGGCTTTCCCAACAACACAGTCCACAGCTGTCATTGAAAAACCACCCACTGACAGAGGGCAGTTAGGAAACACAAGGAACAATGACAAGAAATTTTTCATACAGTACAGACCAGATAGAGTAAGGAGCACTTCAAGTCAACACGTGACACAAAATAGCTGGCTATTTGCCATATACTGCAAAAATATGAGTTTAATGGGAAAAAAAAGTAATTCCAGTCTAGCTAAAAACAACAATGCAAGTTAATAACAAGTATGTTGCAAATAAACTCAATGACTTCTGCACTCTGGCAAACGGAGTGAGATGGGGAGAAACAATCTACAAGCATTTCAAACTCATAGAATATAATCTCAAGACAAGACTTTTCGTCTGAAAATGTTTTTAAGAAGCAAAACATAACCAGTCAAATTGAGTGAGGAACATTTTCCTCCCAATCCTCCTAATGGGCTGCAGGTGAAAATATGCCCAGAGCTCTCTCTAGAAGTTCTGCAAGAAAACGCCTGGCTTGGACACTGCACAGCTGCATGGGACCCAACATAAAACAATTTCTTTTAATGCAAAAGGCTTGATTTTTTTTTTTTTTTAATCAACTCACAGCTGAAGTCCTAACTTTCTGGCCTTACCAATTCTGTATGGTGTGTAGAGCCCACTTAATTTAAAACAAGTTTAAGAACTAAAACCTAATAAATGAACCTTAAAGACATGTCTCCCCCATCTTATTTCATTCCAGGGAAAAAGGAGATGAAGAGATTACACAGGTTCCCCGGAAGCATAACCTTGATCTCAACTCCCAGCCTTGTGATTTTAAGCTAAAAGCTCCATGACCAGTTACCTAAAATTTAAAAATATATTCATTAAAGACTCCATAGCTAATTTCACTGAAAGGATTATTTTTAAAGGGGCAGATAAGACTTTTTTTTAAATGCTGTAGATATCCTACGCCTCCTCTTCCAATTACAGAATGTTTGTAATAGTTCAAAAAGCCATCAATGCTTCAGAACCACCAATAAATTCTAGGCACTTCTCCAGACACGGGACTTTTAGAATGCCTTTGCAGCTAATTCTTGTTGCCCTAAATATGATTTCCTCCAATCTGTTCTATATGAAGAGCTTAATCAGTTTTAATATGAACATCAAGGACTCCATGGATTCAGAGGAGATGCTCCAAGTGCCTCAATAGCTACTGCTGCTCTTTCAGAGAGAGTTAATCTACTAAAACCTTTAATAAATGGACAATCTTAGTCTCAAAGAACTGGCTAAAACCAGAGGATTTTTATGGCATTTCCTGGAAGACAGATTCTCAAAAATACTGAGGAAAAACCTCATATCTCAGTCTTCATTCCTGAATGTCCTGACTTTCTACAATGCATTTAATAGTTAACAATTTGAAAACAGTTCTAGATTAACCCTTCAAACCCCTTTCTACTAAATCATATTTTTTTTCAGCTTATTAAATCCACACCACATACTGGTGATTAAATTAAACTGTCTTAAAGTCACCTGCTTAAAAGTTAGACCTTGAAACAATAAAGCTGATTTTATTTTGAAGAACACTGGGCCTTTGGTTATCATCTGAAGTCATACTACACTCTTACTATCTTAGGAACAAAAAAACCCATTCCTCTTTAAAATTGTTACCAATTGTTCCTAATGTGCAAAAAAAGATGCATATAAATTCTATTTAAGACAGAAAACCAAAGTTCTTTGCCAGTACTCAACAACTAACTAATACTGGTGCCCATCTATAGAGGGGAATATTTTTTTTTGTTTACAATGAAAAATTCTCTAAGCCAAATTGAAAACATGGTATCTTCAGTCAGAGGACAAGAGTTCCAAAACAGCCAAATACAGACTTTGTTTTCAAAACATCTGTGTTTCTACTAAGGAGGCTCTCTAAAGTGTCCAACACAAACAAAAGAATGAAACAGTGTATCACAAGTTTATCATAACCAGTACCAGCTCAAAGTGAGGAGCTTATATTAAGATCAAGTAGAGTTAGGTATGTACACGCAAGAGATGTTAAGAAACCGTGGGGCATAAACAGCGACAGTTAAGAACTTAGGTATTACTTAAAAGCAGAGCGTTAGTCAAGACCAAGAATACCTGAAGAGCTTCTTTACAAACAATTCTGAAAAGCATTATAAAGAGCAACTTGAAAGAACATGATGTACTTACAGGAAGCATAGGCATTGTTAAGAAACTTCTAAAGAGGTAGACAGGTAGCAGCAGTTGCTTTTGTTTAACATACAAAAGATGCATTAAAATATAAAAGCACCTTTTCACAATTTCTAGGTTCTTTTTACCATGCCATTATCTTCTCAGTAACTGAAAGCTCTCAAAAATATTTAAATAATTTATTATTATTTTCAAATAGAAAAGATTCATTATGAGAACTCTTAATTCTCCTTACTTTGGATCTGGTGGTCCATCTGACAGGGGCTTCATGGAGAGTTTACACAGTGACCTGAATACAAGGAAGGCATCCTTTTGTAAAATGTGGGAAAACTTAGCACCAGGGGTAGGTCCTGAAGAATTTCCAGATTCCTAAAGAAGTTAACATATTTCAGTATTCCATTTTGTATTAGCAGGGTGTGTAGGGAAATCCCCACCTCCTAGCAACAAGAAGTTAACATATTATAGAAATATAACTAATTCACTATAGCTTTAAGGTCTCAAGACTAAACTAAACCAAAACATTCTGTTCAGTTAAAATGAGCAAACTTACTAATAAAAACTGCCATCTCAGTAAAAATTCAGAATTAAAGACTGTCACGAAATTAGGTAGGTCAAGTTTAAGTAAAGGAACTTGGAGTGAATTGCCTTCAGACTTTTTCAGCAGATAACTAGGGTTTTTTTTTAAAAAAAAACCAACAAACTTGACATTTTAATACAATGAGAGTAGTTATGTATCTGTGGCAAGATACATTTGGTAAAACTTCGATGGTACAATGATCACCTGTATTACTAAGTTCTTGCAATTCTGTATTGTTTCTTATATAAGCAACATATTTAATGTCAATCTTCTATTTGTATGGCATACACGACTCCAGCTTTTTCAGCTTAAATTCCATTATTCCCAAACCTAATTACGCAGATACCCTCTGTCAGTTGACAGTACACTCATGCTGATATTTGACACAACAGAGGGAGTGTATTTACACATCTTTCTTGTTAATGAAAATCAAATCCTCTCAGACATGAAACTTATCTGAAATCACTGCAGTAAGATCATGCTGTAAGCTTGAAATTTCTATTTATCATTTGAAGAGAGCACAATGAAATTACACAAGCATGTCTATAACGGACTGTATTCCTCACTATATGTATTGAGTGATAGTTTTACAGGTTCTCAGGAGTACTTCAAAAAACAGGGGACAGTTCTCTAATACTGTAACAGTGTGCTCTATAGGGCAGCTAAAAATATACAAGGACAAAAAGCATCACCTGCAAAATTTACTTACAAAAATTTAATAGTGCATTAAAATAGAATAATGCTTAGAGCATGACTTAATATTTTAAATTCATCCGAGTAACCTATTTTATGGATTTATATTAAACACACTCTGCACAAGTGTTGGCCAACACATTACTTTTTTCAGTATTTCCTAATTTACAACTGCCTGTACCTGAGTATCGTTGGAAGAGACAGACAATCTGTCATCAGGTAAAGATGGTGTATAAGCAACAGAAATTGGAGTCCCTGGAATTCCATTTGCCTGAATGTTTTCACTGTCACTGCCATCCTCTAATGTTACAATTGTGCCATCACCACCTGCACTTTCAGTAGTCCCTTCCATATCTATCAGAAAAGATGTAAAAATTATAAACGTTACATGACAATGCAAGTTAAAGAGCTTTAAAATCTAACATTTAAATACTAAAACAACCATAAGCAAAGTATCATAAGTAGGAGTTTAAGGCAAAATTTACATGGTATATAACGAAACAAATTCCAAATATTCTTTATTCCCACTAATGAAAATTACAATTAAAAAATTACTTTTTAACTTTATATCGCCAGGTTCACCATTCTACCAAGTTTCCAAGAAGTATTTGAGGGGGAAAAGAAGTCACTGATGGGATACACACTTTTGAACAAACTGAAAAATGTACTGCTACACTGCAACTACAGACAGGCCCACTTGTGAAGAGTTTATGTGGAAACAAAACAGAAAAAAAAAAAAAAAAAGGAAAAAGAATTTGTATTTTAAAAAGAACATTAGTCTCCAATATAGGGTGTAAATGAATGTATGAAATCTTGTCCATTTTACTGTTAAATAACGCACAGCTAAGGTCTGATAACTAAGGTCTGATGCTGTTCTCTACAGCATGTGTTAATTAATGACACATTTTAGTTAAATATTCAGAAGTGTTAAAATAATTCTTGATGTCAAGATTCAGACTGCAGTCACTATTGACTAGGCATATTAATATAATACCTCCAACTACTATGTTCACCATTTCCTGTACAATACTTTCTACAATTTCTTGTGCCTTCTCTTCACACTCATTGCTTTCACCATCATATGTTCCTCCATCAGCTTTAGAAAGATCTTTAAAAAGAAAAACAAACCCAAACAAATATTAATGAGAAACTCAGAAATTAAGGAGATATTTTACTTGCATTAAATATTTAAAAATTAAATTACAAATCTATTAATAAGAGAGTATATGTTTTTTTTAAAAAGATGTTTGGATGCTCTGAAAATAGTATTTGCAGAACATAAGCATTCCAGTGTTTAACCTGTAAATAGTAATTAATCCACAGGCCAATGCCAACAAAAGACATCAATTACTGAAACATTGACAAGACATCATTAAACACAGAAAACTCACTGGTTTTGAGATGTTATTCTCAAAAACTTTCAGAGTATTACATAGGTTTAACAGTGGTAACAAGGACAACAGGCATTCTGTATTAGTTCTGCATTCAACTATTTGAAAATACATGCCTGACTCCAGATTTGGGAGAGTGGAAAACCAAAAAATCCTCAAGCCTTTCTTTTTACAGACCTTTTCCCTCCCTCCATGAAACAGAAATACACACTGATTACTTTCTGCTGCTGTAGCTTGGTCAGCTTCTGTCTGTTCATTTTCAGCACTAGAAATATCAGATCCATTTTCTGCCTCTATATCTTCTTGAAGGTTCTTGTCCACATCATTCGTGCTGTGGTCAAGCTCTCTTTCATGTTCTTTGGATAGCTGATCAGTCTGTGTTGGAATATGTCTCAACTGAGGTGACTCAGGCTCATGATGGCTTACTGGAGACTGCTGTAGATGGTGTTGCTGTCTATGTCTTTCCTTTTCCATCTGTTTGGCTTCCTGAAGCTACAAAAACATTGCAATCACACAAGAATTTTACTATCAAAACAATGAGCTGCATACATTATTTTATAAACATGAAATCTCCATTGTTTCTGCTTACACAGTGTCTTCATAAAGCTGTAACAGTTTAAGAAATTGCATCCACTGTATTATTATAAATAATTTTAATATCATGGGATAAACCTTTGCAAGAAGGCTGCTTCTCAACTATGCCCATTACATTGAATTATACTTTCTCTGTGGAAGAGGGATGACTAAACTACACACAGTATAGGACCAAGAGTTGTCTGCCTGGCCTGTAAGATGATCAGCCAGGAGATGTGACAATATACAACTGCATGGAGAAACATCAAGGCAGCTCTGACAAAGAGAAATACACTCAAGAACTTAAATGAGCTTTCTGTTATCCTGTAAGCATGTAGTACTAAGGGAAACACTGAAAAAAAGAAAGCCTCAACCCTGAAACTGGCTAAACATCCAGGGGGAAAAAACAAAAATAAGTGTTAAAACTGAAAAGAGCAGCACTTCCACAACTACAGAAGACAGATCCTCAGAAAGATATCATCATACTTTAAAACTGTAAGGCAAAGACTATTTCAGTTTTGCAGTTCCTTGATCTGGAATCCCCAGAAAGGAAAGAATTTCTGTAACTTGTCTAATGGTTAAGAGAACAGTCATTAAAGTCAAACCAAAGGAGGGTGTCCTTTGAGGACATGCGCTAAGTACTGGCTTTCTATCCCTGAAGAGTCTAGCGTTTACCAAAAGTTTTGTAACTTTCTACAGTTACTTTGGGTACTATGATATCAACCCTTTACTCTTCCACTTAAAGCTTTCTATGCTGCATCTTTTGGGATGCTACAGATCCCCAGGTAGATATTATATTTCGTATTACAGCTCATATAATTTCTTCCAGCATTTGTTAGCTATCATATTAAAATAACTGCCCTGAGTGTGCAAAAAAAGCAGAACTACTTATCAACTTGCATAAAGACCACACTTATAGTCTGACAAAAAATGAAGACTTCCATTGTAGAATAAGTTGCTTAGAAGGACAGTAACTGCACAAATTTCTCAGGTACTGCATGGCTTTTGGCATCACTTATCATAAATATGTCTTATAAATCTTTGACTGTGATGGTATCACATACCAATATGCAGTTGCTTCTGAGAGGAAAGTATTAAAGAAAGTACTACCAATTCTTAGATAAAACCTAAGAGTTTGTAATAATACAACAGAATTACTTCTAGAAGTAGCTAGGAATTTAAACAGTTCTCAAATCTGGGCAATTGCTTTTTTTGTTTCTTTGGGTTTTAGGTGTTGGGGGTTTTTTAATAGGAATTAGGACCATTACTTTGCCTTACTGATCTTTATTATCAGCAGTGGAAGGCACAGGGCATATGTTGGGGTCCCTGCTGACAACTCACAACAGCAATTTCAGTGACATGTTAGTGACTACTACACATTCAAATGACTGGAAAGGTTTTTTGTTTGGGTTTTTTTGGTAAGTTTTTTTGTTTTTTTCTTAAAACATGGATTATTTCTTTGGTCTTTATCATCACAAAAACATTAGAGAATTTCACTAAACACTATATGCAGACAGTGTGGCATTTCTTGATAGTCAAAATAGAAACTGAAATTGAATATATCCATTAAATATAGAGGACTGCTATGAGAAGTTTAAATCCTACACACCACCCCAATCCCCAGAAACACATTTCACACCTATTTCAGAGTTCACAAAATGAACAATGTAAGATACCAGATTTTTTTTTTTTTTTTTTTTGAAGTACCTAAGTTTGGAAAGCCAAAAAGCTTTAATAATGATGACAAAACAAATCTCTCAAGCTGATTTTAAGAGCTAATTTCTATATAAAGATACTGAGATACTCACTGCTTGATTTTCCATACGTGCAAAAATGACATTCAGCATTTGTGTTAGAGTGGCCTTGGCTGTGGTTTGATTTATGAGATTTTTGCTTGCTAGATAGATATTGTAACATGTTCTTACAGCCTGTAGCACTGTTCCTTCGTGGATTTCTATGTGTTGAGACGTTACTGCAGTGAGCAAAGCCTAAATAAACAAACACAAATATACATATATTTTCCATTCAAGACTTGTCCTGTCAATCATATAGTTTGCAATGAATAAATACAAAAGTTTGATTACTCTGAAAATATAGCTAGGTACATATCTTGAACTACAGTTTTAATTAAGTTTTCCCAGGTACTCTTGTAGTCATACTGGAATATCATACATACCCAGTCATATTAAATTGAAAGTGGTTTTAATCAACATATCTAGGAAATACATGTTTCACAGCATGTAGAGAGCAAGAAGTTACCTACTGTATTACCAGACAGGAAGTTAATAAAAGTAATCCTAGAATCTTCTAGTCACAAAACATGAACAACAGACCACCTGTTAATACCCTGAAAGCAATCTAAAGTGTCCAAAAGTTGTTTTACAAATAAATGTAAATGTGAAGGAAAAGACTAAGTATGAAAGTAGGCAGTTATAAGTGGGACAACTGCCCTTTCTAAACACTCTGAGTAGATGCTAGAATACTGTGTTGCCCTCTCTGTAGGAATTAACTTCTTTCTATTTAGGCAAGATCTGCTTTTTTTTTTTTTTTTTTTTTAAAAAAAAAAAAAAGCAAAAGCATTTTAAATAAGCCTCTAAAAGCTCAGGTAACACAAAAGTAAGAAAGACTTATCTTTATGTGAGATAGAGGCATAGAAGCAGGCTGGATTATAAAGCAGTAATAGAGGCAGATGAAAGCTAAGGACAGGGTACGAAGACATTCTGAGAGGTGCATGTTGGAGAGGGGAAAAGCTTGGTCCACAACAGAACAAACATCTTTACACTGATCACTGTACTCAGCAGAAGAAATCGGGGAATTTTAGGCATTAAAGACTTTGACAGACTTAATGATTTAATGGGATGTTTAGAGTAAGAAAGAACTGGAAGCACTGGAAAGCTCATACTTCTGCAAGTTTATCACAGTTAAATACAGAAGTTATTCTAAGTGTTGTGTAATTTATTCATCAAACCATGCTTAACTTCTCTTACTAACACCTCTGTCCACACATGGCACCAACAAGTGGACAAAGAGTTATCACTATTAAAAACCACTGTAGAGCTTAACAGGAAAAAGAAAATTAAAGATCCATCTCACTAAGCTGTTGCTGGAGAGACCTGAATTCTACTCCTAGATAAGCAGTCTGTTAAGGTCCCTTCCTATTCTGCCTGTGATGCTTTAGTCCTCTCATCAGTGGACACAGGGAAGTATATATATATATATATATATGAAGGACTGTACTTAAATTTCTTACTGGAGAGTATACATTTTTATCTGCATTACCACTAAACAGCATCTCACACTCAATCTACAAAGTAGTGCTGCCTAAATGCCCAGTAGAACTCTCTTTTATCAAAAATCAAAGGGGGAAAAAATTCAAAAAACACCGAACCAACTGAAGAAAAGAAATCAGAGGTAGGCAAACTGTAGACAATGGCTTCGTTAAAGTAACTTGAGTCTCCAAGCACTGATACTGTTCTTTTTTTTTTTTTCCCTCCCAAAATTCAGTTCTCAACTCACCAGCCTTCTAAAAATCAAGTAGTCCTAAGTTAAAATTCACACCCCCATCCTTAATTCTTACCCTCTGTGTGCAATGATTCAGTACCTCCACAAAACTTATCAATACCCTGCTTCTGCTACTGGAAACATCATTCAGGGTAAAGGACATATAAAAGACAGAAGAAAATCCAGTGCCTTATCTGGATGGAGATCAGTGACATGTGGTGTCCCTCAGGGGTCTGTACTGGGATCGGTACTGTTTAATATCTTCATCAGCGATGCAGACAGTGGGATCAAGTGCACCGTCAGCAAGTTTGCAGGTGACATCAAGCTGAATGGTGCAGCTGACTTGCCTGAGGGATGGGATGCCATCCAGAGGTACCTGGACAAGCTCAAGAAGCTGGCTCATGTGAACCTCATGAGGCAAGGCCAAGGGCAGGGTCCTGCACCTGGGTCACAGCAACCTCCAGTATCGATATAGGTTGGGGGGTGAATGGATTGAGAGAAACCCTGTGGAGGAGGACTTGGAGGTATTGGTGGATGAAAAAACTGGACACAAGCCAGCAATGTGTGCTCACAGCCCAGAAGGTCAACCATATCCTGGGCTGCATCAAGAGAAGTGTGGTCAGCAGGTCAAGGGAAGTGATTCTATCCCTCTACTCCACTCTCATGAGACCCCACCTGGAGTACTGTATCCAGAGCTGGAGCCTTCAGCACAAGAAAGACACGGACCTCTTGCAGTGAGTCCAAAGGTGGGCCACAAAAATGACCAGATGGATGGAACCTATCAGTTTCCCCTATGAGGACAGGCTGCGAGAGTTGGGGTTGTTCAGCCTGGAGAAGAGAAGGCTCCAAGGAGACCTTATAGCAGCCTTCAAGTACTTAAAGGGGTCTTAGAAGAAAGATGGGGATGGACTTTTTAGGAGGGCCTGTTGTGATAGGACAATGGGTAACAGTTTTAAACGTAAAAGAGGGTAGATTTAGACTAGACATAAGGAATAGGTTTTTTACAATGAGTATGGTGAAACACTGGAACAGGTTGCCCAGAGAGGCAGTAGATGACGCATCACTGTAAACATTCAAGGTCAGGCTGGATGGGGTTCTAAGAGACCTGCTCAAGTTGAAGATGTCTCTGCTCATTGCAAGAGGGGTTGGACTAGATGACATTTAAAGGTCCCTTCCAATCCAAACCATTCTATGATTCTATTCCATGACCTCCTACCAATGAGTCTGCCACCAAAACCTATTCAAACATTTAAACCATTCACCACCTCTCCCTTTCCTTCTCCCCTTAATACAAACACCCTCTACACTGGCCTACACATGCCATTCTGTGTGACATTTTCATTTATTCACTTCATTAAGTGTTGTACTGTTCCACCTCTACCTTATGGCCAGGAATTCCTGGGGGGTTTCTGAGACTTGCAGATACTGGGTTAAAATACGCCGGACCTTATTAATTAGTTGCACATTCCAGATCAGGTAACAGATCTAATATCCCCTACACTACAGTACTCTCACAGTCCAAAATTTATCCCCAAAGCTACTCACATCAATCACAGGTCTGCTGACTTCTCCAACTCTTTCCTACATGTTTCAGGAGCAAACACAATCACGCTGAAGGCAAGTAAGTCCCAGTGATTAGATTCTGCACTCTCCGATCTGGCTGGAAAGGCTGCACACCTGTACATATTTTAGTATTCTGCTTTTTCAAGTTTTGTGCCTCATGAAGTCCTCAAAGTCCAAACCAGAAAGCTCCCTTAATCTTTCACTAATAATTCTGTAACAGAATTAGCCTTGAAAAACTTTGTCTACGCTAGTTTAAAAAAATAAAATCAGTAACTCCTGAAAACAAGCCAAACAAGTGGAGCCCAGGCATAAATAGACAGCTATTTTTTGCCAAAGCACTAATGTCTGGGCCCAATACAGTAAGTACTTAGATTTAGTTAAGACTTCTTTAACCCAATTCCAAAAGATAACACTGAGACACACATTTATATCAGTTTAAGAACCACCTACAATTTCTCACTTGGAAGATAAGGTCTCTTGCTGCCTAACATTTTGAACTCTAATGAAAAAGTGCAGTGGGGCAGGGGATCAAGTCTCTATCTCTTTTGTTCTAGCTATGTCATTCATAAAGCTACTCCTTTGTGTCACTTTTTGTCTCCTTGTTAAATTCAGGTGATTAGGAATTTGATATTTTAAAGTCCAGTATTAACTTCCATTGCACTTCCAAGAAACCCATAGGTTTTTTCCCCTCGGAGACAATGCCTGCTAGTAGAAAAAGGTGACAAGGCTACAGATGGATTATATGCTCTTTTGTTTTAATAGGCTTAACAGCCTGAATTTCCTAAGTTTCTTCAGTATGCTTGTTATGACTACTAGAGCTTGGCTCTTTTCACACCACCTGATCAGAGGGTGTGGAGGCAAAGAAATGTTTACACACAGAGAGACATACCTCCTTAACATCTTAATCCAAATTCACTGAATAACTACATCTACGCAGACTGAGGAATCAGTCTTTCCATCAGGGCATCTCTTTGCAGATATCTATTAAAGAGTTCAACGTCACTACAGAGATTCTGATAGAAAGAAACCTAAAGAAGTTACTTTCTCAGGCACTAGAGACGATGATCCCTAAACACGTTTGTAAACTGGTAAGCATTTTTAACTTTGATCTTTTGCTAATATCTTTCATATTTCTTCCCAATTAGAGCCACCTTCAGGCTATTAATCACGCTTACTTCATGTCTCAGTGCCATTTCTCTTCCTCTACTATGACAATCTTAACAGAAACATGAGACAAAGTATTTTACAATTACTTTCTGACAACATCCTTCCCTCTTGGCAACTTCCATTTAGGGCTCAATTTGACAGCATGCCCTAAACGACATCACCTCATTCTGTATCATAAAAGACTATATCATTACCAGAACTGATGTGACAGCTAACCCCGAGTAACTGCACGTTACAATCAGGAGCAGCAGTCCTGCTCTTCTGAAACCCCTGTCAACTCGGATGTTAGAAAACTAATTCTTCCCTTTCTTACTTTATCAGTTTTCATCAGATTACTCTCCAACTTTACTCTGTGGCCAAACAGCTACTAGGTCCAATGCAAGGAGGAAGAGAGAGGAGACAGGTGAGTAGAAGGCAACAACCTCAGCAACAGTCCCCAGTTAAGCAGGATTACACAAAATCTCAAACTGCTGCACAGCAATGCACGTCCTTGAGAGGTGGAACACAAAAGCTCTGCCTTACTCCCAGCTATATACTCTTATTGCTTACTTTGCAACAGGTCTGGGGCTTGAAGCCACCTGTGCTATTTTAGTGGCAACACATTAAAACAACTAAAACCAAACAGAAAAAAAAAAAAAAAACAACAGGTGATTTTCTGGTGTTTGGTTTTGGGGACTTTTTTGTTTGTTTGTTTTAACAACGATTTTAGTGGATTCAGAGTATTTATTAAATCCATGCCAGGACAAGGGATGGAGTAAGACAACATCTGGCAGCAAAGCCTGGATGGAAAAATATGTCTCTGCAGACTGCAGTGGCTCTACTGACTATGACAGCATTAGTTTGCTCTTTTCTGTCTTGGTAGATTTGCTGCTCAAGTCTTCTTGCAGATGAGTTCTCACTCCTGGTCACACTTAGCTCATCTGTTTTCATCCATATCTTCAGAGTGAGCTAAGGAGAGATGATTACTACTTTACTGTACTCCCTCCCTTTGCTGTTCTTTAGGCAGGGAAGGAAACCTTTGCAAAAACATTGCTAGCACTACCTCTTTAACTTCAGGTCCTTCTACAAAAGCGTTCTTTGTCACAAAACCTGCAAAAATACCAACAGCCACCACGCTTTCCTTGTTCTGAAATTACTGGCTATCATCTTGACTGTGACACTGTTTCCTTAGACCTTCCTTTCAGTCCTTCACACCTATTGTTCTGTATTTGAGAAAGACCCTATTGTTCCGTGCCTCTACATAGTTACTATAAATAAAGTTTATTCATTTTTATAAACAACCATCAGATGGGTTTAGGAAAGGAGAAAAATCTTCAAGATTGTATTTCCGAGTTACAGATTATCATATCGTAGTATTTTTTTCTTTTACCCCGAAGCATGTTTGCCTATTCAGTGAATTTCCTATTATGTAAAATGAGTATACTAAAACAGTACAGGAAATATCTTGATTTGTGAGGCAAGATTAATGTAGTTTAGTAAGTAAACAAAATTAATATTAATTCTCTACTAAAACCACCCAGCATCCATCTATACCTGTAAACTTCTCATTCCTCTCACACTGAATATTCTGCAAGAACAGAATGGTTAGAGTGAAAGAAAGTAATTACAACCAGGAGAACAATTTAAGAACACAAAAGCGGCAGATGCACCTACATTGCAGACATGCTAGGAAGGCTAATTTTCAACTCAGGGTCATTCTTTTCCTCCTCTCAACCAACTATGATCATCTTATCTTTGGAAGATTTATGACACAGTACAGCCATCACCTGATCAGCACCAGGTTACTTTGGGTAAAATACTCACAATTCAGTTGCCTGGGAACTCTCCAGTAGTTGTGACAGCACATAAAACACAGTGTCTGTAACCCTTCTCTCTAGTGTATTAGCTATCGAAAAGGGCTATAGGGTTATTTTTAAATTACAGAATTTTTAAAAAGTCAACTTGAAGACCAACTTATAATGAAATAATGTGTTACTATGGACTGACTTTTGGAAGAACACAGGAGACTTAAGTCCTTAAACCACAAAGCAACAAATACATTAAATAACACAAACATTCACAGATAAATAGTGTATGACGTATGAGTACATTAAGAGTATTAAAAGTATGAGTGACACTAAAAAAAAAAAAAAAAAAAAAAAAATCATACAGAACACAAAAATATAGTTCTCCAAGTGGCATTTTCTTTGTGAGCAAGTGCTAAGATTATCTCCTGCTTTTCACTATTTCCAAATTATTCAATCATTCATGTTATACATTTAGCATAGCTTTAAAAGACCTATGTTTATGTAACTTAAGTTTACCGACTTTAAAGACCTATGGAAATGCACTGTAAGAGTACAAAAAATAGAAAAATACCATGTTTGCTTCCAGCATGTTTTCACAGTCAAAACAGTGATTTAAATCAACCGTGTCATATCCTAGATTCTATACCAGATTTCAGTAATAACGGATCATTAATTAACACCCAGTATTTGATTAAAACTATTTTTTTTTCTGCTTACCATCAATTTGAAGAAAAAAAATAAATCTATACTGTCAAGCATGTGGTCAGTTACCAGCCCTGAAACACACTGAAGGATTATGACTGTGGACACTCCAGAAAGAGCAGAACTACATTCCAGTTTCTCATATGGAAAATAATATAAAGAACATAAATTATATAAGAATATAAAGTTTTATTTAGTTTTATCACTGGAAAGTTAGGTGTTCAAAATTAACTAGAATCTAGTATGGAATTAAATGGATGCATGTTTTGCAAGGCAGAAGTATTTCAATTCCAGCTCTGAAAACGTAATCCTTCTCTAAAAAATAAAACTGCAAAATGATAGGACAGCATTTTCAGGTTAAGTAATTGGTCCTAGACATTTGCTTGAATATGAAAGCCTCAAAATACAAAAATTCAGATGTAAAATCTCCCGCATCATTATTTCGATTCTCAAATCTTTCCATGATCCACAGCTCCTTTTAACCTCAGCAGGAGGAATTAAGCTTTCTATGATCTTTTTATGGGAAAAAATAACCACAGTACTACATGATATTGTAGATGATTAAGTTACTTAGATAGCATTCAACACTACTGAAACACAACAGGATGTGGAACTGAAAAAGTATTTTCTAAGGGTCTTCTGAATTTGGAATCTGTTTCCACACAAGTTTTGTTAAAATTCTTTAAAACCTATTATCAACCTCCTTACTCCTCAGAATTAGTTAGCTTTTACAGTCATCCCATTCTGTAATCCAACCATAAGTTGTCCTCTATTTTTAGTTAAATTTCAAAAGGCGACTTGTCCAAGCAATGTGTGATTTAACTTTCCTTCCTCCATGGTCACCAGTCATACTGACAGTGTGACTACTTGTAAAAAGGCACATACAGGAGTTGACCTTATGAACAGTCTATTACATATGGAAGACTTGGGAAGCAGTCACTAGAATAACATTCATCTTTTCAAGCTACAGCTATCAAGCACACACAAAAACCTTTCTTCGCCAAAAATGAGCAACTTGAGCTGTCAAAGTATCTAGATAATAACAAATACTTACTATACAGCAGACCAAGGAAAGAAAACATGGATGAGGATAAACAGTTGATCTCATGTCCCATCTTTCTTTCTCATCCCCACTCTTTCTTTAGAGATTTTCAAAAAGAAATTTAGTGTATTTTTATATCATAATTGCAGTTCTTCAGGAACAAAACCGCCAGAAATAAATATAAACAGATCTTCAATTAAAACCTCTGCAGGTGTCGACAGGAAGTCTGCACACACACACACACACACACACACACACACACACATCACAAATGCCATAGTAGGCCTAGCAGAGCAAGCCTGAGGGCAAAAATCTTCAATCAAGGGAGGCTGTTTCAAACATAATTTGAATAAACGTTTTTCAGTGGCAGCAGTATCCTAATTAGTTGCTTTTTTCTGCCCCAGAAATCCTCACTGTAATAACTGAACAAGAATTTGCATGGCTTCCCATCAAAATTACACCAAATCAAACTAAAACTACAAGAGGAAGGAAGGAAAAGGCCAATTTCCCAGACTGGTTCATTACAAAGTCTGCAGATGAAGAATGAGGGGATTACACAGACAAGAACATGCAGCAGAAACAAGAGGCAGAGAAGTTAAACTAGCCATCAACTGTCAGAACTACCACCAGACACAGCTTTAAGCTCAGATACCTAAAAAGAGACAAAAGTACACTCCTCAGCCTCGGTAAGATTATTTCCCTGGCAGTCAACAGAAAGGTATTTTCAGAATGCCTAAGCAGCTCCCTGCTGGGAACCTGCTTAAGATGACTCCACTGCTGGAAAGCCATCTAGTAACTACCCAGCGTGGCTCCCAGATCTTAGCCTGAGGGCAGCACCCTATGTAAGGGCCTTCCATGCAGCATGCAGAACTGAGATAACCCTCCAGGGAGGAAGGTTCAAGGTTCTCAGATTTTATCGTGGTGTTGGTGATGCAGCTGCCCTGTGTGAACACTGCTCATGTGAGTAACAGCCTGGGAGTGCCAGCACAGAAAGCGGGAGACCCAGGTTCCCTGTCTTCTATTAGCCTGATAGAATTAAAATTCTTCAGAGAACATACTGATCACCAGGACCACAGAAGAGTCTGAAAAGACATATGATCCATTCTTCAAATCATACTGGAGAAGCAGGGTCCACACTGAGCCCAGAACCAAATTGTTATGAAGCCTAAGAGAATATGACTGACAGCAGTTTTGTTATTTCCCCAAAGCAAGTCAAAGGTTCTTGTCTTTGCTAAGGTTATTTCTAATTTTGCTGCTTTTTACAATGTCCAGGGTACAGGACAAAGATGGAGTCAAAGCCAAAACAGTACTCTCCACTTTCCCAGGCATTCTAACATGGCAATTAGCTAAGTCTAAACAGCGAAGAAATGAAGGCACTAAATGAATTTACACACTTAATGCATTGTACAATTGTTGAAGAATTTACTTTCTCAACTATTTTCTTAGACAGAAAGAGTACCAGCTCACAGATAATTCCCTTCAGGCGAGGAGGGCCTGAATAAGAAAGCATTTGGAGAGAAGTTATTACAGTGAGAGGGAGATATAATGGGTTTCAACCACTAGAAGTTTAAATCAAAAACTTCCCTTTGCAAGATGAAAAATGTCTTAAATGCTTGGGCAACACAACACAACAAATCTAGAAAACAGCAGTATGAACCAACATTTGTAATAACTGTCTGCTGAAGAAGTGCCAAGAAAAAGGAAGACTTGAGCTATGAAAAAGAGTAGCAGAATAAACTACATTCTCTGCAATAGAACAAGTAAATAAAATCTGCAAGAAATGTCAACACCTCAGGAAACATATACACAAGAATACAAGGTAACAAATACTCCATTCCTCATAACTAACTTCACTATTGCTCATCATCACAGTCATTCAAAGGCTACTGTTACAGGAGTAGGGTATGGTACTTCCACTAGGTGGCTAACTTCTATTACTTGGCATAATAATTTTCTGTAATAGATACCCAGAATTAGTGGATGCAATCAGAAAACAGCTGAAGTTCCCCAGAAACTTACCTGTACAAACTTCACATGCAACATTTATACAAGCTATGGAAAGAAACCCTAGATCTCCTTCAAGCAGAGGTCTACGACACAGCAGCACAAAGCTACCATGGTAACGCCTGACTGCCAGGACTAATTGCATTTCATAAAACAGTTCCAAAATGGATTTCAAAATCTGCTGCTTAATTACCATCTTCCTCACTGGCAGCACAGGATTATTTGATAGTAACTCCTTACAATTAGAGAGCTCCACAGGTCTGTGCACAAGACTTCACGTCAAACCATGAATTCATCCAAAATGCAACAGTAGAGAATAGAGAAAGGAACGTAAGATAAGGAGTTTCCATCTCAAATACACAGGATTGAGAAAATATTTCAAAATTACAATTACATTTACAAATTGAACACTTCCGCTTTTAAACTCTGAGGCTATGAATGCCTTCTGCTGTCACCACTATAAATACTGGAAGTATTAATCATATTACCTTTATTATTTGTAGCTGAACCCCTTCGTCTGTTTGAGGGCCTTGGAAACAACCACATATTGTCTCAATAATTCTATCAATTAATTTTTTGCCTGGAGCTGTGCTGTCTGGAGCATTCCCTGTCAAGTGCCCGTATGCTATAAGTTTCTGGAGAAAAGAAAAAAAACCCATATAAATAAGAGCTTATAAAAGTAAGACAGCTTTTCGTTATAAATAAATAAATTCACTTGATAGCTCTAACTTGCACAGAATAATTAAAACAGCACATTTTATTCAAAGTCTCATAAAACATCCAAGGATTTTTTAAAAAATCTTCCAGATTTATTCAGTTTTCACTCAGCAACTGCAATATAAAGTTTGTCAGCAAGCTTAACATTAAAGATTTTGTTCATCAATTAACAATGTTTTAAAACAAACAGGATCCTAAAAACTATCTCACATCACACAAATCTTCATATGTAGTCAACTCAAATGTTTTTAATACCAGATAAACCAGCTGCAAATGCTTTCTATTTAAGCTACTAGCTAGTCTTCTGGTTTAAAGTGTTCTATTATCCCTTTCTCTCTCTAGGTCTTTAATACTTTGAAATGGAATTTATTACAAAATTAACAAAATCCTCTTCCAAACACTTCAGGCATGAGAGTATTTGTATTTCTCCACAGCCCACCTACTTAAAAATACACAGAGTGGCAATGTATCATAGCATGACAGTATGCCAGGTATGCACATGCCTGTGTGCGAGTTTAAATATATTAGTTGAGTTCACTGTTGGGTTACTCAGAAGTAAACTGCTAAATCCCATGCTGTAGAATTTGTTTTGAAAACATTACAGGAGTCTTATGAGTTTTAGAGACTATACATCTCAAATTAAATTTGACTTCAATTATAAATAACATTACATGAATTTGATAATGTTACACGTGCTATGTTAGTTCAACACATAAACGTTTGAAAATAGGTAGCTGTACACTAACATAATAAAACTGACCCAAACCTGTAACTGCAGTAATACATATATACACAAATAAGCACACACATGCGCTACATATGAAGTAAGATACACTCCCCTTTTGTGAGAAAGATATTAAATATGGCTCTGTGTGGAGTAAAAGAATAGAAAAACGATTACATTATTTGTTACATAAAACTGCACTTCCCCTCCAAATCAAGGGGTTTATAGTTGACAGGTAAAGCTCATCTTCATACAGACCTGTAAACAATCTAGAGATGTACTGACAATCCTGGGGCACTTCGACTGGCATGCCAGTTCAAATGGTAGGAAGTATTTGTCTGCTTCAATGAAGCTTGTCTTTGATTTCACAGGTGGAAGAGTGCTTGAACCAGGCTTGGCTTCTCCATGAGGGGGACTAAACAGAATGATTGTATTAGAATGAAGTAAGTGATCACACAAATAGTTCTCACCACCACAATGTTTACATATAAAATATCAAGAAAATTAACATTAGGGGAGAGTAACTTAACTACAAAGTTAACACAATGCTAATATGGTCGTATAAATATTCTTAATAGCTTTTATACTTCATCTGTCTCCTTTATGGATCAGTCAAATTGACCCATTTGCACACTAAGTGGATATTCAGTGGTCCCTGCTGGTTTGAAGGCATGAAGACTTGTTTCCTCTGAGAACAGGAAAGGACTCCCCTTACTTGGTTGGTGAAAGCAGAGAGGAAGAAGGGAAATCTTCAGTATAATTTCCACATTAAATGATAATTCTGAGAGAAGTCTAGTCTCTTACTACTAGGACACATAAAACCACAACTTGTCAAAAATTTTAATGACCCTGAAAGTTAAGAACTACTCAACTACTGTATTATGATACCAGTTTGGTTCAGTACTTTACAGAAAGTACATCTTTTTTGGAGATTAAATCATATCTGAACTTCAATCCTGGACATACTTTGGGAAAAAAACAAACAAATAAACAACATCCCCATTCTCCCCAATGAAAAAAACAACCTAAACTTTCTATCTGTGCTTCAGATGACACCATAGAATTTAAAGGGTTCAGTGGTTACCAATGTATCTCACTAGGGCAATGTATCTGAAATTACTAACTGTACAAAATTTGAGAAAATTATTAGCTGTTGAAGCCTTATTGCTTGCAGCACCTTTAGAAACGGCATGCTCATTAATACTTAGCTAAAAAGGACAATTAAGAATAGGTAATTTTTCAGTAATCTGTGTGCATCAATGCTGTTTGCCTTTGACTCAAAACAAGATGTTTGGATTTTTCATTTCACAGACTCATCACCTTTATCTAAAGCATTCCCAACCTGTTTTGTGCACACATATGTATCTTTACATAAAAGGTGAATTATACAGACTTGGTATTATTAAAGAGCATAACTTCATTATCTATAGCGAAGGATTACAAAATTCTTGCAGTAATTCAAATAGATCTTTACAGAACAACTGATTTCAAATCCAGGCCCTATGTATTTGTTGAAAATTTAATTAAATGCTTCAAGGAATGCAGATGGTAGAAAAAACCATTTTTCATGCTGCTGAAGTAAAAGAATGAACTGCTAAGAGTTCATTATAAATCCAAAGAATTAATGCAGTCCGACACATGGAGAGAGCCTTAAACTAATATGATAAATTATTAATTTCAACTTTTCAAGGAGCAAACTGGATTGCCCTTGAGATGTTTGGTACTGCATTCAAACAGCCTTCCTTGTTTAGGCTGCTTTAAAAGGACACCTAAATTCTGTCTTAATAGTGAATAATTAAGTGTAAGATTCTACTTTCTACTAAATAAGTTCTCTTAAAGGTTTAAGGACTTATCCCTACATATTTTTTTCCTGAAGAAGAGCAGAGGCTTGTCTTTTTATTGGATGTATAACTTTATTTATTGCCCAATTCTGTTTTCTGGAAATGGAGCTCTTCTGGACAAAACCCAAAATCAGGTCATTTGCAGAGGAAGTACATGATTCTTCCATGTTCTTAAACCTCTCTGAAATTCCTAATAAAAGCTTTTCTGTGAGGAATGGAAGGGTGGTATCTCTTGATCATGTCTTATGACAAGACTGTTCTTCATCTAGTAATTACATCTATTGAATCCATTAAAATTAGGTTCAAAAAAGCACTCCAGAAATAAAAAGATTTTTTCAGAAAAAAAAGAGCAGGCCATGATGAAATTCCAAAAATAAAGAACCCATGCCGTAGGCAAGCTACTGCAGAAGCCTGAAGCTTCTCTTAATTGAAGTCTTTAAAAATGCCCAAAATAATAAATATGGAAGATGATGCTCTGGAAAGATAAGGCAATAAGCTCATCACCTTGCTGATGACAGGAGGGAAGGGGTAGCAAGGAGAGGGAAGAAGAGAAGCCCAAAAGGTCTTTTCTTCTTAATGTCAGCAAAGAAATTACTTCAACTGGTATTTTTCCAGAAGACTGCAAAACTGTCCTCAACAAAACTTTCTTCCACCAAGGGATCTACCAAGCATGAGAATCATGAAATATGCTGATATTTATGTTGTCAGCCATATAAACAGGCTAAGGTATGTATCACACAACAAATTTTTAGAATTATTTTGGCAGCACTTGCTGTGTAACGGTTACATGAATCAGCCTGTCCTTTTCTATTCCATTCCCCACCACCCCACTACCAAACAGCAGTTCTGTTTAGAAAACAAACAACAAAACAAAAGAAGCAGTTTTCCACGCAAAATTTCTGGGACGTTGAAATGATCTTTTTGTCAATGCATTCGAAGTTAACCATGAAATCAGTTTTCTAGAACAGAGACTGGAAAAACTTGAAGAATGATCATTATAAGCCCCTTGTTCAGATATTGAAATCTCAATTACAGATATAAGCTGAAAATTATTTGATAAACTAATAGGTTTCAGTATTCTAAGGCTTAGAAAAACAGTATTTTCTACTATATCTAAAAAATTTGACTCTACATTAACAACAGGGTAAATCCATTCACAGTTTCCAAGTTTAGCAATGCCTTCACAAAAGCAAAAGGCTACTGTCAAAGTAAAGACAGCACTGAAGAAATCAAAGTCTATTTACAAAATGTACATAGGCAGGTAAGACACAGAAGACATAAGACATTATACCCTAAAAAACCTCACAACTTCAGATATTAACAGGATAGAATTTAAGCATCTGAAGTTCAGAAATGGCTGAACCATACTTGTATAAATCATTAATAATTCTGAGCTCTCAATTAGTTTTAGTATGGTATTTAATTACAGGATCAGCTATTATTTTTCCTTAATCAGTGCCCAAAACAAATATTCCTCAGTGAGTACTTATCTTTAAGCATTTTTTTTCTTATCATGCTTCACAATGTGGACTTCTGCTTTGTTTATACTACTCTAAGTAAAACCTATTGTAAAACCACATTACTACTTTTTGTCTGAGACTGTCTTGTGGTGCTTGGTGCAACATTTTCTGGACACTACACAAATATTAAATTTATTTTTACAACCTTACTATGAGTTGATGGTATTGACTATTTTGCTGGTGGAAACTGAAGCACAGTGACTCAGTCAAATGCATCCATTAATTTTTACGTGCCCAATTTGATAAGCTGTGAGACTAAATTTTTCAGCAAATTTGATATTAAATTGTCCTTTACATCTTCTGAAGCAAAGTTCCCACTGACTACCTTTCCAGCTAAAGTGCTCACATGTTCCAAACCAAAACTTGTATATTTTAGCTCAAATACCCAGGAGATGAAGCAAAAATCATTAGCAGCCAATTCTGACACCTGTGGTTTAAATGATTTGCCTAAACCAGAAATTCAGTTACAGGGCAGAACACACGTCCCCAGGCAGCACTCATCTGCTTAAGCCATAAGAACACTTTCATCATCAGTTTCACCCACTGATCCGATTCTTTCAACAAGGGGTATAAACAGTCTTCATCCTGAAGCCCTGACTCATAGTTAATAATGTACATTGAATGAGGAAGAAAATCCTGTGGACCATGTAATTAAATAATGGATTCCCCAGTTTACCAATACTTAAAAATGTACTTGTTGATAGCAGAAGAGTGCTGAATGTCAATTTTGGCCTCCACCTTCATTTGTAGAGGAATTGCTTCCAAAAATCTACACCTATTCCCTAACAAGGTCCTTTCCAGATGCTATCTTCTCAAATTACACTACTACTCTACCCGTTCCCACTTCCTCACCCCAACCTCCTCCCCCTGCTCACTCATAGTTTAAGTCTTTTATTTGCATTCCAGACTCTTCCCCCTCCTCTGAACCCACTTCAAGAGCTTTTAAGCTCAGTCCCCTCTGCCAGGACTTTCTTGCTGTGTCACCCACAAAGACCTTTTCTAACCTTGATCCCCATTCCTACCCTCCACAGCCAGAAGGTATCAGCCTGCTTGCTCCCTCTAACCTATTTTTTGCCCCTACTCCCAGACCCTGGGCCTTGCACCATAACAGCCAGCCACTGAAGCAGCACTTTTAGCACATTTCCAGATACCATTTACCTTACAAAATATATTGAAAATGCTTTTCAGAGAGCACCTGTAATCTCAATGCAGAGTAAGTATGGTACACATTAAGAAGTTAAAAGCACTATCACTCAGTACAATGAACTATCACATACCTTTGCTTTTCTGTTTCAGCCTTTATTTCCTCTGTAAAATGAAACAAAGGCATAGTTATGGAAATGGTATCATAACCACAAACACAAAATTAAATAACGGAAAATGACTGGAAAGCACAACTACCTAGGCAAGCATTTGAAACCAGGATTAGTTTAAAACAGAAAATACATTTTTATAAGCAGTTTCCTAAGAGCTTCTACCACCTGCATTGGTTGCAAACTGTATCAAGATTACAAATCTATATTCAAAACTTAATACTTAAATTTGCATCCAGTCATGCCAGCTAAACACCACATCCCTAGAATGTTTCTGCCAAGACACTGGCAAACTTTTTTCACAGCTCATGCATATAAAAATAATGAGGAAAATACAATTATTAAAAGTACTGGTCTATCAATAAAGGATATACTGCTTGTTCAATGTGGGTTATACAGAAAAACAATAAAGAAACCACCATTGCTGATTCTTACATGAAACCTTGATGACTAATAACGTTCTCTGATTTTAAACAGTGTTAAGACACCACAGTAATGACTAGAGGGGAGGGGGGGAAAGTCTGTAACACATCTATTTCATACTATTTTAAAATACATTAAAACAGAAGGACTAATAGTTTAATGCTGTTGACAAGACATTCTGAATATTTTTTTACAATACATTTCAAAAAACTGATTTGGAAAACATCTTCAAAATGTACAGGATGAAGTATGAAAATATATATATATATGTTTTAAGTAATCATCTCAGGAAACTTATTCTAACATCAAGTTCTGCTCAAACATGTAAACCCACTAAATGTAAAACATGTAAATCAACTAAAACCAACACTTTACTTTGCTTTTTGTGTATAAGCTTTAAACTAGTGGCATGAATTGATTCTGACCAAAAAAAGAATTTAATATTTCTAACAAAGCCCCATGCAGCATAATTGTGCTATCCCTCATTTACTATTTCACATAGTCATACTGATTCACTTAAGACAGGTTCCTAAGGTTGTTATTTTATCACAAATAACTAGTATCAAATATGTTTACTAATAGACTTGCACAATATCAAGAAAAGTAAATGTAAGGAGTGCATATAAACCTAAAATCTAAGTCTTATTTCTGATATGACTGATTCTCCTGCTTACCCCTAGTAAAACCCAGAGGTTAGCAGGTCAGTGGTTCATCTGAGAAACAGCTAGTCCAGAAGTGGTTCAAATCTGTGTTACCCCAGATTAGACAAAACATGAAAATAATTCCATATTCCAGATATTCAATATTTCTCAATAAGTAACAATAACAAGTCTTATAGTCAGCAATATTTCAGGAAAGTATGCCTTCCTACCAGGTACGACGCTTGATCCCTTTATGTGCTTGAAGTCTAATTCCTGACCAACAGGAAGGAGAATAAACTGTCTTCCTCCCTTTCCCCCAACATCTACATACCTTTCTACCTTTCACCTTAGCATTCACACCCAGAAACTCTCCTCCCTGAGATGCTCTGAAGTCCGTCCAACAACCATTACTAATAGATGCAATTGCGGAATGGCTCCCACATTCAAAGTTTCCAACTGAAGCAACAGAACTGAGCATTCTCGCCCAATAACCAATTATTTTGAACACAGATTCTGTACAGTGCTTCATTCTAAGTGAATCCTAATGCTCTGCTCAAATAGTAATCTCATTAATAACAGCAATGACATATTAACAAATTTTGCATATAAAATTACACAAGGTGCTACAGTAGTGTAATTAAAAGGTGAGGGCAGACACCCAAGACAAAAATAGAAATCATGTTATTGAACTTGAATTAGTTGACTAAAACTACTTTAAATCTTCCTTTTTATACATTAAGTTCTGTTTAAAATGATTACCATATTTAGAAACCACTTAGTTATAAAAGTCAAACTTTAGTCATGCTAACAAACATCTCTACTGTTTTATAAGTCAAGATCACAACCCATTTTATCATATTTAATATGAATATATTTGATTTCAAGATAAAGCAATCAGTATCAGCTTGTTATAACACAATTTTCAGTTTACAAATTCATCAGATTTTAATAACCTGTAAGAAACACAATAGTTTATTTAACAGTTTTATGTTAGGTACAGGATTCAACTATTAAAGAAAAAAAAGATGTGTGCATTTACGAGTTATTTTATACTTTGTCTATGGCTGAAAAACTCCCCAAACAAATGTAGAAAAATAATTATTTCAGGCTATTGCTATAAATAAAACAAAATGCAAAGCTTCACTTCATGGACAATTCTGGTTCTCCTTCTCAGCCTGCTCCACATCATTGGAAGGCTAACCCCCTGAGGCTAACTACTCCCCACTAGGGAAGGTGCAAATTATAGTGGAACTTGTTCATTGTTCAGAATAGAAACAGTTGTGAGTATTGAATTAGTGTGAAAATTGTTTAAGGAAGTACAAGCAAGCCAGTTCTCTGCTCCCCATCCTCTATTTTTCCAGTAAAAGACAGCACATGTCCTAAGCACAAATATTCTTCCGGCAATACTTAAAGCAGATGTGACAGTAGGTAAGTAAGCGTTCAGACACTTTATAGGTTTCAAAACAGTGGTTAAACTGTATGCTTAAGTAAATTTATTGAGCTGAAAGCACTGCATGAACAAAGACAGTCCCTGGCGGACAGACAAACATGAAGTAAAATTCAGGAAAAACAAGATCAGAAAACAGCAGTTCCACTCTGCACTAACTCATTTTGTTCCTGAACTTTAAAAAAAAAAAGTATCGAATCCAGCTAGCTGTCATCTGGATGCTACATCAGCCTATCTCTGAATTTATCCTCTGCTTTCTAAACTGAAACAGTACTTGCAAAGATTACTAACATAATAATAAAATCCAATCAGAGCTGCTTAGAGCTCTCACTGCACTGCTAATATTCTAACAAATTATCACTATTCTTAAAGTACTACAAGAGATTGTCTTCAGAACAGGTCACACCAATTTGTATCAGAAAATGGAGATTTTTGTAATTGAAGGAAGTATATTACAATTACAAGGAAAAAGCTTATGCAAGTGTCAATCTAATTAAATGTTACTACCCTTTCAAGTAGCACTGCATCAGTCTATTAATATGACAGTACAGATTTTATAACCTTTGTTAAATAAAAAGAAAGGTTTTTATAGTGGCTGATATCAATTATTTTAGAACACTAAAATATTTTAAATGGCAGATAAGCACATGATATGACACTATTACTATGAATGAGGTAGACAGCAGGCTTAAACTTTACTGTTACCCTTGAGAACAGAGAAAACGTAATTTCCTTCACTGTCTGCTTGCTCCCTCAGCTCTTCATACCAAAACACAAATTAATCACAGTACAATTTCATGGTCATGTAGCAGTCACATCCATAGGAAGTATAGAAAAATTCAAGAAGCACTGTCAGCAGAAAAACAGATTATAATAAAGGTAACTACAAAATCTCATGCTAAATAAATAATCTGTTAAAGACAGATGAACCAGAACATTGACTGATACATTCTTTTAAATGGGAAAAAGTAACTCCTGCAAAACTAAAAATCAGCTAGAAAAGGGAGATAAAGACAGTCTTGAAATCATAGGCTGCTTCCTTGTTTTGCTCTCCCTCTCAAAAACACACAATCAAAACCACAAAGGAGAGGATCCAAGACCCAGAAAAGCTTATTATCTCACCATCACCATTCACTTCTTTGAAGAGTGAGAGGATGTAAGATGCTGGAACAAGGGAAGAAAACTATAGAAAAGGACTACAGCTTTCAGAGCCTTCTTCCTCTGTATTATCTGTGATGTAAACACAGAATTACTATGGAAAAGAGCTCACATTATTCTATGGCACTGAAAGTACGATCTGTCCTAAAATGGAACTAACTGATGTATAATTAGTACTCTCAAATAAAGTGCAGCCGAAATAACAAAAAAATCAATCCCTCCTGAACTCTCACATTCACACACAGCTCTAAAAGACAACCTCGTTACAGAACTCTATCACAGAACTAATGGAAATATATATGGCTTCTGCACACAGAAGATAGAGCTGATCAAAGATGCATTAGTTTGCAGTTTTACAATGGCCATGCATCTCAATCATTTCACAAAGCAGATAAAATGCATCACGAATATTAGTTTCAACATAATCTTCCACTTCATCGACACCTGTACTGACTGCAATAATTTCAAAGAAATCTCTGAAAAAGTCTAATACCTTTGTCATATGGGTGTACTGGTTTTGGCTGGAATACAGTTAATTTTCTTCATGGTAGCTTGTATGGCGCTGGGGTTTTGATTTGTGCTGAAAACAGTACTGGTAACACAGGGATGTTTTAGTTACTATCTAGCAGTGCTCACACAGAGTAAAGGCCTTTTCTGCTTCTCACATAGCCCTGCCAATGAGTAGGCTGGGGGTGCACAAGAAATTGGGAGGTGACACAGCCGGGACAGCTGACTCCAACTGACCAAAGGGATATCCCACACCATATGACATCATGCTCAGCAATAAAAACTTGGGAGAAGGGAGTTTGCTTGCCACTGCTTGCGAACTGTCTGGGCATCAGTTGTCTGGTGGTGAACTATTGCTTTTTTTGCACCAATTCTGTTTCTTAGTTTTGTTATTCTTTGCTGTAGTGTTGTGTCTGGGTCCTGTCCATGTGTTGTCCCTGTCGTCTGTGTCACGCCCCCCGCCCCCCCTTTTTTTTTCCTTATTAATTTGTCTTTATCTCAAACCAAAGTTTTCACACTTATACCCTTCCAATTCTCTCCTCAATACCAGTCAGTGAGTGGCTGTGTGAGGCTTAGCTGCCAACTGCAGGTAAACCACCACAACAGGTATCCATATTTCCACTGTCACCTCTCCAACTTTAATTCACTATAGTATGGAAAAAAAAGTTGTTTTTTTTTTTATTTAACATTTTATAACCAGCCAATCTCATCTGCCACTATAAAATTAACAAATCTCTCTGTAACAATAGTGGGTAACACCTAAACAGCAAGGTCAAAATGGGCCAAGTATGTCAAAGCAGGTGCTGTGGGCAATACTGTCTTAACTGTCTATGATGCTGATCCAACTTCGAACTAATTCACCCACCATTTACCCCACTAATCCAATTCAAAGGATGATTTAAACCTTAACTACACTGAAGGGTACCTCTAATTCCCATTTGAAATTTGTTTATGACTGGATTATTCCCTTGGTTCCTATGTCAACATCCCCCTACATCTGAAACAGCCCGTCTCCCCTAGGTTACTGTCCTGGTTTCAGATGGAATACAGCTGATTTTTTCTTCTTAGTAGCTAGAATAGTACTGTGTTTTGGATTCAGTATGGGATTTGTATGAGAAGAATGTTGATAATACACTGATGGGTTTAGTTGCTGCTAAGAAATCAAGGACTTTTCAACCTCCCATGTCCTGCCTGTGCACAAGTACACAAAAAGCTGTGAGGGAGCAAAACCAAGACAACAGACTCAAATTGTGCAATGGAATATTCCCTATAATCTAACGACATGCTCAGTATATAGATGAGGGCTGACAGGGAATATGGCTCTTGCTTCCAAGACTACAGTTTCAGGATTATCTCTTCTCAGTTGGTGGGCGGGGAGCAGTTGCATTGTGCATTACTCATTTGTATTTTCTATTATTGCTATTATAATAATTATTTTATTTTACTTCAATTATTAAATTGGTTTTATCTCAACCTTTGAGTCTCCATTCCTTTACCTCCCCAATTTTCTCTCCCATTCCCCAGGGTGGGGGAGCGTGAGTGAGCAGCTGTGTGGTGTTCAGCTGCCAGTCAGGTTTAAACTATGACAATTATCTTCAGGTAATATTTCCTTCTGCTTACCTAAGTATTCCATAATATCATGTAAAGTATAAATATGCTACTGTTATACTTTGGCAGAAGTCAAGAATAACATTCTCATCACATAAGGGATAACTAAATGGTTACCTTCAGGAATGGTACACAGAGCTAAATTCTATAGTATCAGCTGAACATCAAGTTGCACGTTAGATTACAGGGAAAAGAATTCTTATGGAACTTGCTATTGGGAAAAGGGCAAACTACTTACCATAAAATGGAAAAATACTTTGCAAGTTCATTACAAAGTATGATGCTAGGAAAAAAAACCCATGCTTAAAAAACCATTTCATACATATCTCACATTATATTTTTCCATTCTTGCATCAGAATTGTATTCAAAAACAAGAGCATATTACGTTCCCACAATGCTGTATTCCAAACAACTGATGCTGCCTGCCAGAGAAGCACATGCGTATGTTTCTACAAGGTTCTGCACATCTAAAGACTACTATTCAGTATATAACATTCATGTACATACATCAGAATTAAAAGTTTATTTGCCTAACTGAAAGTAAATCTATTAGAACAGAAACCACCCTGCATTTTCACTGGGGAAAAAAAAAAATTACCTCAAAAAATTACATCCAAAATGTATACACCCATTCCTCTGCTCACTGGCGAAGAGACAGAAGCAGCTACTCTTCCACTTAGTATTAGAAAAAAAAAATTGGATTTTCCAACTCTTCTTAATGCCAAAAATGTATGCAGATGACTAAAAATCGTAACGATATTAGAACTAAAAAAAAAGGGTATTAAACATATAATGAATTCAAGACAGTAAGCAGTGGCTTTTTAAAGCTTTGTAACCATCCTGGGTAATCAGCCAAAGCAGCACAGGCTGCAATACTCCAAAGAAACGAGTCAATGTTTGGAGTTCACATTACTTATATCATAGAAGACTACTGTGAGAAGGAAGCAATTGGAATTCAATTTTTCCCAAATCAAAGCAGGTGGATGAGATCCAAAGAACATGCAGTGAAGAGGAATTTAAATTATATCGATATGTATATTAAAAAAAAAAAGAAGAAGAAAGTGAAATCCTATTAGAACATTAAAGGCTTTGCTTAAATTGACTTTGGCTTGCTTCCTTCCACCCAAATATTCTAGACACTGTCTCCAGTATGATACAAAATATTGTGGCAAGCAAGGCATTATGAAAATCTCAACTTTTTCATCATTAACAATACTGAAACTGTCCTCCTTCGTGTCAAGGTGTACGGAAGCCCTCAGAGACCTAGCCGTCTACAGGTACTCATCAATTTAAAACTGTAAGATAAAAGTTAGCTGTACTGTAAGTAATATAAAACTAGCAATTCAATATTCATTTGAAAAGAACTTTAATTAGCTATATTCTCAACTATGTATTAAGATTATTATATATATATGTTGATAGTTTAACTTAAAAAAAAAACCAACATAAGTTTGTATGCACAGTAGTAAAGCCATATAAACGTGACAGGAATAAAAAAAACATCCCCAAAACAATCTCTCCCTCAGAGGTAAACTTCTAAGCAGATCATGCTGAGTAAGTTTTCCCCAAAAGGGGTTATTGGAATGTATTTCTAAATAAATATCCAAAACTTGTTTCTTCTCTTGATATCTCCTTCAAGCAGTGTCAAAAAGTCTCCTGTCTATTCAGCTAAAGCAAGGAAGCATTAACATCTGACAGTCAGTAACTTCAGAAAAAAACCTAAATTAGGTCTAAGGAGGCCAAACAATAGGACTGGAGAAACACACAGTCATTTTCAACACAAGGTTCACTGCATTTGGACAGTGATGATCCAGAGATGATCTCTGTGAGCAACTTCTGTCAAGTCAGTACGTCTAAGAAAAAACAAGTTTATGTAAAAATATATGCTGCAAATTTGGCACTTACTCTTACCTAAACATTGTTCTGGACATCCAAACCCCTTTCAGGTCTTCCGCAAAGATGAGGATTTGCTAAGAGACAGTGTCAAGCACACACACACTGCATAGGAATTTTCTCCAGGCTTCCAGCTGAACACTTCTTGCTCTCACAGAACCTCTGCATCACTGCTTCTAAACTCTGAACTACTACAGTTTCGGTATGTTTTCTTGTGCTGAAGATGTATGGAGGAGATTAACTAGTAAACTCAGATTGAGGTATTTTCCTCTCCCATTTCTTTTTTAACTATAGCACTGTAATTAACATTCAGTAAATTTTAATACATCTCTCTTCAACATTAACCCAGAGCAGTGTATGTAAATATCAAACAAACAAAAAATGAAAGCTTTATAAAAAAACCTCACTGGGATCTCAAATTACCATAGAATAACAAAACTGTTTAGTACAATACTGTTATTCACCTAAATTATCAAATCAGGTTGACTTGACTAAAACTGGTAATAGTGTATGGAAATTCATTACAGGAAGATAGTACTGAAACGATCAGTATTTTAGGTAGCCTGCAGAAGTACCCACTCACTATGAAAGCCGAAATTGTTCCCTGAATGGAATTTCCAAGATGCCTATCATAGCACTGTGTTTTCCTGTAAATCCTATAAACAGCTTTCTCCACCATACCTTCTGGGATGCAGAGAGATCTCTGCTTCCCTCCCTCAAATCCTCCTAAACACAGTGACTATAAGATGGACAACAAATGCCATTTGTGGGAGTTCAAAAGGCTGATTGCAGCACTGGGCTTTTAGGGGTGCAGTTTTTGTTGTTTGTTTTAATCAGAAAGCTAACCTAAAGAGAAATGGGATTGGAAGAAATACAGACACAAGCGCAAGCACATACAGCATCAAAGTGTGAATCTCACCTGTGTACATTCTCCCCAATGTAGAATACCATTGTCTCCTTCCCCTCAAAATTCCTGAACCCAAACTTTAGCATAGACCCTCAGTTATAGTTTATTTTCACATCTGTTCTTATGACTGCTGGTATTTGCTGGGGTCAGTTAACCTTTCATTCTACTTTGCTTCCTCTATCTGGAAGATTACAGCTCACACAGCTATGGCACATGGATGGAAGAAAGCTCCATGTGAATATAAGAAAGTCACTGCTGTGGTCTTCACATAGCATTTATATAATAGCAAATAATTCTTGTACAGACAAATAAAAACAGCCTTGAGAGTATGTATTTGGACACTTCCACTTGCTTTCCATTCCAATGTATTATGCTGCTGCAACTTCATGTTTACGGATATTGGAGGAGTAACTAAGGAAGCACAGATTAATCACACTATTTAAGAAGCATTCCAAGCAAACAGCAGTTACATTTTGAGTTTGACAACTCATGATGAAATTCTGTTTAGATCCTCCTTGTTGTGCTCTACAAAATACTGCAACTCTAATGAATTGAAATACTAAGTTATATCTCATTAGCTTAGAAAAACAAGGTAGGCCTTTGAAGTGTACAGAGAAATATTTATGTTTACATACACACAAAGTAAAAATCCCAAAAGCCACAAATACAAACTTTATGAGGTGCTTCAACTAATTTTCTGAATAGAGTGATAATATAGAAAGGAACATTGTATGTTGTTACTTCTCATGCCATATTTTTGGATTGTAAAAATGTCTGCTGTAAACCCTATTGAAGTATTTATCTACTTTTATATCAGCAATTCAAAGGGTGTTATGTTTGATAGTCCTTATTGGGCTTCTTATTTGTGAAGCAATCTTCTCACCTATTCCTAATTTTCTTTTTAGTCATACATAAAGAACTACAGCTTCTCCCCACCCCTACTCATGATATAATACTATTCAGGAATATGAAACTCTGGTTGTAAATTCAGAAACTTGGATGCACAACCTGTCTCCACTCAGCCAACCTTACTACCTGCTCCTTCAGCTCATTAGGTATGACATTTTCAAACAAAGAATCACTGGCAAATCTACTCAAAGGAAGAAACTTCTCTAGTGGCCTGATTCTGCTTAAAAGTAATTGTGAATCATTCAATCCAATAGGGTTTTATCATCTTCTCTAATATTTCTACTTGCTTAACCAGACTACTGTCAAGTTGCTTCCCTTGGGAAGAGGAGGGGCAACACACATATAGGTCACACGTTGAAAAGGATACTGGATTGTAGACATTATTAGTAGCATTTATATTCTAACATGTGTTTGAAAAGCTCATTTTTCTGCAGCAGTAAATCCTTCTGCTTCCCCTCAGTATTACATGGGTCTCCACCCTTTATTAAATCCACAGCAAACTCCCAGCAGTATCCAAACTCGTGTCTTTACCCCTTAATTTCTGATTTTTAGATCAAAATCAAGGAATAGAAATAGACTTTCTATTTACATCTTTAAACACTGTTACAGGAGGATAACCATGCACATTTATTTTAATCAAGCAGGATATACCTTTCAATTATCTTGTTCCAGTCTTTTTTTGATACCTCTTCCCACTACCCCCATACATCAGTTTCAGGCTCAGAACTCATTGCATGAATTGCTGAAAAGGTGCATTAACATACAAACAATTTCATTGCTGACCAAACACATAGTCACCTAACCAGATTATCGGAAGGATCTTGCCTACAGTTTTCCAATATACTTTAATCTGATCCAACTGAAAGTGACCATGGAAAAAGATGATTCCTCCTATTCCATGTGTCTCTGTGCTTATTTGCATCACATGTTTTGGAGAGGAAGAATTGAACAGAACTACCCCTTGCCCACAGATGCACTGGAATAAGTACTGCAAAACCATATTAAGTTTATTCACTGTGTTTCATCAGCATTAGTATTGTTTGCAATGAGGTTAAGTTTTGCAAGGACAATAATGGTTTTTTATCAGGTAAGGGGGGGAAGCCTGCAGCTGTATATTCGTCTTCATATTCACGTGTATAGTGTATTCTGACCCTTCTTTCTCATGTCCTATGTTAAAATTCCTGTGAGTTGTGTAAAACCTGATTCTAGAAGCTACAATCCCAACATATAAACACAGCAACAGGTATCCAAATAAAGAGGCATGTAGCACAACATTTTGAAAACAGCATTAACTAACTTCACTCAGCTATTTTTATTGTTGTGGTTTGAGCTCAGGGGGCAACAGAGTATCATGCAGCTGCTCACTCCTCCCTTCCCCCCCAGCACTGGGAAGGAGGAAATAAAGCAAAAGACCAGGAAGTCGAGATAAGGACAGGGAGGGATGACCCCATCCATTATGGCACAGGCAAAAGACCAACTTGTTAGGGGAAGAAAAAAAGACTGTAAAATTTAATACAGAATAACAACAACCACACTTAAAAGACAAAACATGACTGCAAGACGCATTACCACATCCTGAAAACACTTTCCCCCATCCCTCCCTTCTTCCCAGGCTCAGCTTTGCTCCCAGTATCTCTACCTCCTCCCATCAGTGGTGCAGGAAGCAGGGAACAGGGGGTGCAGTCAGTCCTGACACTTCTTCCACCTCAGGGTGAGGGGGGACTTCTGGCATTCCTCCCCTGTTCCAGCACGGTCCCCCTCCCACAACGAGACAGTCCTCCACAAACCAGCTCCAACATGAGTCGCTCCCATGGGTGCTGCAGTCCTCCCAGCACTGAAATTCAACAGTGGGGCCTTCTTGCCATGGGGTCCCAGCCTCCTGGCACAGTCACCTGGGTTGGCGTGGGGCCCCCCACATGCTGCAAATCGGTATCTGCTCCACTAGTGACCTCCAAGGGTGCTGAGGGGGGCAGCCCTGCCACCTCACCATGGGATACAGGGAGTCTCTGCTCCTGTGAATCTCCCCCCCTTCTCCTCCTTTCTTCCACTGACCTTGGTGTTTGCACAGATGTTCTTGCACCTTCTCCTCACAACTCTCAGAACTCCTCCCAGGTTCCCCTTCTTAAATATGTTATTGCAGAGGCACAGCTAAATGGCCTGGCCTTGGCCAGAGATGGGTCCAACTTGGAGCTGGGGAAGCTTCTCACAGGGGGCCACCACGTGAGCCCTCTCCCCTGCTACCAAAAAAACCCTGCCACTCACTCAAACCAGGACATTTGTACTTTCTGCTGCTTAAAGAAAGTAAGCAGAGTATATATTCTATGAAGACAGATGAGTCAACTACTAATCAAAACAAAGAAAGACTACTCACCAAGAAAAACTTTGAGCATTGTTCAATGTGTTAACCCGCATAAACTTTTTGATATTTAACATCCCTTTCCTCCTGACTGCATCATCTATCTCTAGTATACCAGTACAACTGTCTGTGCACATCATCTATAAAATTGCAGAGGGACCTTACTAGTTGAAAAGTAACAAAGTAGCACTGGATTAAGAGAGAAAATGTTGACGTTTTTAACTTAAATTTTAAAAGATGTTTTTAAAAAATATGGATTAGTTCCTTCATCTGGTTTTACCATGTGGCTAAGGGTAGGATGGGAAGAAAACAAATGCTTTAGCCAGTATTGCTGCTGCTGTTGGCAAAAGATGGGGTGTTAATTATAACAGACTAGAACCACAGAATGATCAGAAAATCCGATTCAACGTGGAACATGAAAATGTGTGTTGAGAGAGGTCATTTATTTCTTTACTAAAGAATATGAGAGGACAAAACACTGCAGAGAAACAACCAAATTAAGACAGACCCCCGAGAAGAGTCTGATCAAAGGATATACTACAATTATACAGGTCACAATAACTGTAATTTACAGAAAAAGCAATTTCACCAACTGAGTGCAATGGTATACAGTATACAGATCAATATACAAAAAGGTTCTTACCAACTGTCTCTCATGAAAATACCAACATGCTGGAATAAGAAAAGCATTGCAAGTCTTTGTGGACAGAAAAAAAGCAGCAGCTTCTCTGCCGCAGTAATTGATTTTTCGAAGTCTTGACAAGAATTGTAACTGTCGTCTAAGTAACTCATAACAAGGTAAAGAAAGTAATTACCAATTATAAATTCCATAAAATAGGTATTATAATCATCAGAATTGTCTACAGAAGTGAGACTATATTTACATCCCTCCATCACTGCAACCCAATATTACAATGCACCTTTATGTGCGTGAAGTTCCTGAAAGTACCTGTAACTCCACATAAAGAGTTAGGAATCTACCAATTTAATTAAGTTTCAAATTTAAGAGAGAGGGGTTTGAAGGATGATAGAATTTAATGGTCTGAAATTAATATGTAATTCCTACAGTTTCTCTAGAATAGTTCATGCAGTATAACTGGACTTTCCCCACTACTGTTTACCTGATTCAACTGATGTGATGCTTCAGTTTCTCAGCATATTCATCTGAGAAAATAGACTGAAAAATCAGGACAGAAATAAATTATCAATAGGATGTATTGATGTATTGTATATCCTCTCTATTAATTTTCTCAAATATTCACTAGTCCAACTGAGTATTTGCTTCACTCAGCAGAACAGTAGCTTGTACTGCATATAAGAGCAGACTGCACACACTCTCTGAACATTTTGAGTTTATGCTTCCTCAAAGCCATGAGGAAACCAGTAACTCTGTTGTGTAAGATTGTGAAACTTGTTTGCCTAGTTATAGCGATGATGAATCATCAGTAACCCTTAATTTGTCACAGAGTTTGATATGTTGATCTCTGAAATGCAGTCTCAGTTCCTCTGCTTCAACCTTTAAGAAATTAACTTGAACCTAGTTCTTTACATTTTTCCCTTTAAGCACTGAATATAATATAGCTATTTCACAGTAGAAAGTAGAAATTTAAGACTATATATATCTCAAAATTTATTTTTATATATATGCGCATGGACACACACAAAATATCTCCACATATAATGTGATTTTTACTCCCTCAATCTAATCTAGAAGTTGAAGAGGAAGTTTTAACTCAGCAGAACATAGGAAACACCGCAAGCATTTAACTAGTAAGTTTGAATTGGAAGACAGGTCATGACTGAAACTGCACTCAGAATACTAATACATTTTCAGCCTCTACCACTGTTTGAGACAGCCTGATAAAACTTTTCATGAAAAGGTAATTTAGAAGTTGGAAATTACTTACTGAGCTTTAATTTCAGACTTAAATACAAGATTCTTGTAAATTCATCATAGCTTGAGAAATGGACAAAAAAAAAAAAAAAAAAAGCATATTCCCATTAAGTAGCCTGCTCACTACAGTACCTTCAAAAGCAATCTGCAAGTAGGGATGAAAAAACAAGAAACAGAACACAGGACACCACAAGAATTTTACCCATTTCAAGCACTATAACTTTAAAGGTCACCTAGAATCATAGAACGGTTTGGGCTGGAAACAACCTTAGAGATGACCTAGTTCCAAACCCCCTGACACGGGCTTTCACTTTCACTATACCAGGTTGCTCAAAGCCCCATCCAACCAAGCCTTAAACACTTCCAGGGAGGGGCATCCACAGCTTCTCTGGGCAACCTGTTCCAGTGCCTAACCACCCTCACAGTAAAGAATTTCTTCCTTATATCCAGTCTAAATCTACCCTCTTCCAGTTTAAAACTGTTACCCCTCATACTACCCCTACACTCCGTTAAAGAGTCCCTCCGAATCTTTCCTGTGGGCCCCTTTAAGTACTGGAAGGCCACTATAAGGTCTCCCCAGAGCCTTCCCTTCTCCAGGCAGAACAACCCCAACTCTCTCAGTCTGTCCTCATAGGGAAGTTGCTCCAGCCCCCTATTATCTTCATGGCATCCTCTGGACCCGCTCAAGCTGGTCTATGTTCTTCTTATGTTGGGGGCCCCAGAGCTGGACACAACACTCCAGGTGGGGGTCTCATGAGAGCAGAGAGGGAGAATCACCTCCCTCGACCTGCTGGTCATGCTTCTCTGTATGCAGCCCAGGATACAGTTGGCTTTCTGGGCTGCAAGTGGACATTGTTGGCTCATACTCAGTTTTCCATCCACTGATCTCCCCAAGTCTTTCTCCACAGGGCTGCTCTCAGTGCAGTCATTGCCCAGCCTGTATTTGTGCTTGGGATTGCCTTGACCCATGTATAGACATGTAAGTCTATACGTGAATTATACTACTGGTAACCCTCTAATTAAAAAAGCATTATGCCACTTCCCTCTTGCCGTAGCTCTGAATCGAAAGAAAATCATCATCTTTTCCAGATAGAAGATGACAGTCAGGAGATTACAATTTAATGACTGTCTATAAAATTCATCAAGCTACATTTGATAGGGGTAAAAATAATATTGGATAACCAAAAAGTATGGACTTAAGTTTATTTTTATGTCTGTAGTATGCCCCTCAAAAAGGTTACAACCATATTAACTTTGTATTAACTTCTCTCAACCCAAAATTTGTATTTGTAATAGAAAGCTCAAACTTTAAATGAGAAGTCCTGATGTGAGATCTTTCAAAGGAAGCTTTCAAAGTGATCACACTGTTACTAAAGTCCTGATTTCTTCATTAGACTCTGATAGAGGATATAGCTAAAACTAAGATGTTTAAATGAACACAAGAAGTAAGATATGAGTGTGGCAGTATTCTGAAAGCTTCAGTGTGGCCATCTTCAGCACATATGCATTAGAGTATTAATACAATGAAACCTTTACTTTCCATCTCCTATCTTTTATTTACATTAAAAACATTTTTTTTTAAGTTCAGATCGCTTAATTTAAGACAACTACTCATATGACAACTCTTTCTTTTCTAAGATGCTGATAAGAAGGCAAGTGGAATACTACTTAAAAAGGTCACCACTACACAATACTGTTAACTCTGGAGACTCACATTACACAACTGCATTACAAGGAAGTGCTTCTTTTACTATTGCTTACCAAAGCTGATAACGAGACAAGGTATTCTGTTCAGTATTTACTGGATCAACAGTTCATAATAAGCTATTAGGAAAAAGTGTACTTGCACTGACTACACAAATGTTTTTTATGCAACATATGCAACTTTTATTTAATAGTAATTACTTACACTTCCTACTGCACTGACATCGTGCCCCTCCTTCTTGTTCTAAGAGCATTTTAGGACATGTGGTTAAATAAATGCTGTTATTAACTACAGCAGCCAAAGAACTTCCAAAACCACCTTCTGTGTTATAAAAGGATACCTGGTCTTTCTAACTATTTGTTGTTATCAAAATTTCTTCATATTTCAGAAGCTAGCGCATAATTCTGGCTATTTCTAGGCAATCTATTTGTGATCAAATGCAAACATCTTCCAGCACCAGCTAGTACTCATAAGGCATCTATTAGATTATAGCTAATCTCTGCTATTCAAGGCTTTTTATTAAGTCATGGGTATACAAAACTATTTTGGCCATTTCTACCTCTGTGGAGGTAGGAACCTTTTACATAAATTAAAGTTACAAATCATTAGTGTATGTACTGCCACAGGTACCAGCTGTATACAAAAATAAACCTCTAAAGTTACACATATCCTTTAAGTTTTAGATATATTGACAATAAATCATAAAAGAATCTCTAACTTTGTTTTAAAAAGTCCTCAAAATAACACTTCATTGTTCTTTAAAAATGAAATTTAAAACCCTTCCTTCCCTTCAGTCCAGTATCCGAGAGCAGCTTTGAGAGGGGGGAAAGGGGGATTTTTGGTTTGGAAGGAGTGGTGAGTGATGTTATTAAAGTGAACTCCTACATAGAAGCATAAAGGAAGCAATCACCCAAAGGGTAGAGGTAAGAAATGTTTTGGTGACATGCCACCTGCCTCAGGTTCATCAATGAAAGGCCTGGAGAGCAAACACGCAGACAGACAGTAGCTTCTGCTTTTGCGTGAAAAGGAGGCAATCAGGGAAAGAATGGTCCAAGTGCTGCTTTTCTTTCAATGTAAAAGCCAGTGCTAATAATTTGAAGACAGAATTTCGTTTTGAGCTTTACAATACAAGATAGGATTCAGGGATGTAGATCAAACTTAGCTCCTCTCCTCCTCCTTTCTGCATCTAAGCCACAAAACTAAAGCTCCTGCAAACATCACTGACCATCACAGTCTATTTTCCCCAGTGTTAGACACCATTTTAAAGAAGAAAACTATTTCTCTTTACAACAAAATTTCTAAGCACTTGAGATCTATTTATATGCATAATTATGCACACATAATCACACAAAATAAAGTGTCATGTCTTAAATCACAAGTGGAAAACACCTAACTGTCTCATCTCACTGCAGGTGAAGAAAATTTTGTCATACTTCTCAGGCACTTATGCAGTCTTTATCCAGCCTTCAAACTTCCAGGCAAATGCAGCTGTCCTATTCTATCAATTTTACTTACAGCAGTTACAAAGCTCTGTTTCCATTTCAGGATAATGAAAACGGAGGTTAATTTATTCCTATCCACTTCCCCATACACTACACAAGATCCAGTACAGCATTCTTGCAGACGTCACAGTCCATTAGCCAAATGAAGCGCACAGAGTTAAGACTCTGCATTTTCCCGCTTTCCTGAGTTGTAGAAACTGATTTTATGCCAGCTGCTGCACTCAGTCTATGGAACAGCACCACCCAGACCTTTACACACAGTTATAACCTGCCTGAAAGGTTGCTTGCCAGGTATACAAGGTCTGTTAGTTTTACACGCAACAGAAGCACACCTTTGCAAAAAACGTCTTCATTTGAAAGGGCGTTATTACCTTATTACCTGCACTAAAAGTACACTGTTTCGTGCAAGCATATCCGTGTTAATTTGTAGCACAGTTTTAAAATTAAAACATAATGTGAAGCTACCAAAGAAATCAAACCAGTGCCACACTACTTATATTTAATATACAGATTTGAAACTTTTAAAGTATACCTCTCACTATTCAACTGGCCAGCTGAGCCTGTAGCATAAAATGTGATTTAACATCTTTAGTAAACCTCAAATTTTTATCTCAATTTGAAAGTCTAAAAGTATCTTCTTCCCAGTTTCTCTCACACTGTAAAGCTGTGCATTGCAATGTTGAAGCACGATGGTCATTCAAACATTTCTGACAACTAACTGCAACATGAATTTATGCTCAAGAGTCCCACATCTACATCAAGAAAAAAATGCAAAGCAGTAAAACATCCCTGTATCCAGCATTGACTAAAATCTCTTGACATTAAATATTTAAAAGCCTAATTATACTTTTATTTCTAAATTAAAAGAAGGAACAACACTATAAAATCTGTTAGGAATTTTGGAATAGAACATGCTAATGACAGTGAGTGCAGAATTTGTATTATTAATGGATCATCTTTTTAAACCCTATCTCCCTGTGTTTAAGAGCAAACAGAAAAGAGGGCTTGAATAAACCCATTTATCTCAAGCGTGGATATTTTCAATCATCTTAAAAATATCTTAAATTTTTTTCTGACAATATATGAAATACATAAAAAAAAAAAAAAAAGAAGAGCACTGGACAGCAGGCATTATCCATCTGAACAAAACCAAGTATTAAATAGCGTAACATCAGTAACCACATCATCTCATACCACATTAGCACACAGGACAGAGTACCAGAAATGTGGGGGGTGGGGGGTGTGAACAGAAGTAAAACATTTTGAACTGAAATCACCAACTAAAAAAAAAAAAGCCCACAGCAATCATCCTCCTAGATGTCTTAATAAAAGACTCTCTTGATTTTGGTAAAATACAGTTCTAAACTGGGATAAAAGACAAGAAAAACCACCCAAGCATGACAAAACAGCTATTTAGATAATACAATTAGAATGCAACCTGTTTAGCAGAAAAATTAAATAATAGTAGAACAGAACACGAACAGCACGGCTGCAAAAAACTGAATGTGAGCTGGTAAAACAAGCAGCCATGTGAGTTTATCAAAGCAGACAGGGTGCTACTGTCCACTACTTTGGTCAAGTGCAAATCTGTTTTTCAGGCTTGGGTTTGTCTTTTTATTTTAACATCTACTTGTGGTGCTACTGAAAAACTGTTCTTTGCTAAAGCTCAAAAAAAAAAAAAAAATCACAGGAGGAAAACAAAGATGAAAACAACTGAGAAGAAAGATATTTTGGGAATCCAGTCAAACACTGCAACCAAATACATTACTGCTTTGGGATCTTTCACTAGCTTGAGTACATTGATCACAGAGAAGATGATCAATAGATGATCATTAGAGAAGAGCTACAAGTGGCCCCTTCAGAGAATAAACACCATCAGAATGCAGCAATGTTCAGTTTGGGAAGTTTTGATGATTTATTATTTCTGAAGACACAAAAAAACACTAGTGGGCAGGTGACCAAGGTGGAATGAAAGCTCTACCTGTCATTTTTGGTTTTTCACACACACACACAAACAGCACTTCCACAACACACTAAGTACACAAGTTTCTTGGTAGAAAGTTTAAAAGTACAAGCATAGTTTCACTTACAATTCCCATAAAATCAAGTGTGACTTTATTAAAGAGAAAGGAATTTCCAAAATAGAATTATCCTTTTGGCAGTTTAAGAGGAAGCATCCAGTGTGACCGGCTTTTACAAACTCCTGAAAAGCAGAGGCAGATGTAAGACATCTCTGAAAAAATTTTTCCTTGAAAGAAAACACATTTTTGGAAAAGGATGAGTGATATGAAGATCTGCAACATCAGAGAATAAAACCAGCCCATTGTTTTCCTACCTGTGTCTAAACAGAAGCGAAAGACTTAAGCTTGATTCTTGTTCTGTTTTTTTCAGTCTCTAATTCATATGGCTCTTCAAGCATGTCTCAATAAAGCCCATGCACTGTTGAAACCAGGGGTAACACTATAAGTTGTACCAGGTACAGAGTTAGTGTTAGTGTAACCTCCACATTCCCTACCCAAACTTCAAAGCTGGTCTTGACTACAGCATCATACTAAGAGCTGAGATTCCTCAAGACTTCAAGTTCTTTAGAGCTCCTGCTTCCCAACTAAAACCTCATCACCTATTAATAGGTCCACATGAAAACTAAAACGTAAAACTTCAAATTAAAGAAAAACAATAAACAAAATCAAACCTCAAATCCTCCAAAGAAATTCAAGCAAAATTTCCCATACCAAGAATACCTGAAAGCTAAGACCATGGACAGAGGGGAAAGAAGCAACATGAAAAAAGGGCAAAAAATAACAAAATCTGCAATATTCATCAATTCAAATGAAATTTTATCAAGCCTTTTCCTACTGGTTTGGCAGTTTTTACTTCTAATCATGTAAAATTAAGAACCAAAGAACACAGGAGTTACAAAAGACTAAAATGCCTTATAATCTATCTCAAAAAACTTCAAACTGGTAAAGGGCTTGCTCTTTAAGAAAAAAAAATTAAAATATTTCTCAAATCCTTGTTGACTGGCATTTTTGTTCTCACTCACATCATGTTTCAAATACTCCACTACCTTGCCTGGGATCAACATTAGGCCAATATACTAGTAATTACCTATGTCATCCTATTCATCCTTGTAACAACGCTGGCACAGCTGCAAGTGTCTTCCAGTCCTTTGGAATTTTCTCTGTGTCCTAAGATTGATTAGAAATCAATAAGGGAGTTCTGCCAAGTACTTCAAACTCTTGGGATTTGACAGGCCTATTTTTATCAGCTCTTTTACATTTATACTCAAAATGGGAATTATCATATAACATGTATCATCTACCTTATCCCTCAAAACAGATACTTTAATTAAACACTCCCCTGCATTCCATTAAGATATCTATAAAATATATAGGCAGGGGGAGAGAGTTGTTTGGGTTTGGGGTTTTTTTTCTGACACTAGGCATTTTTCATAGAAACAAAGCACACCAGCTATGATTTGTTCAGTTGTCCTTGTACATTGTACAGTATTTCTGTACAATCCCACAGAAGTATTTTATGTCTTCCCTCGTTGTTTGGAGACTTTTTGTATTTGTGTGATTTTTCTTAAAGGTTTGGTTTGCCTAACAGTAATCTATAGTTTCTTCTACTATTTACTTAAGGAGAGCACGTGGTAATAATGCACAGAGTAGTTCTTGGTCCGTTTCCATCTGACTAGCACTGCTAGATCACATATCTTTGGCTTTCAGACACACAGAGTTCTGCCTCCTGTAACAAATTATCAAGCTTCTTACTCAATTTTGTCCATTTCCTTGATACTTCCCTCCTTCAAAATCTGCAGAGTTTTGTTTCCCAAGTCACTTCAGCCTCTAATGCTCCACTGACAGTAGCTGTCCTTCCCAGACAAAAATACCTTCTCCTGGCAAACCACTAATTTACACATCACAGAGGAAAGCTCTCCAGCTTGATGCAGAAAACACAAAACTCCCTTCCCCCTGCCTATTCGAATCACCACCGATCTACCACTGGCTACTGCAGAATTGAATGAAAGTCACATACAAACTTGCTGGTGTGGCTTGCCAGGCTCCTGGCAGCATTTGTTTAAAGTACTAATTAATCAGCAACTTGATAAAAATATCAACACCAACGAAAAACGCAAAAGAGGTAGGTGCCCCAAAAGGAGACAAGGCTTCCTCGTGTCGCTCTCTGCGAGTTCATGATTTCTGCCAGGAGTTTCACCAAGAACAGGGAAGAGAGGCTGATTCGAACACCGCTGGCTGATGCTTCCCTCTCTATAAACACTCATATGACAATCCTCCCTGACAACTAAACAAGTTAGCATATTTAACAACATATTATCAAAACACTAGCTCAATACCAATTCTCTGAAGTACTCTAGAAAAGGTCTGGAACGTACATCCGACATGAATGGCCAAGCTAATTTTTTTTTTCAATTGTATATGAAGACGTCGCACAAGAACATACACTGTTGTTATCCTGAAAAACTGAAACAGTGGTTAACTAGAGACAAGAACCAAGAGAAGAGAGGAAAAGATGACAATTACAGGAATAATATACCAGAAGAGGGTACAGAAGATGATCAGCTAGAACAAAACTTCACAAAACAGTAAAGATATCTCATTATAAGAAACAGATGCACACTGGTCATAAGGCAACAACTTTTCATTTTAGGCTTCAACATTCTAAATAGTGCTCTAAAATACACTGCATAACAGAGGTATTTAAAAACTGACTGGTGTCACAAAGATGTGTTGGAAGTCTTTCAAGATCAGATTTTAAAAGATACTGGAAATCAATGTTAAAACTTTCAAAACATCAAAGGCTTTAACGGAGGATGTATTTCAGGATAAAGCCAAAGTTCCACCTAAAAAAATACTATTTTTTCCTTCCAAGACAAAAAGTAAGTATTTGATACTCGTTCTCCATTATAAGGTTTTTCCAACTCAAATGCAATCTACCTTGTTTCTACAAAAGTGTTTTCATGTGCACCCTCCCAACCACCTCCTTTCTCAAGGGAGATTAACGCTTGTCAGCATTGCCATTCTATGCAGCCAAGAACTGATTACATTTAAAACAATAAACATTCCCATTATATACAACTTCTCTTAAATCAGCCCCATAAATTCAACAGAAATGCCACTTTACACTCAAATGCAGAAGGCAACCTGGAAAGCAGTTTATGGGGCCAACCAAACCTTACTGTTACTAAGCCAAGTTTTAAATCTTTGCAAAAGTAGGCAAGATCTTAAATCACACTGCAACCCTGCTAGTTAAAACCCAAGCTTAGCAAAGCAAGCAAGAGGAGGGAAGCACAGCTGCAAATTTTAGGGATATGTTTGGTTTCTTTTTTAAATATATATCTTGGTTTATCCTAGTAAAAAAATACCCATTTATCCTGCTTGCTTACTTCAAAATAAGTGTTTCAGAAGAATAATTACAACCAGCAAATAAATTCTGTATGGACAATGGTGACTTGTATACTGTGAAAATAAATGCCTATAGCACATGCAGACAACAGACAATGGTACAATACTGATCTCTTTGTATTCAGCATAGAAAAGACTCAAAAAATTCTGGGCTTTGGCTTCTAAAACAGGGTAAGTAATTTTGATGAAAGATGGAAGATAGTCTACAGAGAACAGCATTATCTAAAATACAAACAGAAATTTAGCTCATGCAACATTTCTCCAGTAAAATTAATTCCAGAGGAGCAACATGATAATAGTCTTCAAAACGCATTTTTAACTGTTCATTAAAACAGTTTTAGGAAGGTTTTTTTTCAATGCAACCAGTGTCTCCAACACGTATGTGCATTTCTGGATTGACCATTAATCTTGATTATTCTGGTAACAGAACATGACTATCTATACATGCAAAGGACACAAGAAAATTAAACTAGGAAGGGTAAAAAGAGGTAGAAAAATTTATGCAGGTGAGACCTTCCCAGACCATTTACAAATCTGTATAGGTAAAGATATAGATGAATCTTCCCACCTCCGGGGGTGAGTCCTGCTCCAAACATTACCTGTTTTCAGAAAACATAGGATTCTGTGCTTAATTATATCCTGCTGCTTCATCATCCTACACGTGCACGTAAGGGCAGCATGAACTGAACAGAGCTGTTATTTTCACATTGCATGAGACCTATATCACCCAGCAGGATCTTTGCATGACAGACTAAACAATCCCAGGAGCACTGGAGAACCTTTTAAAACTAAGTTTCAATCCTCTTCAGTTTGCACTCCCAGAATTCCAAGCAGCACATGCATACTCTTCTTTAAAGTACATACTATGTACATATATCCCTTATCATTTTACATTATTTGTGGTTTGGAATTTCACAGAAGGCTCCTGATTTGCAGTTGAACTAGCAGTCTTTACACAAGCAGGGAATTCTGGTTTGATCAGCTCAGTCTTTCTATAAACCACTTTTCCAGGCAGCCAAATCCACACCCATGATTCTGACAAAGCACTAACGGTTTTTGTTCAGTCTATCAAAAACTTTATATTCAGCTGAAGATTTGTTTTTTTCCCCAAAACCTTTGATGGACTATGCATAACGCAGTATGCTTGCTGTAAAGTTTCCTAGACTGTAATATGGCTGAAAACCAATACAGACACAGCAGTGCAGGGAACTGACAGGGAAGGGAACCTTTACATCTAATCCTGCTTGTCAGCTTGATGCTCTCTGCAAGTGGACAATTTTAAAGATAAACTCATTCCTTACATAGATCAAGAGCAGCTGCTATGCAAGTACAACAATATGATGTTCTAAATTAGCTGTATTTCATTAGGTGACTAGAGAAAGAAATGTTACATTTTTTACATAAAGAAAATGTCTTTCAGAAAAGACAATGTTACATGAAAAAATACATTAAACTTGGAGTCAACTATTCTGTATTAATCGAGACACAACCCGGTGAATCTTTAGATTTAAGATCTGAGTATCAGGCTTAATTTCATTCCTGTTAAAAAAAAATAATCAAAGAACATCTATAGTTCAAGTTGCAATATTTAAGTCATATTTTGCTTTCTTATCTTCTAATAGCCCAGAAAAATGGTCGTATGAGAAGGACCTCATTTTAACACCTGTTCAGAGGTCAGACTGCCACAGTAACATATACCAGGAATGTTGCATGCTTTTTCTCCCTCAGAATTCACACATCACAAATAGATGAAGTATAATCTTAATGGAATGCAATAGTACAGGTTTGTAAGAAAATATAGAGGGATTTAAAATGACAAAGGGATAGTCTTAAAGATTCTTAAAATAGTTCTTGTCAACCTCAATCTAAAAATCAGAGTTTTAATTTGTTTGCCTGCTGTACAGGAATATCATACTTCTGGTCATTGCTTGCTTGTTTCTGAAATATTTCAGTAACAGCTCATCTTATACAAACAACATAAAACATAAATAGTGGGTTTGAAAAAAAAACAAAAAATCAAAAAAAGTCTGGATTAGTAACAACTACTAGTTGTTTTGTACTACATCAGATAATTTCAGTGAAGACTAATCAATTAAATATTCAGACTGAAAAAAATGATTTGAGGATGTGTAATTACTGCTATGATTTTTAAAAGCCACCTTTTATTTAACAGCCACTTTTTAAAATCCAATAAAACTTTAGTTAGACTTTGCCAGAGCTAACTCCACATTGAACTCAACTCTAAATTACTATTTTACTAACGTTTTATCATTAATGTTGTTGCTCTCTAAAATAAAGCAATTTCTTAGGAATAAGAAGTCTGTGCTCCTTGCTTAAGGTGGCAAAGCCGCATCCAGTTGAAAAGTACTCTCCAACAGATGCTAGATGGAGAGAGCATAATACATGCATCCTACTTCCAATTCTGCTATGAAAATCACAGCTCAGCTTTAACACCCAGTTGCCCCACATGTGAAATAAGGATATTTACTTTTCTCTGACAAGCTTTTTATAGTTAGATATGAGCACTACTCTATTCAAGAGTTAAATATTGCTACCTTTAAATTACGAGTCTATCACACACAAAACCAGATAATGGACCATACTAGACTTACAATTACCAACTATATTTTGTTGTGCCACAACCTAAAAAAATGGATTTCAGTAATATTCTGTGGTAATTAACACCACGTTTGGTATTTTTCAAGTTCCTGAAGCCTTCTATATACATTAACTAATACACACTTATCTTGTATTCCTTTTTTCCTTGCTTCATTGGCTTTTATACCCACACACCATACTGTTTTCCTATTTAAGCCCCAATCACGCAATCAGATACACAGGAAAAGGTTTCAGTTAAGCTGTAGGATAAAAATCATTGGGATGTGTGCTTGGGGGTCTCCTTGGACAAATCACTTTACAAGATAAAAGATGCAGATTGTACAGTCTAGAGGGCCGGCTTTATAACCTGTGTAACACAGTGGAGACACACTTGGAGCGATCTGGATGATACCCAAGACAGATCAAGCTACTGAGGTAAAGCACAGCATAAATACAGGACTAATACCAGCGTCTTAATTCTATGGATGACATGCAGGCTGGTTAAAAATTCAATTTAATAAGAAAACATTTCTAGTTTATTTCTAACTTGAATACACACTTTAAAGTCAGCGGAAAGGCCAAAGGGTTATCAGTTTATTCCTATCTGCCTAAATCATAAGATTATTATTAATAATCCTAGTGATAAGTGAGAAATGTAAGAAAATAGTTCAAATAGATCGGAAAGAATTTTAAGAAATATAGTTGAACTACTGCCATTTCTCCCTCTCCATTTGTCAGGGTCCTTCAAAGACAAAGAAAACAAGAGAAGGATTGTTGTTTTGGTTTTGTGTTGTTTTTTTTTTAAAGTGGAAATATTATAAAAGACAAATTAATAGAATGACAGAAGGACAGCTTGAAATTACATACTCATTTTTAAAACAAGTAAGTTTCAGTTTAATATTTTCTCTTCAAACAAACCCATTTAAACTGACATTATTACTGTACAAAATCAAGATAATTATCTCCACAACCAGAAACAATTACACAAGGATGGGAGGGCCATAATCCATTTATATATTATTTAAAGAAAGCAGGCCTTTCTCCAGAAGTCTTTCAGTAAATATGTCAATAGTTTGCCACACGGGCTCAAACCCTGCCTGTATGCATCATGCCAGGATTTTAAAGCCCGAGTTCTCCTTTCCTGGCGCCCGTTACTGAACGTGTGCGTATGCTTTGTACTACCCAGCCCCGGTACTTGTGTCACGCTTGCAGACGAGGTGGTGGTGTTGACACAGCTGCACTACGAACCCAACACCCCTCTTCAGCCCGGAGCAGACAAACATTCCCACACCTCCCGTGGCCGCACCAGCGCTGCCACGCGCGAAGGAAGCTCCTTTGCTCATCAGCTGTTTCTCCACCAGTAACGACAGGGCTCCCCCCTCACACATCTCCTGGACCATCCTCTCCCTCTCTATCCTTCCTCCCCGGAGGCCTGCGTCCCGGCTCCGACGGGCCGCCAGCTCCAGACGTGGCCTGGTGTCATTGTCTCCCGCTTTCCGCCACCCCCCTCCGCTCCCTCCCCCGTCCCTCCTCCCTCCCCG
>NW_020799095.1:117070610-117106871 GCF_003259725.1 Athene cunicularia
GTGAGGCGGGCGCGGCTGCCTCCGCCCTGCCACCCGCCGCGCTCGGGCGCGGGGGGAGCCCTTCCCACGAGTGTCTTCGTGGTGCCCTTCTGTCGCCTCATCCTCTGCCTTTCAAACAGACACCCCGCACTTCTTTGGCATAGCACATGTACTAGGACTACGAAGCATTAAAAAAAAAAATAATTGCACCTTCATTATAACTAAGCAGTGATTTTTATGTTTCGTTATTTTATTAAATTGTTACACATTTTTGTAAAATTGTTGGGGTTTTTGCTTGCATTCTTTTGCCTTTTCCCTCCTGGAGTGGCGAAGGGTAATTTTCTCACCCTTGGTTCAGGGCCAAGAAAAGTTCTGGCTGACTAGCTAACTGCTAAGCAGCAAAAACACAGAAGGGCAAGATTTGCCCTCAGAGGTAGTACAATAGTATTTAAAACTAGATTATGGCATTAGCCGAAGCCAGGTTTGGAAAGCTTTTATCTTAAACAAAAAATACTAAAAATTAATCTGAAAATGAAAGGACTGATTTTCTAGATGTAGCTTTCAGCCAGAGTGGGACAAGCAGAGGCGGTTGTGGCAACCAGGCACCATCTCTGACCTCGGAGGATGGAGAGCCAGCACACAGGAGGGAGGTATCCCCAGCAAACCTTTCCTGTCTGCTCTCTATTCCTCTGGTCCTGCTGCATCAGTCAGGACAACAGCTTTCCAAAGAAGATAATCCTGATCCACCCCTCGTGGAGAATTTGAGAGAGCCTGCCCGGGCCATCACATCACCATGCTGAGGCCTCACAAGCAGCTTTGCATCCTGTACTGAAGAGTTTATTTGAGCACATCTGTTTCTCTTTCTACAAGGGAGTGGCTGTAACTGCATTAGTAAAGGTACAGTGATCCCAGGTCCCCCTAATGAAGAGGCAGCTAACGCTGCACAGTATCGATTTAACAAGATTCCCAAATGAAAAATTATATGTGCCAAACTGACTTGTGCCTTATAGGTATCTATATTTGGACTTTTTAAGGAATACCCTGGTACAGGTAGTTCCACTAAAGCTATAGGTGAATGCCAGGCCCTACTGTTAGAGCAAAACTCATATGTTGCAGAAGTGACTTGATCTGCATCAGGGTTTTTTCTAGTCACTGTCAGAACCTGCAGGCCATTACCCAGCTGATAATACTGAAAATACTAAGAGGGTAGATCTCATTTTAGCCTTATAACAGCTTTGTGTGAGAGTTAGAAATCACATCACAGAGCACATTGATTCCTGAAAAACACAAGGGTTTTTTAATTATTCAGGTTGAGTTGGTTTATTCAAAAGACTGTGTCTTCAGCACAATTACTAAGCATAATTGAATTGTTTCTAGTCATTTATTTGGGGAAAATCCCTTTGCCTGTTGGTTATATCTGAATTTTTTTTATACACAGGTGCAAGTTCAGATTCTGATGTCAAAATTACTTTGGTCTTTCCGAGCTGCCCACTAGTGACGATATGGCAAGAGTAAGAATTTCCATAGAGATCTTGTTGGTAGCTGTGTACAAACCACCCGAGTCCAAATTTCCTTAGCCAAGTCAGAGCTTGCAAGTGTTATTTAGCAAATGGAGTTTGCTATTGATTTTCACAGTCCATTTGGCAGAAATAGACTTGCAATTGCAGTATTATGAAGACAGTGGGTATCTGTATATAAAGAGCACTGAGGACTGCAGTTACCTGTTAATATTAATTTCTATTTTGATACGCTGTACACAAGATTATTTTACATGTACAGTATGTTTTAGCTGAGGATATAGAATTGCTGCTGAAACATCAAGCTACTAGAGGAAAAGACCTGTCAAAAAGACACTTAGTTCCATGTCTTTCATTCCTGCTCTAATATGAATAGATTAAATTTATTGTTTTGTTTTGTTCTTTTCATGTGGTGTGAATCTTCAGTTTCAAGCAACTGCTGCTCCGTTCACTCAATCCATAGCTTGTCATAGCTGGTGCTCTATATCTACATGCTAGTCACAAGGCAACCCCTGCCTAAACTCCACAACGGTGTAGAGCCTGTATGTTATTGAAGGACTGCTGCTGAAATTGTACGGGAAGATTATTGTAAATCATCTGTCCAGCAGGTTGACATCCAATTTCCTTCCAAGAGCTGAGCCAATAAGGATGGGTATCACAGGGGAACTATGATGTAAGCACTGTAGATAAAAAGACGGTCAGTGCCCTCCTTCAGAACCAAAGATATGAGTGGTTGTCAGCTTGTGTGCTGGGTCCCAGTGCTTTGAATAGAGCTAGTTGTTTTGACAGCTTTATTTAATAGGGTAACCATGTATTAATATAACGTTTGGTCAATTATGAAGAATTTTATGGACTTTGAGAAAGCATTTTGAGGCAGACTTTGTTGCAGAGACTACAGACCATAAAGGACATGTTCAGCTCTTTTCTGATTAAAAGAAAAGCTAGGGTTTTATCTCTACTGAAAGGAGAATAAGAAAACTCAGAAGGAAGGGTGAAGATTTAAAATATTTCTGTCTTACATGGGTTCCCAACTAGGAATTCCAACATAGAATCATGGAATCATTTAGGATGGAAAAGACTCTTATTGAGTCCAACCTAACACCACCAAGTCCACCACTAAACCATGTCCCTAAGCACCACATACCTCCAGGGATGGTGACTCAACCACTTTCCTGGGCAACCAACCTGTTCCAATGTTTGATAACCCTTTCAGTGAAGAAACTTTTCCTAGTATCCAGTCTAATCCTCCCCTGGCACAACTTGAGGCCATTTCCTCTTATCCTATTGCTTGTTACTTGGGAGAGGAGACTGACACCCACCTTGCTACAACCTCCTTTCAGGTAGCTGTAGAGGGCGATGAGGTCTCCCCTCAGCCTCCTCCAAACTAAACAACCCCAGTTCCTCAGCCCCCCTCTCTTTGTAAGACTTGTGCTCTAGACCCTTCACCAGCTTCGTTGCCCTTCTTTGGACGTGCTCCAGCACCTCCATGTCTTTCTTGTAATGAGGGACCCAAAACTGAACACAGTATTCACCAGTGCTGAGTACAAGGGGACAGTCATTTCCCTAGTCCTGCTGGCCACACCATCCTGGCCACATCCATACAAGCCAGGATGCCACTGGCCTTCTTGGCCACCTGGGCACACTGCTGGCTCGTACTCAGCTGGCTGACATCCAACACCCCCAGGTCTTTTTTCACCAGGCAGCTTTCCAGCCACCCTTCCCCAAACCTGTAGCATTGCGTGGGGTTGTTGTGACACAAGTGCAGGACCTGGCACTCAGCCTTGTTGAACCTCATATTATACAATTGACCTCGGCCCATCAGTTCAGCCTGTCCAGATCCCTCTGTAGAGCCTTCCTACCCTCAAACAGATCAACACTCCCACCCAACTTGGTGTTGTCTGCAAACTTACAGAGGGTACACTCGATCCCCTTGTCGAGATTGTTAATAAAATAGAACTGGCCCCAATACTGAGCCCTGAGGAGCAGATATTGCGATCCAACAGCACTGCCTTGCAAAGAATTCCAAAATGCTTGTTAGATAACAGTGATTCCAATGTCTGCATTGTTTTGGTTTCAGCATGCAGATTTCTGCTTTACTGGTAATTGGCATCAGTCAATGGCTGACCCAAGGACTGTCATCCTCGTAGCTGCAGCCATCCCTCTTTGGTTGCTGGTAAAGTCCTGAAGATGTGAAAAAAGATTGATAATTTTTTTTTTTTCTGCTCAGACCTCTAAGTCTGCAGGCAGCATGTATGAAATATTATAGTTGTGCTATCTAACCTGAAAAATGTTTTCTGACAAACCTAAAAGAAATGCATTGGTTATGTGTGCTAAAGCACGAGAGCATCAGTGCTTTCTTCCTGGAGCCTTTACGTTTAAGCATAGCACAAGAGAAAAAATGTATTTGAGAAACACCTCAAAAATTGTTGTCCGGTACTTTATTTACAAATTAATTGGAGTACTCCAAAAGTCATTTATATTGTTTCATATATTTAAAATATTTTCAGTGAGCATTAGATACTTGTTTAGTAAAAAATAGTGGAGAACTTTCTATGTGAGAGGGAACAATTAGCACCTGCTTCTGATGGTTTTATGTACAACAATAGTATGTAGTGCTTGTTTAAAAATGCTGAAAAGCTAGGACTTCTGAGCCTTTGTGTCTAATGGACAGTAAAAGGTGATAGTTAAAGTGCAGTTTCATGCTTGGAACAAGCTGATGATCTATGGCTGTACAGCCTCTCAAACGGAACGCTTTCACCTGTAGGAGCTCACCCCCTCTCATGTTGGTGCAGTTGTACAACTTTGCAGTGAGTCAGTTCAGCTCAGTGGTCCAGCCAAAAATCAGCCTTACAAGAAAGTCAGTTTTCAGTGGGATCAGTGAATTGATCAGACTTAACCTGCATATTCATTAATCCTTACATGAGCAAGGGAGTGGGGAAATGTGGTCAGGGGTGATGAGAAGGGCTGGTCTACTGCTCATGGTGGCACACTGTCTTCTTAAATCATCTTAATGAGCTTTGAAACAGCACAGTAATAGTTAGACTGTGATCAATTTAAGCTAGAATAGGACAGAACTGCCACTAAAAGAAACAATCCTTCTTCCTGCTCCTCCCTATATGTTTCTGGCTTCCTTGGTCAGCATAAGCATTTGCATTGTCATGTTGTGAATTATGTGCTGAATTATACTCAGAATTGAATTAGATTGAAATTAAACTGACAAGAAACAGAGGATTTTATTTCAGATATATTCCATACCCTGATTCATCAGGCAACCTCACAAATGTTTGTGTTAGCTCAAGAGAAGGGATAGCACAAGGACAGGAACAAGAAAATGGACAAGAAGAGGGCAGGCTTGCATTTTTTGGCAACAGTACCAGTTTATGCCAAATTAAACTACCACTTTTAATATAAATTTTCTTCAGTATTTCCACTGCGCAAGAGACCACTCAGGCCTGTCTCTCTATGTGACCCCATGTATAGGATGAATGGGTCAATACATAGGACCAGTGTATTAATGCCAGTGTATATGATCCTTTAACTGTGGTGGCTCACTTGTTGGCACCTTCTTTAGCTGCCATATAGTACTTTTCATTTGCTCCTGTTTTGTTTTCATGTACCAGATGCAGATAATCAGTGCATAATGGATCAGGGTCCAGATGGATCTGGCAGATGGGAACCTGGAACAGGAGAGAAGCTGTGATTCTGTTCTGCAACTGCAGACACCTTGGTGAAGTTTCCAAGTCTCTTACTGAATGTATAAGACTTAACAGGTCTGCTGGTGGTGCTTGGTCATGAAATACTGAGGTACAAAGGCGGCATTTCTCTCTGTCCCCTTGTGGAGTGCTAGGCCTGCCACCCTTGTAAAGTGAAGCATAATTCAAAATACCCACTTTATCCATTATGCAAAGGATCGTAATCTGTCAACCAAACTACAAGAGATACACTCACTTATAAATGTACTTAAATATTTTTAAGAGGATGTCTAGATAAATTCAGGAGCTGAAATTAAGAGTTCATAGTTTGTTTATAGGGTGAGTAGTCTAAGAGGTTAAAACAGGCTGCAGTATATCCACTGCTGGACTGAAAGAACAAAAAGCAAATGTTTATTAGCACGGAGAATATTAATCAATAGATAATTCCTATGTTGCTTCCAAACATTTGTAGAAAAGTGTATGACACCCTAGAGTGACCAATAATGAAATAAACATCCATCACACTGAGGAGGCTCTTGCAAGGTGACAAATATATTCCTTAAAGCTAAAAAGCACAAGCTCTTGCTGTATTGAAATAGTTCTTCATACTACAGCTAAGTGAGGATGCATACTCCTAGTAGAGTGTGATATTTGTCAGTTTGGAACAGCTGCAGGAAAAATGTCAGATAGCAGTGAAGAAAAAAATCCCACTTCTTGTGGCTGATAGGATAGTTTTGAATTGTGGCTGGAAACCGTGGAGGATATCAGATGTTCTTGGCTGCAGCTTGCGTTGATGTGCTGGAAGCTTATACTGCTGAATTTGCTGGAATGCTATCCCTTTTTTGCTAGGAATTCTTCTGTGGGAATACCTTTTCTTCTAGCCTACCTATAGGAGTTTTCAACAACTTCCTTCTTCAGCATTTTTCTCTCCCTAATAGACAAATAATTCAGTTCCCAGCTTCCATGGCACCTCAGCATACCACTCCTTAATACTGTGAATGAAGAAGGAATACGAGTATCTGTCTTAAAGACAGAAGGAAATAATTTTTTTTAATTTTTTTTAATTGGTTGAGGTTTTTTTTGAAGTTTCTTCACTAGTTTTTCAAACTTGAGGACCTGATTAGGGATGTATCAGCCTGAGAAGGTGATTTTCTGAGACACCCTGTTTGAGAAAAGATAGTGTTTCTTTTGGGGAACATAGAAATGAAATAGCACATCTTGACCCTGAACCAGGAACCTACTATACAGTTATTGCTGTATGTGAGGATATACAAATGCATAAGTAAATCCACAAGCCTGTGTGATACCTTCAAAATGGCAAGTATTTCTGTCTCTGAATACCAAGAATGCAAAGTTTTGGCAATTCCCTGAGCACCTTGCACTGCAAAACAAGACGTGTTGAGGATGTATGGTAAAGGTAGCAATAAGATCCATTGATTCATTGCTTCTCCTAACCAACTCCAGCAGATAAAATTGCTAAGGAACTGTTACTGGATTTAAAGGAGAAACTGTTGAAGTGAGGGAGCCACAACATGATCATCCTCTTTCTTGGGAGGTGCTATCCTTACCATTACAGCTTTCCTAGATTACTCTGTGGGTGTGAGCCTTGTTAATTGGTGATCTCCTCAAACATCTATAATAGGAAGGACTACTGTAGTGTGTGGTTATCCTGAATTCTTAATTTCCAGTTTCAGCTTACAACGTGCGAATATTCTGACTTCTAACAAATTAGAAAAGAAACAAATCTACTGAAAATCATGACTCTCCTACCTTTAAATGCCAGCTTCACACTCCTGCAGGTCTTTGTAACTGATGTGACATGACGAGTGTAATGCATGCTGAGTTGTCTTACAGACTAGTCATTAAATAGCCTGGATATTGGGAGCATGAAGCATTAGTTTTAACCCAATTTTTACATGCTGAATGACTCTCTTGCCCTTGATCTGAGGTGAATTCAGCATATCGCTTTAGAACATGTACATTTTCAAAGGTTTATGCAGATCACTTTCAGTAAGCTGATAACAACAAAAGAAGGGTTGAAAATGAGTAGGAACTGAGAAAAGTTGAATGGAATTCAGCTGGAGAAAAATATCCCTTTAATCTGTGGGTAGGGTGAGTCAAATGAATAACAAGGTAGTTTCCAAGTATTTTAATATCTGTGTTGAAAAGCTTAGACAAGGAGGTCATAAAAGTCACATGAATTAAGGTAGGAAGCTATGAGACTGGCACTTTGAACTGCCATGAAATGATCTTTGAATCTGCCTGATTGTTTCCTCCAGCAACTGCAGTGGGTTATTTCCTGTCAAAAATGCAATAACTGATAATGCAGTGTATATGTTATAAAATGGACTTTGTGGCAGGAATGAAAGATTTTGAATATGAATAACTAGAAGGATAAAATTGAATGGGAGTTATGGATATTCTTGCCTAGAACAAAGACATTAGAGAAGTACTGTAGTGATTCATTCTACTATGCCAATCAACTCACTAAGTATTTACTAGATGTGTATTAATTCACGTATCTTTACAAGGCATTTTTAAATACCTGTGACAGTTTTGATTAGACTTCGGAGATGTTTTTAGTTTCAAGTCAAATGTCAGATCTGATGTGCAATCTACATCATTAAAAACTGGACTGGCTGGTTCACAGCTTATACAATGGACGGTTTCTCATGACATTCAAAGCTACTGCTGTCAGGGTTCAGATCCAGGCAGGCCTGGAGTGTTGAGTTTTGATATCTGAAAGTGTGTATTGTGTGCTCTTTCTTGCTAAAAGCTTTATAATTTTAGATCTCATACAGGAGTAAGGACAGTGGCTATCAGAAATTGTTGCTGTGCCACTGGTGGGACTGTTGAGGTGCAATTTATAATTGTTTGTAGCTGAGAAGACCAGACAAAAAAATGTTGGTCTGGTAAAAATCTCATTTGTTACAGTTTGTGAGACATGCAGCAGATAATTCTACAGGGCCACGTTCCTCCGAATCTATAGAGACATTGCTGATTTTTGTGACTGCTTCTCTTCTCAATTCCTGACACATGTGAAGTAAATTGTGCATACCAGTGCTGCAACCCTTGTTTAAACACAGGGTCTGTAAAGAGGAGGCTTTTTGTAGGGCCCTTATAATAGATACATAGTGATACGAGTCAACAATAATGATAATTTTTATGGTGTTTTATGCATGCTTGGACCAAACTTGCTGCCTTGGCTAGCACTGGGCTTGGAATAAAAGCTTACTTGCATGAATTTATTAGCAGGTTATGACAGTGGAGCTTGAATTGGTCTGCTTGTGTGTGCATGGGATGGAGATCACACCTCTGGATAGCCACAGGTGCTGTCCTTAAAATGCTCACCTGACAAACCACTTCTGTTCATTAGTTTGTTCTTCCTTAACATTTATCAGATTAATCTCATCAGCACATTGTTTTTCCTCTACTCACCATTTTAGAACAGAAATAGTATGTGGGATATTACTGCACACAAATGGCATGAACACAGATGTAAAAAGGAAACAATATGGTACGTTTTTTCAAAACAACGTGTGCTGGCAGTAAACTCTGTTACATGGATGAGGTCAACCCAAATCTGGATACTTAGAAACCAGAACACTCAGAATGGGAAACGGGAATTTCTGCCTTTTTTGGTGCCGCAGTGCATATGGCACCTGAAAGATAGCTTCTTTAGTTTTCAGGCATAATAGACCATGGAGAAATATGTAAAGGAGGGTAGACAATTGTGCATAATTTTCAAATACTAATTTGAGGTATTCACGTCACAAAATGTGAGACCCCACCAGAACTTTCCCCAAGCTTGTGGAGGTTTAAATTCATGGTTTCACTTATTTTCATTATACTGCTGGATCAAAGCTAGAAGGTTAAAATCCAAATGGACTTTAAATTCACAATCTACCATATAAGAATGAGGTTTTGTCCTTCGAAATAGGTGTGAGCCTTCTATGGAAGCTGACTGTGCTCTGTTTTACATATTTGAGAGGTAATAGTGATGTCTTATAACCAGGCTTTGTGTGTTTGTGCACGTTTGGTAAATGTGGTCACTGTGTGAAATATTATATTAAAATATTCTGGTGTATTTGCAAACCTAAATGTTGTTGCAATAATTACAAACATTCATTTATATAAAAAAAAATTTAAAAACCCAGAAATCTGTCATCACAATTTCTTTGCATAAATTCTAAGGTTATTTTTTCTATGTCATTTACTAGAAAGCATTTCGTTCACTCATACAATTCTAATAAATGTTTTATCATGAAGCTATGGCTGCATTTTGGTTTTCTTGCTCATAAAAAGCTCAGGGTGGATTTTCTTTGTAATGAAGGTATTGGCTTTTACAAGAACAAGATCGTTTCTGCAGTGGGAGGCTGAAGAGGCTATAGCTTTGAGCATTTGTTTACTAGTCTCAATTACTGATCATTTGCATCAAACAAAGTTTTATACATTCTTATAAAAAGAAGATAACATTTTCACTTTAAATTTAGGGGGTGCTTTAAACTCAGGAGCCTTTAAATATCATGTAATGCCTGCTAGAAACAGGAAAAATAGATTATTAACAGAGGAGACTGACTGCTTCAAGAGGCATCTCCTGTGGTTTCAGCAGGCAGCTGGCAGCCAGTCAGCTGCTGGGGTAAAATCCACAGGGTCTCACCAGTTCTGGATTTTGCTCTTTTCAGTGACAGATTTGGAACTGCCCTATGATAGATTCTGAATACATTGCTTGATTATTCATGTACTGGTATGCTGCATGTCTTTGGTATTTTCTGTATGCTGTATGGTATCACTTGTTTAACTTGTAAAAAATCTGTCCGAGACAAAAGAAGAAAAAGAATGCACCAAGCAGCTAACTCAGAGAGCTAATTGTTATTGATGGGGACTCTTAGATTTTTGGCTCCCTCTCCAGCAAACTACAAGGACAAGAAATGAAATGTGAATGTAGTAACTGCAGGGATTAAAAGAGACAAGAGAGAGAGGGACAGGAGGGGAGGTTCATGGTCCACACCACTTGAAAGTCGCCGGGCTATACTTGTGGTGGCTGAAGAAATTGGGTCTACCTGAATTATAGTTGAAGTTACATGGCAGAAATATATGTAGAGAGTTTGCTGATTATGTGTACATTATTTTCTATACGACAAGTATTTAGAACTAAAAGAAACATTTATTTTTTAGAAGGCTGTTTGTTCCCTGAATGTCCCATGTGCCATGGGCAGCCCTGAGAGAAAGGACTTAAGGCATATGAATTCAGCTAGAACTGATGTGTAAGCATGGTTGATGTATTGGAAGTGAAATGATACGTCTCATTCTAGGGTAGAATTTGTCTTAATTAATTTTAACAGTTATAAAAGCCAAGACCTAGTCTAAGCTGTCATTTGGGCTTTTACTATGCAAAAAGACTAACATCTAAATGAGTAACTCATGCAGTACTGACGGTACCAAGTCTAAGATAAATGTGACCTGTCATCCTCTTCTACATCCTTTATTTTCCTCTATCGACTACAGAGGAAATCAAGTCAATTCAGTTTAGATTAAAAGCTTTCATATAGTTGAAGTCAGATGAGTTAAATCCCACCTTCAGATCAGGAGGAGTGTGAAATTCTCCTCCCAGACAGGTGAAAGTTGAGGCCTGCCACCCCAGGGGATGAATACAGAAAAAAACAGAAGGTAAACTGCAGTACCAGTAAACCTGTAACTCTAACACCTCCTTGTTCCTTAGTACTCTGCATTGCTATCCCCCAGGAGGAGGTACAAGGACTGCCTTGTTTTTTCCAGCCATGAAAGAATGAGAGGATTTACTGGGATATCTCAGAAATCTCAAGTATGCTTTTGGCTGTAGGATTACTGCCAGTTGTTTTCAGTATGCTGAATAATAGTGAATGAGCTGTTAAAGATTTGGATCTTTTTCACAGTGGTGTATAGAACTGTCAGGAAACACCTAAGGCAAAGCACAGAGAGGTGGGTGATTAATGTGTGTGAGCCTTGATAAGTAATACTCTTTTGTATAACAAAGAAATTTGCAGAGTTTAAAGATCATGATTTATTTATTGGTCCTTTATTTAAAAGATATATAATAGGCAAACAGACTGACTCTGGCTGTGTTAAAATAATTTCCCACACTGAATGTCAAGTAAAATGATACATATTCAATAGTGTTCCCTTCTACTGCAGCTTTGACTTCTGTACTCCAGTGAATTTGAACATAAAGTGTGGTTTAAATAGATACACATTGTCGAGATTTAGTGAAGCCTAGGAGAGCCTTACTTTGAAACATTCCCATAAAAGTCTCATCTCCTGGGTTGCAGTACTGCTTTTTGCTTGGAATTTATTGCATTTCTTTGATTTCATATTGTATATTGGTGGTACAGCAACTTTATCCTTTTCAGCTATGGTATCAATCTATTCTTGAAAAGCTGTGTACTTATGAAATGCATTGCAATGCAGAAGAATAGAGAAAAATCATCGTGTGACATTATGGATGTCTCATGAAAAGTGAAAGAAGAAACGCACTTTTACCATGCAGTGGAATCAATATTTTGATTAATTTTATGACAAGTGAAGCTTTCCATAAAGGAACTAATCTTAACCCTCTTTGCTTTTTGGTCTCCAGTGTCTTGCAGCAGATACATGGCACTTTTTACACTTATACATGTTCCCTTGTGAAGTTATGGCCGAATATAATGCAGACAACTTCTGCTACCTCCATATGGAATCTGCTGCTCTGCTTCTGCATACAGCAAATACCCCTCTGGTTTTGCTCTGTTGGGCTTTATCCACACATACAGCTGGAGAGGTAGACATAAAGGTGCCAACTTGTTGGAGTGGGAAACACTGTAATCACCAGGGAAGGTAGAGAGCATTAATAGATACCTCTACCCCTTTGCTAATATCCACATACATTAAAAATTAATTATGTCACAGGGTTCCTGAATATTAATTAACATTGTCCCCATGGAAGTACTCCAAAGCCAGGTAATTTTTTAGGTGAGAAGAGTTTGACTGGGGGCTCTGACACCATTAGATGAACGGAGAAGTGATTCTCTTATTTTAGTGTCCCTTTGGTCTTCTCTGCTTGTTACTTTTAGAAACAATCCCAGCAGTATCTGTTTACTTTACTTATTCAGGATTAAGATATTTTTATACTTCTCACAGTGTCATTCAACCTAAAATGATTAGTCTCTGCTTGTTTGCCAATTTTTTTCTAACTTTTGTTCTTCCAACTGTTTGTTTAGTCACAGATAGCTGTTTGCTCTCCCAGTAGGCCATCTGACCCAGCAGTCCTCTAATTATTCAACACAGTAACATTATTCAACCTTATTTTCTTTCAGCTTTTTTAAGTATTGGGGCTTCAGTGATTTTATTCCTGGTGAAAAGTAAAAATGCCTTTTTATACTAGTCCATGTAATCTCTGCTGCTCTTGGGGCCTGGACTCTTTGGACTCTTTCCTCTACTCCATGTTAGACTTCTGTCCTTTGCCTTTTATTTTTAGTCCTGATACTGAGTGAAAATTCAAAACATGCTCCAAATGTTCCACCTTTGGTCTGTGTGTTCAGAATTAAGAGTATGAAGATGGTATGTACTGTACTTACTATGGTTTTGGATGAAACTTTTCATAAATAATTTGTCTTCTGGGATTATTTTTTCCCCCTCTATACACACAAACTATGTTTGTTTCAGCAGCATGGAAATCACTGGATTTGAAAAGGAATTTTTGAAGAAATTGGCTTTTTATGTGTCCTTCAATAGACACCTAAATAGGGTGTGTGTGTGTGTTATTCTTCCAAATATTCAGGCTTTAACACTGATGGATTGTTTAAGATTCTCGCGGAGGCAAAAGAAAAGTAAGATGGTGATTCCGGCAATTTTAAATAACACTTTCTGATGGGCTGGGTGCCAGCAGATCTGCAGCCAGGCATGCCAGCAAAGGAGCCCTTCTGCTGGTGCCATGCAGAGGAAGAGGAGCGTGAAATGAACAGGGACCTTCCTTTCTCTGTTAAAACTCTGATACAGACTTTAATTTTTTTTGAGAAGTGCTGTCCTGACAGCTGTGGAAACGTGATGTTCCTACTCTCAACTCAAGAGGAGAGAGTTGTAGATGAGCTTCCCAACATTCATTGGCCAGTCTGCATCAAAACTGCTCTCCAGAGAGTAGCCCGTTCTTCAGACATGTTTGCTGCAAGGTCTCTGCTGAGACTTCTGAAGGTTGCACTTATTATCTGCAGTGTTGGTAGGTGTGTGTTTGACAGGTAGTGGACTGCATCCACTGACTCTCGAACAGCCTTCAGTATGACAGCAACTTCAGATTATTTCTACCTCAGCTTCTCAGAAAAGAGACTATTTCTCAGAAGAGAAACCTCATTAAAATAATCACAACAGCTTTAATAGAACATCTTTGAAGTATATAATAAAGGTTTGAGGTTTGTCTAAAATTATTGTCTTAAAAATGTATTCCTGCAAATGGGCTATTATATGGAAGAATTGCTCATGGGCTGAAGTAGTTCAAAATCCTGGTGGCAGCTGGTATGGGCCTTTAGGCTTTCCAGTGCTCTCCTTAATGCTACCAGACTTTCCAGGAGCAGCCTCAGACTCCCTTGGGTCTCTCTGGGCAATGGAACCTGACCTCTTAGCTCTGTATGGTGCAAGAGACAAAGGGCTTGGCCCATGATCTTGTAGGCAGTGTGTTAATGGTAGTAGCGGACAACCCACAGAAATATGCTGCAACAATCCCAGGAGGAGAACTTCTTGTGTTGGACTAGTGAAATAGTGTCAAGGGCTTTTAGGGAAGTGGCCAAATGAGCTGAACTTGCGTGTGCTTACAGCAGGCAGAGGAGAGATGCTGAACACATGCTGCCTGCTATCAGCAGCCCTGTGGTTGCCAAGAATTGCAGCTACACCATTACGTAAACCATCACACAGTACACATTGTGCAGACAGACATCTTGTTTGTGTGTGAATGGATCTGCGTAGGTATGTGGGGAAGTTCACACATTTTAACAGGTTCATGCTTTAAATTTAGTACCAAAAGTTAGGCTCTTTTATAGCCTGAAGTTGTCATCGACAGACAGTATTCACTTCTTTTTTGAAATGGAGGAAGAGAAATGGAGATGCATGCAGCATGATATAGCAAATTTAACCTGTTAGAGAAGGCTTAAGTACATTTTGTCTTTTTGACAGATTCTGTGCTAACAAGGCCAAAGAGTGGCTCAGGTTCTCCTATCACACTAGCAGGCATTTCACTCATTTAACCCTTAGAAAACTGTCTGGCTCACAGGAAAATAACAATACATCTTTCCAAACCATACTAAGCTCTGTGAATGTGATAATTTAATTCAAACAAAGTAATTAGTCTGCATAACTTAAAATATACCAAGTTGCTTTTTTTTTTTTTTTTTTTTTTTTTTTTTTTTTTTTTTTTTTTATAGTAGCTATTTCTAGCTCATTAAGCACAGAACCCTTTACACTCAGCTTTTTGACTGCACTCCTTCAATTCAGCCCCATCAACTCAGATTTTCTCAGTGTGGAAACAAAGTGAAATGAAACAAGGGAAATGAAACAGTAACTAGATCAGTCATTTCTGCTCAGCTTTTCAGGTTGCTATACTTTTTTTTTCAGTTATGACATGCTAAAGATAATAAGCCACCTGAAAACTCTGGCTGTGATTTTAACAGATGCATTATTTTTAAGAAAATTGAAAAATCTGTTATAAAATGAAACTTTCTCCGCTCTTCTGTGTGTTTATGTCTTCAGACCTAACTCGGTATTCTGCTCAGAAGTGGTAAAAATAAAAGGGTGCGTTATTCGGTTAAAAAAAGAGACAGCCCTCCCAGGATTGAGCCAGAGGAATAGCCTAGCACATGGCAGTCAGCATGAAAGACTAAAACACCTGCTTGCAGTCGTACCACAATATTTATTTCAGAAGCAGCTATCCATTATTTGAGATAAAGTATATGCTCCTACAGACCTAGGGGTTGATTAAAATATTTCATTGTTATGGGTATTCTGCAGCATGCCTTTTTCAGTAACACCAAGCAGTGCTAAGGTGGATGGACTCTAAGAGCAGGCAGGATGGATGAAATATATTACCCCGTGTCTTTATGGCAATAGATGGAATTTCTTTGTTGCAGGCAAAGTGCACTTTCTGCGTGGCTGGGGACAGTGGCAGATTTTTTTAATTAACATTTGAATCTATTATTTATGAGTGCATTCCCTGATGTCTAAATCTAAGGGCAAGACCTACCATGCTTGACTCGGGCTCTCAGGAGAGGACTCAAAAGGATTTGCAAGTGGAGAGAGCTGAGACTTTATGCTTGACCGCTCCTGCCTGTCAGGCAAGGACAAGCATTCAGGGGCTAAAGAATTGCCTTGTTCGAAATGTCCTTGCCCAAAACATTTGCTAAGGACAACCATGTGTTAGCTCACTGGCTCTAGTTATGCCAAATTTGCAGATATTAACAGAAGACCTTTTTAAGGCAGGCCCTTTTGACACCACGTGCAGCCCAAGGCTGTGAATTTCCAACAAGCAGCTCACCCAGTGTGCATCATGCTTAGGGCGACAGGCATGTTCAGCTGAGGACTGTGAAAATCACTCTGGAGTTGCTCACCTTCCTCCAAGACAGACCCACCAACAGCATCAGTAATCCTGAGTTCATGGTGCTGATAGGGCTTGAAAACCTGTTGATGCGGTCAGCCAGAAGGCAGCTCTCTCCACACCCAGCTTTCCTCCTACACAGTGAAGGAGGAAGCGATTACAGCTGTTTGGTCCTTAATTTTTTATCCTGAATGAGTATGAGAAATGGGCATATCTTAAGCATGCCTACATTTTCCATGAACAGAAGACTTTAAAATTTACAACTCAGAAAATATATTTTGTGAGGTGAGCGTTTAAAAATGTTTTAAAAGAAGTATAGCTAATGTCATGGAGTTTATATTTTAAAAGTCTCTGTAATTTATTTGAATTTCTGTTCTCTTGTGCTGTTTTCTACAGCAGAGGGGTAGTTGTATATCTATGCATCTGAGATGTTATTCTGGTCTTTTACCATCACTTAAAAACTGCATGAAAATGGTAGCATCTATCTTTTAGGTACAGAAGTCAAAACCATGAAGTCATTGTATGTGAGACTAACATTTTTTAAAAATGAATGTGACTGCTATATAACTGTGAACTACAGAAATGGTATAGTAGTTTTGCACAGCCAACAGAACATTCAAAGGGCTTGCAAAAATATTTATCGCTCTACCCATGCCACAGAATATCTTATTCTTTGAGTGGTACCATTAAATTGAATGTAAACATAAAAAGGGAAGGGATTGTTTAACATGAATAAACTAGAATAGTTAAATAATAACAACTTATTTTTGTTAGGAAATATAATGCTTTCTTCCCAACCTTAAGAATTAGGTGCGGTATTTTCAATAAAGTTTTGCACGCTCCTTGGGTAGGCAGCACAGTAGGCCTTTTTGAAACAACTTCTGACAAACACATAGGGAGCCTCACCCATCATCGGTGCTCTTTCTTCAGGGTTTGCAACCAAAGTCAATACCTTTTTTGACCTCTAAAGGCCAATTTTTTATCAATTTATGAATGATGATTCAAGGTAGTTTGGTATAATTGTTTCGTTGTTGGGAAGGGTGACTTGAAGAGGCGTAGACCTGTTGCCTTCATGTTAATTAATCTCAGGGTTTTGTCTATAAAAAAAGAAAAACTATCAAAAAAACGAACAGATGTTTGCAAAAGCTTGTCTGAGCACTTCGTCCAAGTTACGGAAGTGGCTGTAATTATCTATAATCAATGGAAGTGTAACTCCTGGATTTCACATAATCATTATATATGTGATTTTGACAGCTGGGTTAATAACCAGTGTTTTGCTGTTTACATACTTTTTTTGTTGTTGTTGTTGAATGATAAACTATACCTATGATCGTAAAATAAATTCCCTTTTCTCAAAACCAGTTATCGATTCTGTTGTCCTGTAGGCAATAAAGACTGCTGAAGAGAAGTATAAAGGGAAGTAAGCAATTATGGAGATAAAAAAGAGCTGTTCTGAGAAGTAACATTTGTAAATCACAAAGGCTGTTGTTCCATATCCAAATAGCTGATTTCCAGTAGTTCTTTCTTTAGGGTAAACTACTCTATTTAGAATCACTCTTGCTGATAAATTGTCTTACAAATTCTTCAGGAAATAGCGTTTGTTCTTTTTTAGTAACTGTCTTTCTGATCAGCTTTAGTGACCCTGAAATTAAAGGGCTCAGGGACTGTTTACACTTATATTCAGCTATGGGGCACTAAATTACCCTGCACAGGTCTCAAAGCTGAGTTCAGAGTTTTCAGTTGCACATAGTACATAGTATTCAGGCTGAGTCCATCCAGATACCAGGGTGCAGCTTTATTCATGTACTGGTTTTGATATCAAGTACTTCTAAATGTCACAGCTTCGTAGTTAAACTTGCAATTATTCCTGTCCAAGAAAGTCAACTAGATCAAGAACGTGAGATCCTTCTGGTAACTAAAAGAGGGGGTTTGTTTTTTTGTTTTCCTTTCTTACTCCAAGAGTTCAATTACTTTTCAGTACCAGTGGAGATGTGATGGTATGAAAATAAAGCTGAAATGTTTCATATGATGAACTGCTAGACTATGTGCAGGAATCAAACCATTACATCTGAATATGGTTTCTCCTGGCCCATACTTGGAAAGGTTTGTACTGCAGCAATTCAGATGTACATCTGGTTCGTGCTGATTAGGCATCTCATGCCTTCTGTCCTTCACCTCAGTCTCTTATATCCTTGTAGTAGTTCAATCTTGTCACCTAAATCCAGAATAACTCACAATAACTGGTGCTACTTTGTCATTCGCACCACTGTCAAGGCTGTTGGTCAAGAATCTGTGCATAACAAAAGGCAGTTGTTGCTGTCTTCAAAATATTTCATGATTATGGCCATAAATAATTGGAAATGACTAGCGGATAGATATTTTGAGAGCTTGTCCCCTAGATCTTCATTATATCAGAATAGAAACTTGCATTACTCAAGTCTAAAGGAATCAAATCTGAACAAGCTTTTAGAAAGCTTGTTTAAAATAAATACTTTTTATTAACAAAATGTTAAAAAAATAGAATGCATTTCTGTCATGTTTTTCAATGATTGCCTTTTGCAGTCTAAAAACAATGGTATTCTTAATTAAATACCACGCTCCCTGGTCTCAGAAAGGTTGCCCATTTGCTAAATTCAAGTACTTAGAGACAATCCTTGGTGTCAGTAAGTCAAACTGTCACATCCTTGAACTAAAGCTTTAACAATTAAATGAAATATGAAGAATACTTCAAAAACCTTTGATGATTTTATTAACAAATATGTTTTATTTAGCATGTTATGGCACAAGATTAAACTCAAAATTGATAAAGTAAAATATAGGCTTTTGCAGATACAGTAAGATTGAAAAAATAGTATTTTAAAAGTAGCAAAAATCCCTCAACAAGTTGTTATATTCTCTGTGCTTTCATTATAATTCTTTCAAACATGGTGCTTATACATTGTATTTCAGCTGTAAAGCTTCTGCTTTCACCTCCGACTCACTTAAGAATCTATTATTAATTCCTTTAAAACATGCAAAAAGTAACTTCCAAGAACTGCCACATAGCCATAGAGCTACAGAACTCACTGCAAGAACACCGATAAATAAAACCATCAGTTAACATCAGTTAATTACAGTTTAAGGCTAGATGCTCAGCTGGTGGACATGGGCATACTCTGACTACAGCGGAACCCAAATGCAGCAGTCGACTGCTGGCTTCCAAGTTTCAAGTTATGACAAGTTGCTTTGTCTTTCCATAAAGCAGAGTATTGTATATGTTAATAATATTTCATTATAATTCTTGCATATCTGTAGTAAAGTCACATTTTCAAAGGCAGTATGTTGATTTTGAGTCCATCCCAACATACACATTTGAAAATAGGTTTCTCTGAAAAGTTAACGGAAACTTTGGATCAAATTCTTGCATTACATGAAAAAAAAAAAATCACAAAGGTGCATATACATATGTATGTATACATGCAGAAGGAAGCCACATTTCCACCTGCAGTGTGGCCAGCTGCACCTATATGACATTTACGGGTATTGATATGGGCCTGTGTTGGGTCACAGAGTACATATACATGAATGTAAACTTTATCACTGGGTTCAAGAGACCCCACTAAGGGAATTCTTCCTATTAGGGAAAGGAGTAAGGCCAGGGACGGTCTGGAAGTAGAGTTATGTGGACCTGCCCCACTGAAGTTGCAGAATCAAAGCTTTATTGCAAAAATAACAGACTATTTTACACCAAACTGGTAACTAAGTTAGTATATCAACTTTATGGACTTTTGTAGAGCAGATATTAAATGATTTTTCCATTTCCCACCAAGTAAATCTGGCAGAAACAATACCGTATTTCCCCTTAGCTTCTATAATTTTGAAGTGGCCAATCTCAGCACGGCAACTGAAAAGCATCAGCACTGAGAGCAAAAAGCTCACTTCTAGCTCCTAGAAATAGCTCTCAGTGACATTTCTTCAGCAGATGAAGAGTTATATTTTTAACTGCAAGCATGGTCTCTGTGCAGGTTGGTTTGATCAGTGTCTCAGGAAGTAAAAATCCAAAATGTCCCGTGTCACGCAGCTCAAACGCAAATGCATAGGGGATGCCATTTTTGTAGGCCCAGTCCATAGAGCTACCAGAACTCACATCTGAAAGAGGGAATTCAGAGAAAAATTTTAAAAATGTTAAATGCAGGTCATGTTGAAAGCACCAGAGGATTCTTGTGACATTTTGTCTCTAGGATATACTTGCAACTCCAGCTATTCCTTGCCCTGAATCTGAACACCTTTCAGAGAAGGGCATGGGCGCGCCAGCACCTGGTGAAATGTGCTCAGTGCAATACGGATTAGACCCCAGATTTTCTCAAGATAAAAATTAATACCTGACTTTTTGTGTAAAGCAGAACTTTAATAAAAGAGAACACTTAGAATAAAGCCTCTAACTATCTAAAGCCTCTAACTACACTCGTCTAAAGCTTTGCTTCTACAAAGATCTCGCAGCTGTACTGCAGCTCTGCATGCTCCTGCGTTTAACTTGGGGTTTTTATTCGGCAATTCCTTTGAAGGGAGAAGGAGAAAATTGATAAAGTAATCTACATTCTCCTTTTCAAAGTGCTTTAAAAATTATTTTCTCTTCATTTCTGTCTTGTTTTCTCACCATTTCCTTACAGCATGAGAGCATTTGCATAGGTGGTGTCTAATATTAACAAACCTTCCCAAGGAAGTGTGCTTCTTATGCTTTCGTTATCTCCGTATGTTGATTAGCCAAGACACTTATATTTATATAAATATCCATCTCTCATGTGGCCTGCTGTCTTCTGCACAATTCTGGCATTAATTCACTCTGCTCTTCCTTTGACATAGTGACTGACTGTACTGTAATGAGCACAAGATGATGACCGTGCTGTGAGATGGAGGCCCACAATAAAGTGGAGCTTTAGACGAAACACAGCAATGCTAGAGGAGATGCAGGAAGTTACTTGTGAAAAAATCCTTGCTATTTGCTTAAGCTTCTCACTTTTTCAATGTCTGTTATCATAACTGAGAGCATTCAGGCCTCTCAGTAAAAAAAACGTGTCTTGTTGAAACCTGTTGAACTTATTTTTCTCTTACCTGTCTGTGTGGAGAGCTTGCCTGACAAATGTTGTTACATATTTAAAAGGCATCTTTTAAAGATATTTTGTTATAGGGAAAAATGCATTTGGAGTCACTCTCTGAAAAATGGAAGATATCCAAATAAAGATATGTTGCTATCAATTATCATCATCTAGACACAGAGACATTTGAAACCTAGCTTTTAGAGACATCACCCTAAATTTAGAATGAGCTTTATGAATAGGCGTATCTATCACAATTGCACAGAAGGAGAGGCAAAGTAATGGTGAAAAATTAAACCTAATTTGAATTATTTCCTCCCAAATATTTTATAACTTAGTAACGCATTTACAGCAACTGATAAAAGATATGCTTTTTAAGATCTTGGTTTATCTATCTTTTTTTTTTAAAAAAAATCCGGGTTTACATGTTCTGAACATGTTATTTGCTGGCCTTCGCCTCTCAAATGCATTACATTTTAATCTTTTATTGCATCAATTGAGTTAATCTTACTGCAATCAACTGACTGAATCAGTTACAAAACTTCATCTTCTGTCTTCCTCACAATCCACAACTGGAACAAAGTTCACTTTAAAGAACCTTTTCTTCCTGTGTTACAATAAGGGTAGTTTCCTTCTTACTAGGTCAGAGTCATGAACATGTGCCAGAGGAAAACTTACACAAAGTGCTAGATGCAGGACCATATCTGTATCTTATACCGTAGGCTGACTGAAGAGCGTTAACAGCATTATAGGCTGCTGATTCCTGTGTGGGGGAGAAAAACAAATACATAAATTAGGCTTTGAATTAAATACGGTAATGGGATTGGAACCTGAGCTATGGACCATTGACTTCCGGCACAATGCTGTGTTCTGTGAGTCTGTGGCAGCTAATTTAAAATTATTGTATTTTTATTGATATTTTTATTATCCCTAATTCCCTGAAAAAGTTGGTTAGATATTTTTATGGCATAAAGAAGCTCACTGCACTGTGAATGATCAGCCATTAAGTGTTTGTAATTATATGTGTATATATACCAATTTAGCAACAAACAAATTTAGGCTACATGTGAGAGCATGAGATGAAATAATCGCTTTTTTACGCAGTTTAAAAGCCATGCGTGGATTTTCTGCTAATACCTGTGAATGCATTTCCCAGTCCAATAAACCTCATCTCTGCTGGGCTTGTGAAGGAGAAATGATCTCTTGGTGACACCCCACAGTGGTTCAGCGAACAGAGTGGGAAGAAGGAAAGAGGCAAACTAAACTCTGAATCTCTGATGGAGAGGTGAATGTTCACTGCTGGTCTAACTTTCCTTGGGACCAGATGATGTAGGCTTGGAGAACTCTTTCCGCTATTACAGAGATGTGATTTCAGTATTGTATGGGGAAAATCAGCACCTACATTTCAACATCCATATGGATGCAGCCTGTTTAGGAGGTTCATGGGCATCCTGTGAAACTGGGTGCAGAAGGCCTGTCCTGTGACAGATTCTGAGGCTTGCATGTGGGTAGTGTATCCAAACACAGAGAAAAGGACACACATATTCAAAAGAAAAAGGAGTATTATGATCCCAAAGAAACGGATCCTGGAGAATGTAAATGAAGGCGGGCAATATGTAGGAAAACACAGAAGCATCTCCCTATAGAGAGCAGGAAATGGAACATCTTTGGAGCTAGAAACTGCTGGACTTTGAGCGACTGAGTAAAGTTGCCATGGTTATTGTTTTATTTCTGTGAACTGAAGAGCTGTAGGTTTCAGTTTATGCAAGTCTTCATGAACTTGGTCTTTACCTTTCTATTCATCAGGCACTAGATGAATGCACTGGGGAAGGATTACTCTATGCTTAGCTTTCCATTTATAAGTTTTTTCTAACCTTCCACTTTTTTGCCATTGTCAGGAATCATAACTCTGGCTTAATGTTCGGCCTGATCCATGCAGGCATTCCTGCTGTGGATCTTTTTCCACCCGAGTAGAGAAATCAGAGAAAACTGCTTTAAAATGTCATTCCACAAAAAAAAAAAAAAAAAAAAAAAAAAAAAAAAAAAAAAAAAAAAAAAAAATTACTGGTCAGCAAGTAGGTCTGCAGAGTTTATTTTACACTGGAAACTGCTCTTAGCAAATGGAAGAGCACTTTTTTACTCCATTATAAAAATTCTTTAGGTACAACTAGATTTTTTTGTTTGTTTCTCAGCACAGGGATATTTCTGGAGACTTGTCCCTTCTCTTCCTCTTGCCATCTCCACAAGAGAGTGTGAGGAGGCAGGGACTGCTGAAGTCAGTGCTGATGAGAACTTCTGCTGGGCTGGGATGTGGTTGCCAGCAAGTGTGAGGGGTAACCTCCGACTCACCCTAACACCAAAGATGAGGAGGTGGAAGGGGGTCCAAGGAAGGGGGAAGTGCTGTCGCTTGGCACTCTTCCTCCTTTTACAGATGCCTCAACTTCTGTGAGTCATGACACCAAGAGCCATGATGGGGTTGGAGGTGTTGGACGCTGTGCGGGCAGCAGGGTGGCAGTGTGAGGCCAAGGCAGCGGCAGTGGGGACTTGAAGGGCTCCCGGGAGTGGGGAGCCCCAGCTGCAGCCTGGGGCTGTTGTCTGGTGCTTGCACTGAAGCCGCTCAGTTGCTCAACAGTAATTTGGCAAGCAGCTATGCTTACCATCCCAGGGCTGTGGTGCAGAGCTGGGACAGCCTGACAACAGGCCTTACATCAAGGGACGGGGAGGCAGGGCTCAGCTGAGGGAGATGAGACACGTGGAGGGCAATGTCCGGGTAAATGCGCCATGGAAAGGAGAACATAGCCACAAAGAAGACTCCTTTGAACTATGCATTTTACAGCAATGAGACAACAGAACCAAGCCCTGTTGAAATCTTTCTGAAGAAACAGCTTGGCAGTGCCCATTTAAAACCAACACAACAGTATTGGGTTATGTGCAGAGGCAGCAACCATCTGGAGGCCAGACTGGGAGTGACCCAAGTCCACGTCCACCACATGGGCAAGTATCCCTGGGCACTGTGATCTTGATGCTCTTAGCCTTGAGGGGTGCTACTTGCTTCCACTGCTGGAGTTATGTGCCCAATGAAGAGGACAGTTCTAAACTGCATCATACTGTGCAGGTTGGATCCTGACTAAATCTGGTTAACCAGTCTTTGAATACCCTCGAAGAGCAAGCTTCATGTAAAGTTACCAGATTTTTAGAGAGACATACAGAAACTCAGTCATGCCATATAAGTTCACTGCAAACACTAAGGCAAATAAATGACTGTACAGGAAGAAAATGGATGAAAGTAGGTGAAATTTAAAACTCTAGAGATGGATGAATGTTTCTGCTGTTTTATTTAATCTAAAAGTACGCTTTCACTTTAAGTATCTTAAAAGACCAGATTTCAGGAGAGTGTTAATAGGACAGTTGTGCCTAAATTAGAACAGAATATGCATGGTGTGATCAGTACACAGCTCTCCAGTTTCAAAGCAACTCTGAATAATTAAACACTTCAATCAAAATGGTAACTGACAGCTTACTAGAATGATACAACCCAGACAGAAACATCCTTTCGTTTGCTCAGGATTAATTTTGGCCCCCTGTTAGCACCACATGTTATTTATCTGCTACGCATGTAGAATCCTACAGTTGTCCACTGTACACAGTCAATGTAGATCAACAAAGCTTGTTCCACCAGCAGCAGGCAACAGAGTTCTGCTGCCTTCCAGCTCACTGTAATTTCCAAGAGAACTGGAGAATCTGAAACCTCAGCCTAAGTCACCATTTTAGACACTTCAAATATTAAAGACTATTCATTTAGGAGCCATCAGGTGATGGAGTCTTTGGCTGCAGGCAAATATGAAAACAAATAAATAAGCAACAGTATTCCATTCATTTTCACTATGATCCCCATAATGAACTTTCTAAATAACAGGAAATTACTTCAGCTTCTTATTCCAACCTCCCTGTTCTTTTTGACCCACAGCAATAAAAAGAAGTATAGAGTCCAAATACTGGCAAAATATTTAGAATTGGGATTTGGCTTCCATTCATCCAGGGCTGTTGTCTAAACCAGTTTCTTTTTTTGTCCTTTTAGGTCTGTGCTACACTCTGATGAGAAGCCTGATCAAAGTCTCACAAACCTGGAGAACACCTACTACACATCAAAGACTGCATTCCTCTGGTCTAAAAGACAGAATGTGTGTGCAGAGGGGCAGTTACTCCCTGTCTCAGAAGGACCTTAAAGATCATCTAGTTCCAACCCCCCCTGCCATGGGCAGGGACACCTTCCACTAGATCAGGTTGCTCAAAGCCCCATCCAACCTGGCCTTGAAATGGAAATAGCTCTTGAGCAACAAGAACAACATGTACTGAAAATTTACTGGTATGTGTGACTCCTATTTCTTACAATTCATTTCCTGACAGTGTCTGCTATTGACTTATGTTACTCTGGATATTTTCATCAGATACCCAATAATTATCTACTTGCAGAGGAGATGCTGATTTTTCCTAACACCATGTCTTTACCTTCTGCTGTGTTGTCCTTAAAAAATTATTCTTGCACCTGCTGGTCTTTAAAGGAATGAGATCCTACGGTTTTAAGTTCCCAGTCTATGTTTTTTGGCAACAGTCACCAATTGACTTGGGGAGCTCCTTTCTCTTTGCCACTCCCCAAAAGCGGGTGGAGAAGGTAAAATAAAGATTAATGGATTTATTCACAGTCAGTACAGGACAGGGTGGTCAGTCCCCATAAGTCTCATATTTTTAGTTTTTCTGGCTGTGTAGTTAACTTCCAATTTGCTCTGTTTTCCAGGAATGACATCAGACAGGGGAATTTTTAGTGTCTGCTGAAATTAAGTGTCTTAACAGAAATAAACCAACAAAGAGAGTTTAGTTTGTGGAGTACTTACTGCTCAGCCTCCTGAGAGGGCAGCTGAGTGAAACTTCAGTGAAGCGTCAGGGGCTGACAACAGAATTTATTCTGCACAGGATAAATGTAAGGTGCAGTTAAGCTCCTTTGGAGTCAACTAGCTTAAACTAGTAAGTTAAAAGTCACTGCAACTTTCAAGGCCAAAAGGGGAGATACAGAATCACAGAATCAGCTACGTTGGAATGACCTTGAAGATCATCCGGTCCAATCATTAACCTAACACTGACAGTTCCCAACTACACCACATCCCTCAGCAATATGTTGACCCGACTCTTAAACACCTCCAGGGATGGGGACTCCACCACCTCCCTGGGCAGCCCATTCCAACACCTAACAACCTGTTCTGTAAAGAAATGCTTCCTAATATCCAGTCTAAACCTTCCCTGGCGCAATCTGAGGCCATTCCCTCTTGTCCTATCACTTGTTACTTGGTTAAAGAGGCTCATCCCCAGCTCTCTGCACCCTCCTTTCAGGGAGCTGTAGAGGGCGATGAGGTCTCCCCTCAGCCTCCTCTTCTCCAGACTAAACACCCCCAGTTCCCTCAGCCGCTCCCCGTACGACCTGTGCTCCAGACCCTGCCCAGCTTCGTTGCCCTTCTCTGGACACGCTCGAGTCATTCAATGTCCTTTTTGTAGTGAGGGGCCCAAAACTGAACACAGGAATCGAGGTGCGGCCTCACCAGTGCTGAGTACAGGGGTAAGATCCCTTCCCTGTCTGTTACACAGACAATATAATTTTACTGGGAACTGAGGGTGAATGAGGCTTGCGACTAGTTGGTGCAATGTGTGTCTGTGTGAAGGAGCAAATAGAAAGTAAAGCTTCGCCATGTTTCCCTAAGAAAATACGCCATAGGGAGGGGTTTATGTATAGGAGGCTGGCTGAAAAAAGACCTCAGACTGTGAGCAGAGGGAATAGTTCTGTGTTTGGATAGGCATGGAATATGTGAAATGTACATATCTGTAAATCAATAGATTTGCATAAAAATAATTCTTATTAATTTATTCTTCTACTAGACAAAAGCCCCTGGTGTGCATTAACTGCTTGTCTTAAAGGGTTAAAACTACTATGTCTGAGCATAGCAATTGAAGCTTTACTTTTGGTGAAATCTAAGAGATTTCTCCTCTAATTGATAAACATAACCATTTCAATTTTAGTTTGATCATAACATTGAAGATGATCTTCTTTGTGCTCCTTGTGTTTAAGTTCTGAGCATGAAGAGACAGAATTTTAGCTAGATACCAAAGGACTTAACAACATAATTCCCATTACAGCTAATTAAATAAAATGCTAATAACTATAATTAAAACCTAGGGATTTATCCTATAAAGTAATTTAAAGGGACTGATGGATGGAAGTCTCTATACCATTTTAATCAAATTACCGCTGACTCACTTTGAGTGAAGGTTATATAACCAGAAATGCAATTGCAAGCGGATGCAGAATAAATACCACTCAAAGTATGTGCAAAGTATTGAAGAAACATGTCTCCTCTCAAAAAAAATATTATATAGGGAAGCATATTTTCCCAAGTTTTAATGTACTTACCACACAGTTAAAGTTTGGAATAGTTGCATATTTGTAAGAGTAAGGGTACAGCAGCATCTGTGCATATGCATGGAAGGACAGATAGGCTTTTATTTGTTTCCGATGTCTGCGGAGAAAATGAGCAACAGCCTTTACTTCAGGCTCAGACTCAGGGAAGGGACCACAGTAGGTGTCATCACATGGATGAAATGAAGCACCTTCATCTAGAGATTGAAAGAGAAAGTTGATGGTGAATGATCACAGGGAATTTCCAAGGGTCAACTTTTGGCTCAGCCTCTGTGGGCCCCTGTGCAAAAATGTGAAAAGCAATAAACAAATTGTCTTCTTGTGACTAACGGGCATGAGCCAGTGAGACCTCACTACAACAATCTGCTTGTTCATCTAGTCAACAGACCAAGTTGCCATTTGGCCAATGACCTGCAGTTCTTCCCAGAGGACATATTTTTAACCCAACAGAAAAAGGAGAGCCTGTCTTCATTGTATTTTCTTCCCTGGCTTTCCACATGAGCGGCACATTTTATGATACCATTCAAGTATTAAAACTACTGAAGAGTCTTCGTCTATTTGAAATCAGAGAGCTATGTCTCTTTCACTAGTCACTGCCAAGATAAATCTAGCCTTTAAGAGCATTTTAACATACTAGCTACTACAGTGGTGGTTACAATGGCAGGTGGGTATCCTCAACAGGCATTATCTTAAGAGACTGGTTTAAAACACGAGTTTTTGACTACTGCCTATTTTTACTCTTGCAAACTTTATGGGAAAAAGATGACAAGCCACATGGGATGATTGCTCAATTAGTTAAACAGAAATCATCTCAGTTTGCACAGGGCTTAATTTTCCTTCAAGTTTGAGGCAGGGCTTCAGTTGTGAGGATGTTTTTCTTCACGTTGACCTTCTGAGGTGGCAGTAAACTGCAGAAGTGTAGCCTGCCTGTAATATCCCATGAAGTACTGAAAGATGAAACTTAGAAACTGAGATGTGGCAGTGGCTCCTTCATCACTTAGCAATTCTGGATCTAAGCCACTGTCTCATTTACAGCTTAGGGCCTGGGCCTAAAAGAACAATATTTATGCAAATCCACTCTGCTCTTTTATCCACTGTGATTTCAAAATGCCACGTTTTACACTGACCCACAGAATAATAATAGTTTGTTTGTGAGATTCCCTGGTGTCACCAGGGACTTACAAAATCAGTGTTTTATTTTCCTTTGTATAGTAAGTACAGCTATCTTCAAATAATAAGAAAAGAGCAGCGTGTGAGAAGGCATAATAATAAGAACTAAATCAGGGTTATGCAATCAACCTAATGCCAAAAAAATTAAAAAGTGGAAGAATTTAATGCTCTAGCTTCATTTGTAATATGAAAATTGAGGCTATCATTCAGTGGCCACAGGTGGGGATTTCAAAAGGTATTAGTGCTCAGACTGCAGTGGATATGTAAAGGTTATACAGAGGGCAGATGGTCTCCTCCCTGCAGAACAGATGGCCACCAAGTCATGCAGATCCCAAGAGCACTCTGCCTCGATGTCTTGTCAGATAATACAGCTAAAGGACAGCTATTTAACAGAGCCTCTGAAGCCTTTGTGTTTTTTTAATGTATACTTCATCTCCTGTAACAGTGTTGTATACTGAGTCGCAAAAATGGACATCACTGTTAATAAACAGCAGAATCCTACAAGCTAATGGTAAAATATGACTCAGTTTAATGACTTTCAGTGAAGAAAAAATCTCTCTAAACTGTCCAGCCTACTATGGTGAGCTGTTTGCAATTCCAGTTGTAGTTAATGCTTCTCCTTAAGTGAAGCTGGGTGGTAGCAAAAATAGAGGGTTTCCATGGTGGCCTTGGATAAGGTAAGGATATCCTCAATTTTCATACTGGAAGTTCTTTTAAAGTAACAACACATGAAGGAAAAAAAAAAACAGAGTACGCATCGACTCCTCTGAAATTTCTGAGTTACAGTCATGAGAAGATGGAATTGCGTAAAATGTTACCATGCTGCCTTGTTTTTGTACCTGATAGCATATCGGGAGAGGCCAAGTAGCCTCCAAAAGTCCATCATGAGATCAAGTGTACAAAGAAAATGTGTGCAGACACTGATAAGATGAATGCTTTGCTGCAGAATGAAGAATGTGAGGATGACTGAGCTGGAGCACAATTCTGAAAATTCCTTGCAGTGACTTCTTCTGCCAGTATGAGGTACTGTCCTGAGTGAGCAATGGGGTGCACTGGAAATTTTAACTCTCACTGCTGCTCTCTTGGGGGGATTTGGATGCAACCCCTTTAAATGGATTTGTCTTATGACATAATTTAGTTCCTAGTACCTCAATACTGGCTTTAAAGTTGCTATTTATTTCACGAACATTAAACCATTCTGCTAGTTATTTCACATACATATATATTGCAAGGAGCATTTCTACCCAGAGATCTTGCTGTCAGTATTCACCTGGGTCTTTGTGCAATTTCTGCACTATTTTGGGTACAGGCAGCTGCAAAGTGAAATCTACCACAGTCAGTGATACGGCCCTTTTCTAGGTCCCTAGAGAATACAGAAGCAACCTCATAAAGCTTACATCAAAGCCCTAGATGGGAAGAGGAAAGCAGAAGGGATGCTGTGTTATCTTTACCAACTAGCTCACTGAAGCTGGCATTCAGCGGCTTTGCTGGGGCCGGATTCTGCCACCACACACCTGCCTGGAAGTCCCACAGTGAAGTTCAAGCCTGTCTGCAAACTCTAAGTGCAACTGAACTGAATTTAAAGGTTTTTACAAGCATACACAGTATTAAATGTTAAACACACCATGATTATACAAGCCTCAAAGTGTGATATGATCCAGATTCTTCTCTGCCTCATTTAGTATCAGATTAATGAGAACATCAGGTGCTGGGTGAGATCTTCCAAGCACCAGTCAGTCCAGTTCATGAAAGATCTCTTTATTCTCTGGCAACATACAGAATCAAACAGAGTTTGGGGTCCAGTGAGGGAAGCAGAGCATCTGCTTGGTGGGATGACAAGCAACCTTGAAGGAATTTTTGTTTTTTAAACTTGGGGTGGGGTCAGTCTTTCGTGTTCAGTGCCGGAGATGCACTGTAGTGGATTACAACACACAATGAATGTATTGTTATTCTTTCACTCAGCCTAGAAAAAAAGGTTTTTTACTGAAAACTAAGCAAACATTTTCAGGACTGAGCAAAAAGTGTGCTTTAATACAGTGGCTAGGGAGCAGGAAGAAGAAGGAACAGAATGATCTGAACACAAGAAAGATTAATTAGGACTAGAAAGAAAATGCACTGATTATTAATGTTGCACTGATAGGTACCTATGATAAGGCTTTGAAGACTTTGTAAGAGAACTGTTCATTCCAACTATGCCAATGGATATGTTCTGAACAGTAAACATATGTCCCCAAAATACCAGCAATTGTATAAAGATGTTAACAGTGATGCAGGACTTTGGTTCATTTTATACCATTTTTACAGCACAAAATCACATTAAAGAAAGTGGTAGCAGCCCTGGGACTCTCTTCTGTAGTGGTGGGTTTCTCAGCTAATGTAGGCTTTGTGTAACTGCTTCTATGCCAGTCCTCTCCTTACGGTAAGTAAAGGCTAAAAAAATCAGAAGCGTATTTCACAGGTCCATACTGTATTCAATGTGTGCTTCTGTTCACTCTCACCTCATTTGTAATCTCCCCAGGCAGATTATTCACACGCACTTTTATCCTTACAGTTTTCAAAAATCTACTGCTGCAAGCCAGACTGTACAGTGCTTACTCCTACTGCAAGTCATTGGAGTATTGTAGAAACATCTAGAGACTTCTAGTGGAAGGACTGGCTGAAGGGAGGGCTGTTGTGCTAGCACTATGCAAACACAATTTCTGTCTTTACAAGTTTATACTGTAAATATGGCAGGTGGACAAATGCTGGAGGAGAAAACAGCTGCAGAGAGGTGAAGGAGGTTGCTCAAGATGGGAGAGCAGGTCAGCAGGAGAACCAGGTATATATTGCTGTATTTCACAACAAAGTGCTATTACTTTCTGCTGCACCAGAACTTGTACAGTTGCTTACTCCTGTGGGAGTTGCACCGTCTTGCTGTAAGATTTAATAAAACACCATTTCTTCTTCAGTGGACCTATTCCAAATCTTCTGCTAGTATTTCATTACTGCTGCATTCTCTATGCAAAATTGAGATGAATTCTTAGGAAAGTATTTACAGAAGTGCTGGGAGTTTAAAACTGGATCTCCACACATTTAGAAGCACCTTCTTTCTTTCTTAAATCACTAATAATAGTGGCCTTAAAATATTCTCAGACATTTGTAAGGCCAGCAAAGCAAGTCTGACATTTCCAAAGCTAAAGTCATTTCAGAGAAATGACAAATTAAATAAAACGAAGTTTGAAATGCTTCCTAAAGCTGTAGTCAGGTAAATTCTGAAACGTGATGGGCCAGGCTCAATACTGTGCTTCAAACTATTTACACGATCGCAGAAATACTGAATAGCTGTATGTGCTGTTTTTTACTTTTGCCACACTTGCCATGAAAACTTTTTACTTGTGATGAGATGTGTTTTTCTTGTTCAGGGATTTTTTAGAAGGAAGATTTGAGCCCTGGCTTGTGGCTTTATGGGAAAGTAGCTTCAACTTTAACTAAGGAAAAGAGAACACTTCACAACAAATGTGACCCAACCTACTTTGTTGGATAACTAAATACAGGGTAATCTGAGCTGGTGGACCAAGGTATCTCCAGACTTACCACACCATTTCACCTTCCAGTTGCGATTTGCATCAACACCATGACATCGAAACCTTGTGTTCTTTGACCTTGTTTTTCTCCAGAATCGATCCTAATATAAGTTATAAAACAGTTAAATAGCAGTATTACTATATTTTGTCAAAATTCTATTTTTACACATAACAAACCAACCCTGGTAAATATATTCAGTACTGGAGTAGTTTGCTTCTATTTTGCGTGCCACAAAGTGATGGGCCAGGTTCTACAGAAAGTCACCTTTGAATGATGTAAAGCTATTTGATCTTTCCTGTATGAACAGTTTTTTGACTAATACTACTGATACTACTTACATTTGTCCAGCTGAACTGATATCCATCCACATTAAATACAGGCATGATATAGAAATACAGCTGAGTGAGCATCTTTTTCATGGCAGCATCGGTCTGGTATGTCTGAAGAGCCTAAAGCAGAAAAGCCAAAGAAGGTAGTTTCCATAATAAAAATAATTTTCTGATTAAGTACTGTGACATGCTAAGACAGTCACATAGCCTCTGGCAGTACAGAGACCTGATCTCATGGCACCGCTGACATCCTTAGAGCTGTACTTGGGAGGCTGAAATCTTCCTGCAAATGTGATTAAAGGCATCACGTGAACATGTGTAAAAGGTGTTCAAAAGTCCCTATTCTCTCTGCTTCTCAGTTACTTTCAATACCTGAGAAAATACAACTCTTATTACAGAGAAGCAAATGCATACAAAGTGTTTCTTGATGTCGGAGCTGAAAGTCAGTGGAATAGATTCTTAGTTGACGAAACAAGTTTAGCCAGGTGAAACAAGTTTCCACCAGGGGATGATTTGGTGAGGTCAGAGCATGTCTTAAAGCATTTAAGGTTTACATTACATAAGGTTTTGTCGTATTCAGAGTAATCTACTACATGCACAATCATCAATACAGGTAGCTTGTTCCTTTATAATTTAGAAAATCCTCTACTTTTGGAGATGTACTGGGTCTGGCTGAACTGGAATTGGTTTTCCCCTATAGCAGCCCTCACGGTGCTGTGTTTTATGCTGGGAGCTGGCAGGGTGTTGATAGCACACTGGGGTTGTGGCTACTGCTGAGCAGTGCTTACACAGCATCAAGGCTCTGTCTGACATTTCCCCCAGTGGGACAGGGTGGGCAAGATCTTGGGAGGGGACACAGCCAGGGCAGCTGACCCAAACCGACCAAAGGGATATTCCATACCATATGACGTTTGCTCAGTATAAAGCTGGGAGAAAGGAGGAAGCGGGTGGGGGTGTCACCCTTGGTCCTCCGAGGCAACCACTATGCGTATTGGAGTCCTGCTTTCTGAGAAGGCCCGACATCGCCTGTCCATGGGGAGTAGAGACTAAATCTGTTTGCTTTTGCTTCCATGCACAGACCTTTGCTTTGTTTTGCTTATATTAAAACTGCTTTTGTTTCACCCACAAGGGTTAGTTTATCTTCTTTCCCCTCTTTGCCCTGTTGAGAAAACGAGGGGAAAGGGGGGTGGGGTGGGGAAGTGATAGAGCGACTTGGTGGATACCTGGCATTTAGCCAAATTCAAACCATCACAGGAGAACCTCAGATTTAAAGGTTAGTAAAGGAAGTCTAGATAGGGAAAGTATTTTTTTGCCATTCTGCATCTTAGAAAAATGCAGAAAACCAGAGGCTCCTCAGCAGTTCTGTTTGCTAGTACCAGAAATGTTCCTTTACCAGTTTCAGGAAGCTTGGACTCCACATGCTGACTCCACTGTCCCTTGTCATAACTGCACATCAAACTTGCATCCCTCAAAGTTTAAGTCTTGATTCTGTAAGGCGAGGAATCAAATGATTCACCTGTCAGGCAGAAAGCGTATCACACTGACACTGGGTTCAGAGGGATGCCTGAGGCTGGCTCCTCTTCTCCTGGTGCTGTGATTATAGGCTTCTGCTCTGCAGTACTTCTGGCCCTTCAGATCCAAGAAGTGTTTGGGGGGACAAAGGGAGATGTTTGCTCTGAAATAAACTAAGTGAAAGCTTTTCAATTGACAAATGCCAGGGAACAGTGTGAAGTACGGGAATTCGATACTTCTGGGCTCCTAACCATGCAGCTGTTTGTATTATTGGAGCTGCCACAGGAGCTGATGGATGCTTTTTGATGGATGTAAGAAATATCCATACAATCAAACATGTCTTGGGCTGAAATTTACTCATGGAGGAGTCTGATCATTTTTTTTCTTTACTCAGGGCCTAGTGAGACTTCTAAATACTATTTCTAAGCTCTTCATTAACCACCTCTCTGTCATGCAGTGCTTTCTCCTCACCCAGCCTCAGCTTCCCCCCCAGCAGTGCTCTGCATGTGTGGGTCCTTCAGCCTCCCTTGCAGATCCAAAGCAGCACATCACCCCTGTGCAAAGCCACTGAGTCAACCAGTGCTACCTCACACCGAGGTCCTCTTCTGTTTCAGCCAGGCAAGAGGAGGGGAGGGTGAGCAACGGAGGGAAAATTGGGCACAGCACAGGATGAAATGAGACTTAGGCAGCAGCTGGGACAGCATGGCACGGAGCACCGCTGGGTGGGACGAGATAATGAAAGAGGGTAGGATTATCACAGGGGAGAAGAGCATGACAGGGGGCTTTTGAGGGGGAGTTTGGTGAAGCCATGAGCTGCCTAGGAGAAAGTCCCTGGTCAGTGCAGAGGCCACAGGTCCCCTGGTCTACCTGTGGGAAATTCTCCAAAGATTCTTAGCTGGAATGGTATTGCATTTAAATTCAGTTTACTTGTATTAGGAAGCCACATCAAGGCTATGAATACATTTGGATAAATATATTGATATTCAGGGAACTGCAACTACAGTAAAAAGTAGTTTGGTCAAAACAGCAATGGTTATTCAGAAATAATGACCATGAAAACAAGAGCTGTTTCATTGATGTTCCAAATGCAGAAAACACATACTGAAGTAACTAGGGCTACTCTGTGCATTAAGCTAGCCCTGCACTTAAGTCTTCACAGGATTAAGAGCCTATATGGTAAGTATGGATGTTAAATCTGTCTTACAGTGGAAACAGAACCAAGTCCTGCTCCAAAATGTGAGTCAAGGAAAATGAACATTTTTATCAGGCTTATTTCAGGGAGAAGTAGTTTGGCTGGGGAGGAAATAAGGCACTACACACCACTTCCTTGACTTTTTAATTATTTTCTCTTTTTAGACAGTATTAACAAATTAAGCTCATATTGTGTCTCCAAGGCGGGTATTTACATATCGGTGATAAGGAGCTTGGCATATTTGCTTGTATCTGTATTTACGTATGTCATTCTTTTGCTGTTAGTTACATCTGTAATTATGCATTTTGTTACGCTGTTATATACTGTCTTTTAAACTGCAATGCTGTTAAGATTAAACTCTTTAAAACACCTTTAAAATAATCTCCTTAAAATAACTACAGATAATTAGTTAAGGTAATACACATCTTAAAAATTGCATGGACGAGCTTTGCAAATTTTTCAGAACCTTTCCAAATTTGCAAAAAGTGACATAATGAAAATATTTCTATTAAGACTTTTTAAAAGTTCAATATGTTTTAAATCCTGTGAAGAATGTTTTTTTCTTGCTGGGTAAAAGTACCACCATTTAAAAACTGAAGCAAAACATAGACTGTAAGATGCCAAGCACCCTTTCATTTTTTTAAAGCTACCCTGTGTTGTTTTAATGCCTGCTGTCACTGGCAAAATACTAGCAGAGACTTTAGAAAGCATTACAGTTCCTAGTGATACCTTTCAAAATTTTAAGTTTTAAAGTTGATTTACAGTCAAATATGTCAATCATTCAGTTCTGTTCTTTAAAGCATATCTGATTTATCTTAATAATTTGGTTACCCTTTTAGAGTAGCATTTAATTTAAAATGTAATGGACCTGGTGTGGGTTTTTTCTCATGGAGAGCAAGAGTGTAGATAGTGTAACCTGGTGTGAGATCATATTCATTCTTTCTGCTGAAAATGTTTTGTCCTTCATATTGTTTTTACCTGGCAATTTTATTTGATATATGCAATCAGGCAACACAGGTTGTATAATCTCAGCTCCCTTAACAGGGAGGTGTTTGGCAATGTGCCTTGCAGTTACTAAGGTGTGTCCTTGCTGGAGCAAACCCCACAACTTTTGTGAAGTGACTCTCAAATCCTCCAATCAATGCTCATGCGAACCACTCCCCCCCCCCCCCCCCCC